>NC_140506.1:1360000-1535000 GCF_964339955.1 Pipistrellus hanaki | reverse complement strand
ACTTTCTGGCCCAGAGGAGACAGTCCTGTGCATGGAGAGAGGGGAGGGAGGCGGTCAGAGGCGGGGACGCCAGTCAAGGGCAGAATGGAGCGGGTGGAACCCTCCCTTGTCCCTGGGCACTGACCCCCTCCTCTCAGAGACAAGGAAAGGGGTTCCTGCAGGGCCTCCGGGGAGCCCCGAGAGGCTGCGCTGCACTTCAGGGGTGACGTCTGCAGAGATGTGACATGTGACCAGCTAGTCTCAGGCTCTCCTTCTGAAGTCAGCTCACTGTTGCTTAAAGCCAGATTCGACTACATGGCATTCTTTTAAAATATATATATTTTTAATGATGTCAGAGAGGAAGGGGGAGAGAAAGAGAGGGAATCATTGATCGGCTGCCTCCTGCACGCCCCACACGGGATTGAGCCCACAACACTGGCCTGTGCCCGGACCGGGAATCGAACCCTGACCTCCTGGTTCCTAGGTAGATGCTCAATCCCTGAGCCACACCGGCCAGGCCATATGGTCATTCTTCGTGATGCTCTAGGTCTAGGATGTTTTCTTTCTGGTGCGGAAGAAGCGTGAGGTGGAGTGTCCGTGGCCTTGGGAAGAGCAGGGATGGCAAACTGGAGACCGCAGGCGGCCTCCGCTGTGCTTTGCGTGGCCAGCACTACTCTCAGACTGTTCCGTGGGACGGCGTCTCAGGTTCGCCGCCTCCAGGGCCCCCGACAGCGCCCTCTGCAGCCCCAGGTGCTGAGCTGCCGCCGCCAGGGCCGCTCACACCTGAGCTGAACATCAGATGGCACTGACAGGGACACTGAGCTCAGTCCTACAGAGGAGTGTGTGTGCCCCGGGCTGTCGAACAGCCAGCTCCTCCGGTTACAGAAACAGAGAGTGACCGCGCTCTCCCCTCCCTCCGCAGCCGCCGTGACCATCCCCAACGTGACCGAGATCAAGAGCAACATGAGCCTCGGCCTGACGCTCAGCAGGAACGCGGGCACCGGAGGCTTTCTCGTGAGTGTTCCCTCCTCACCCCCGTCCTCACCCCCATCCTTCCCCGGGCGCGTGCGGTCAGCCCGCCCTGCCCTCCCGGGACGCAGACCTGGGCTCACTGTCAGCGGTGCTTTCTGCCCAGTCACGCTGTGTGGCTGTCCCCAGGGAGCTTCCTGTGGATGGGCAGGCTTCGTAAGATCCTCGGCACAACCGTTGCCCAGAATGTTCCGGAAAGGGGAGCAGAGGAGCCGGTTCTGTGCCCTGGCCTGGGCGCCTGGTCTATGATAACAGCAGAAGCCGGCTCCTCCCTGCGACCCCAGCAGGAGCTGCTGATCCCGAACGCAGGTCTCAGCGGAAGGCACTCCTACGTGTCATGTCCTCTGCCCTGGCTGAGCTGGGCCCCGCTCGCTTCTCAGTTCCCGTTGGTGTTTCCCTGCATCCGGTACGCGGAGGAGACATCACGGCGGGAGGGGAGGCCGGGCTGGACAGGGCCCTGGCCCGTGGCTTTCCGTGCCACGCACGTCCAGGCACTGTGCGTGGCGTGAGGGGTTGGTGGCTGGAGACACGTAAAGAAACTGGGGCCTTCTGAGAGGGAAGAATTCTCAGCTCAGAACTGAGCCAAGCAATGACATGGGAAATGGCTGAAACGAGTGGGCCATAAAAGGTGAAAACCATTGCACCACACAGAGAGAGGAAAGGCAAATACGATAGCTACGTCTCCCTTAGTCTTACCAGTGACCTGCTAACTCCCAGCCTCAGCGTGCAACTGGCTTCTTCTGGAAAGTGACTCGGTTTGGCCAACGTCCTTCTACGCTCACCAGTAGATGTTAGCATTCAGACAGACTTTGTGCCCCTAAGGGAATCAAGTTTTGCTTATAATATGTGTTGCATCAACACGTGGATGAATGTTGCAATGGATCACCATGCTTTCTGATATCTTAAAGTCCTTATAATCAATCACCTTCTCTTTTTTTTTTCTTTTTTGTTTTTAAAGTTGAATAAATTCAGAAAGAAATATACTGAGACATGGGGATTATGGAATGTGCTTCAAAAGTTTTTAACCTGTCACTTCAGATGGAGTAAAGTGAAGTTGCAAGAGAATTTGAGAGATTAATTTAGCCGCGTGTCAAAAAAGGGAGGGAGGGAGAGAAGAAGAGAGAGAGTTGTGAGGGAGAGAGAGAAAAAGAAGAAGGAAAAAAAGCCAGTTTTCTTTACATACCTAAGAGATCAACATTTTAAGATACTCTTGGGACTTATGTGGAAAAGACAGACAATCATCACATTTTTTTGGAGCCTTCTTAAATTCTGGGCTAAAAGCAGGAATTGTTCTGGCATTGACAATTGGCACATTTGAATTTCAACTTCTTAGTGCTGTTTTCCTTAGCTTTAAAATTTTTTTGGCTACTTCATGAGTTATTATTTTTCAAGATGATTAGAAAGATCCAACTTGGGAATGGAGATCTAGGAATTAATGATTTGTATCTGCTATTTAGTAAATTACCTAAGTAAATTAAAAATCATAATAGATATGATTTTCCCATAATTGGCAAAATGAATCTGTTTTATAGGAAAAAGCAACCTTGTTTGCTGAGTATGAAAAATGATCACAGCTGCTGCCTGCTCCCAACAATTAAACTGGGTCAAATGAATTTCCTTTTATTCTTCCAAGTAGAGGCCCAGTGCATGAAATTCGTGCACAGGGGAGGGTGTGTGTGTGTGTCCTCAGCCCTGCCTGCACCCTCTCCAATCTGGAATTCCTCTCACACTCCAGGACTGATCATCTCATAACCACTCCCCTGTCAGTCCTAATGGTGCCTAATTGCTCCCCTGCCAGCCTGGTTGCCCCTAACTGCCCTCCCCTGCCAACCTGGTCACCCCTAACTGCCCTCTCCTGCCAGCCTGGTTGTCACCAACTGCCCTCACATGCAGGCCTGGTCCCTTCCAACTGCCCTCCCCTGCCAACCTAGTCACCCCCAACTACCCTCCCTTACAGGCCTGGTCCCTCCCAACTGGTCTTCTTGTGGCGGCCATCTTGTGTTCACATGGGGGTGGCCATCTTTGACTACATGGGAGTGGCCATCTTGTGTGTTGACTACATGGGAGTGATGGTCAATTTGCATATTACCTATTTATTATATAGGATGGCTTATTGCAAGACCACACTTTTTGGTTCAGTTTTAATGATTGGTCCATAGCTTAATGGTGAGTTTGTAGCCTCTTTATTAAGATCTTGACTGGACGTCCCTTCCCCTCTTTTTTCCTTTTCCATCTAATGATTTCCATAATGACTGAGTGAGCATTTCCCGTGTGACTGACTCGGGAGGTCCTGGCACTCAGGGCTGGCTGGCGGGAGGTTGGGGGTTGGGCTGATGGGGGGACTCAGGGTGGAGCCAGGGGTGTGGGCACGAAGGCCCGGCCAGCCTGGTGACTGCAGGTTTGGGGGAGTGGACATGGGCCCCGACGTCCTCAGAGAACTGAACACGGGCAGCCCGTGAGCCTCTCTGAGTGGTTTAGCAGAGTGGTTTTTGAAACCGGATTTTCACATGAAATCCGTCCTCTCTGCCTCTCTTTGAGGATGTGGTGGCCTGGCTGTCCCTGAGCTGAGCCGGGGTGACCTCCTCAGCACCTTGGCCTCTGCCCTGGCCCGAGCTCTCCTCCAGTTCCCCGCAGGGCCTGGGGGATGTGGGTTTGTGGTTTCTGCTGTCACTCCGCATGGAGAGGACAGGAGGAGCCGTGGGGGGGGGGGTGGGAAAGACCATGTAGGAAGCTGCTGACAGCTCCCCCCTTGCAGCTGGCCCAGCGCTGTTCTGGGCGGTTCATTCCTACAGACCCATGTGACCTTCACAACGACCTTCACACAGGCGCCATGTCGTCTTCACTCTGAACGTGAAGCTTTGCACTCACGTGCCTCCCGGTGTCCCCTGGGGCGGAGGCACCCTTTCCTCAGTTTGGTGGGTGACCCTGGTGGGTGGTGGGCCCCTCCTCCCGAAGCCTGCCCCTGGGCACAGCTCCTCCTGCCGCTCCCTCCCTCCTTCCGCCCTTCACCCTGCACTCGGGCATTTTCTAAAACATGTCCTCTGTTGTTGGTAGGATCACAGATATCTTCCATCTTCTCTCCCTCCTCCCAGTCCCTCCCCCGACCCCCAGAGGACCAGAGACGGGCTGGGGTCTCGCGGACGGAGGGGCGGAAGTCTGAGGGTTCCATGTTCTGTCTCCGTTCCCGTTTTTCAGACGTGCGGCCCGCTGTGGGCTCAGCAGTGCGGGAGTCAGTACTACACGACTGGGGTGTGTTCCGACGTCAGCCCCGACTTCCGGCTCCTGGGCAGCTTCTCGCCGGCGCTGCAGAGTGAGTGCGCGTGTGTGTGTGGGGGGGTGGGGTGGGTGGGGCGGTGCTTGCGTTAAAGGCGGGGACACGTGTCCGCACCCCAGCCCTCCGCTCCAGGTCCCCGCTTCATGTTCAGTGACGTTAGACATCTGTGTCTCCCTTCCCCCGTGTAGCCTGTACTTCCTTCATCGACGTGGTGGTGGTGTGCGATGAATCCAACAGTATCTACCCCTGGGTGGCGGTGAAGAACTTTCTGGAAAAGTTTGTGCAAGGCCTGGACATAGGCCCCTCGAAGACACAGGTACGGATGCCAGTCACACATGCTTTCTCCTGGAGGAAATGGTGTTGGTGTGAGTCTTCATCTTCGCATTTGCCAGGTTCTGGGTGCGGCATCAGTGCTGACCCGGAGAGTGAAATGCAGCATCCATCACTGTGCCACTGCTGGTCTCTGGGCGGGACTCTGATTCTGACATGGCGTCAGGCGTGGGTCTAGCCCCGTGGTCGGCAAACCTCGGCTCACAAGCCACAGGTGGCTCTTTGGCCCCTTGAGTGTGGCTCTTCCACAAAATACCACGGCCTGGGTGAGTCTATTCTGAAGAAGTGGCTTTAGAAGAAGTTTAAGTTTAAAAACTTTGGCTCTTACAAGAAATTTCAATTGTTGTCCTGTTGCTATTTGGCTCTGCTGACTAATGAGTTTGCCGACCACTGGACTAGCATTTTAATCCTCTTTAGTTGCTTACTTTTTCCATCCTTGAGAAATGAGTGCAGCCCGATGATAGTCACAGTCATTGCTGGTTGAACGTTGTACTTTGTTATTAATAATGATGGATAACAGGATATTTTAAAAATCAAGTCACAAAATTTTTATTAGAATGTTTCTTACAGCCGAAACTGGTTTGGCTCAGCGGTAGAGCGTTGGCCTGCGGACTGAAAGGTCCCAGGTTCGATTCTGGTCAAGGGCATGTACCTTGATTGCAGGCACATCCCCAGTAGGGGGTGTGCAGGAGGCAGCTGGTCGATGTTTCTTATTGATCTTTCTAACTCTCTATCTCTCTCTCTTCCTCTATGTAAAACATCAATAAAGTATATATTTTTAAAAATGTTCCTTACATACCGTCATATTGGCTGGGCCGCAAAAATACTTGTTGTGGGCCGCATGCGGCCTCAGGTTTGACATGCTTGATGTGCAGCCTCCAGCAGAGGAGCCATTTCACTGGGAGAACAATAGCTGGTCTTATGAGGTTGAAAATGACTCCCTCAGGCTACCAGCCCACATCTGAGTGCAGGCTGGCTGGGTTTTATCTGTCGGCCACATAGCAATGAGCTCTCCCTCAGTGACAAGCGGCTGTCCGCAGGTGGGGCTCATCCAGTACGCCAACAACCCCCGCGTGGTGTTCAACCTGAACACGTTTAAAACCAAAGCGGACATGATCGCCGAGACGTCCAAGACGGTGCAGAGCGGCGGGGACCTCACCAACACGTTCAAGGCCATCGAGCACGCCCGGTGAGCTCACCCCGTCGGCCTGGGAGCGAGAAGGGACAGAGGGCAGAACCCAGCACACACACCCCCTGGGGCGCGAGCAGCGGGGAGAGCTGGCAGATCCTCACACCGCGTGGAGAAGCCGCGGGAAGGCCTGCTGTGCCCGGCCAGGGCTCCGCGGCCAGGGTCCCCTCCGGCTGCAGGCGGCCGCCCTGACTGGCGTCTCCCCGATGGGAGAGCCGTGCCGAGCCCCAGGCCCGCTCACAGGGGTGGCAGTCTGAGGACGGGCCTGTGGGAACCCCTCCCGGGTAGTGACCCTCGTTTGCTCCGCCACAGGGACCACGCGTACACGGCGGCCGCGGGGGGACGGCCGGGCGCCACCAAGGTCATGGTGGTGGTCACTGACGGCGAGTCGCACGACGGCTCCATGCTGAGCGAGGTGATCGCGCGGTGCAACGAGGACGGCATCCTGCGGTTCGGCATCGCGGTGAGGCCTCCCGCCTATGGGGGTAGACGTGGGGGGGGTAGCACTCCTCTACATCAGTGTTTCCCAGAGTGTGGTGCGCGCACCCCCAGGGGCACGGGAAGAGTTTGGTGGGGACACGCGTTGCACCGGAGTTTGGTGGGGATATGCACTGCACCGTGCTTAGCTGCGCCCAATTCTACGTTCTCATGAGTACGAGGGGTCCTCAGCGTTACGAAAATTATAGAAGGGGTACACATATGCCAAAAATTTCCCAACTTTTGACATATGTGTACCCCTTCTATAATTTTCACCCCAAGACTGTCTCCTCATGGCTCCTGACGCTTTATACAAAAAGAGATGCTTACTGTTTTTGCTTTTTTTAAGAAAAAAAATTTTTTATTGATTTCAGAGAGAACGAGAGAGTGAGAGTGAGATAAAAACATCAGTGATGAGAGAATTATTGATGGGCTGCCTCCTGCAAGCCCCCCAGTGGGGATCCAGCCTCAAACCCGGGCCTGTGTCCTGACAGGAATGGAGCCAGGACCTCCTGGTTCTTAGGTCGATGGTCAACCCTGACCCACGCCGCTAAGCACGTTTCTGCTCCCGCTGGTTGGGCCCCGTGGGTGTGGGGTGTGGGGTGTGGATGTAGGGTGTGTGGTGTGGGTGTGGGTGTGGGGTGTGGGGTGTGTGTGTGTGTGGGGGGGGTGTGGGTGTGTGTGGGGTGAGGGTGTGTGTGTGTGTGTGTGGGGGGGTGACTTCTCCGGGGCCTGCTCTGCCCGGAAGTCGCCTGGCCCGGGGGGTGCGAATGGGGAGACAGAAGCACCTCAGTTCCAACCTTTTGCCCCCTCCCTCTGCCCCCAAGGTCCTCGGGTATTTAAACAGAAATGCCCTCGACACGAAAAACCTCATAAAAGAAATCAAAGCGATCGCCAGCGTCCCCACCGAGAGGTACTTCTTCAACGTGTCGGACGAGGCCGGGCTGCTGGAGAAGGCGGGCACCATCGGGGAGCACATCTTCAGCATCGAGGGTAGCGCTCTGCCCCAGCCTCCCCCCCCCCCATTCTTCATCATCACCCAGCCTCCTCCCAGCCCCCTCTCCCATCCTCCATCCATCACCCAACCCCCCCCCCCCCCATCCTCCATCCATCACCCAGCCTCCTCCCAGCCCTCTCCCGTCCTCCATCCTATCACATGTCCGCACGGTTTGGGGTGGTCACGTCTGCCTTGTGGGAAGAGAACTCTGAGGAATCAACAAGAAAAAGATGCAAATGACATGACTAAGTCGTTTCTAAGAGATAAAATATTCATGGCCAGTAAACACAAGGAAATAGTCCCAGTGTCAGTATGTCAGTAATTACTTACAAATCTGAGTGGCAGCTTGTTACTTCATGTTCAGGAGATAACAGACCAGTCACGTTTAATTCCGGAGCAATTGTGGAGAAGCAGAGACGCTCAGCTTATTGATCACACGTATGACATTTCTGGGCAATCCAGGGACAGCTATGAAACTAAACAGGTTTACCTTTTCGTACGGTAAATAGTTGTTCTTTTTTAAAAATATTTTATTGATTTTTTTTACAGAGAGGAAGAGACAGGGATAGAGAGTTAGAAACATTGATGAGAGAGAAACATCAATCAGCTGCTTCCTGCACAGCCCCTGCTGGGGATGTGCCCACAACCAAGGTGCATGCCCTTGACCGGAATCAAACCTGGGACCCTTCAGTCCAAAGGCCGATGCTCTGTCCACTCAGCCATACCGGTTAGGGTGGTAAATAGTTTTTGTAATTGTAAAACTTTTAACTTTTTTACACTATTATATAGTTTCTGAAATTCTTGAATCTGTTTACTAAAACATGTATACCTTTAAAGATTAGAAAAATTTAGTGTGGATTTCGTCTGTTGGATTACTTTTTTAGTAATTTCTCCACTCGGCCAGCCCTATATTTTTGATTGAACATCAAAACATGTGTGTGTGTGTGTGTGTGTGTGTGTGTGAGAGAGAGTGTGTGTGTGAGTGAGTGTGTGTGTGTGTGTGTGAGTGTAAGTGTGAGTGTGTGTGTGTGTGTGAGAGTGTGTGTGTGTGAGTGTGTGTGTGTGAGTGTAAGTGTGAGTGTGTGTGTGAGTGTGTGTGAGTGTGTGTGTGAGTGTGTGTGTGTGTGTGTGTGAGTGTGTGTGTGTGAGTGTGTGTGTGAGTGTGTGTGTGAGTGTGTGTGTGAGTGTGTGTGTGTGAGTGTGTGTGTGTGTGAGTGTGTGTGTGAGTGTGTGTGTGAGTGTGTGTGTGAGTGTGTGTGTGTGTGAGTGTGTGTGAGTGTGTGTGAGTGTGTGAGTGTGTGTGTATGAGTGTGTGAGTGTGTGTGTGAGTGTGTGAGTGTGTCTCTGTGTGTGTGAGTGTGTGTGTGAGTGTGTGTGTGTGTGAGTGTGTGTGTGAGTGTGTGAGTGTGTGTGTGTGTGTGTGTGTGTGTGCGGGGGTGCGCTCGCGTGTATGATTGAAAATTTCCTTTAAAACGATTGACGGCGCTATCATTCCTGACACGGCCCTCTCCCAGGCACCGGGCAAGGCGGAGATAACTTCCAGATGCAGATGTCCCAAGTGGGCTTCAGCGCGGACTACTCTCCGGAGCACGTGTGTATCAGATGCCCCCGCCATGCTTACCCCGCCCCCCGCCGCCACCCGCCCCGGAGCACGGCGCCCTGTGCGTCAGCAGGTCCTGCTCCCATTCTCGAACCAGCGCTGAGGTTCTTGGCGTGGCTGCCTGGCCCCTAGACAAGCCGGCTCCTCATGCCCCTCCCTGTTCCCGGGGGGGAGGGGGGTGCTGTTGTTCATCCTCGCCCGCGGACGTGTTTCCGTTGATTTTAGAGAGAGAGGGAGAGAGGGGAAGACACGAGAGCCGTCCATGTGAGAGAGACACATGGAGGGCTGCCTCCTGCACAGCCCGGACCAGGGCCCGGGCCGGGGAGGAGCCTGCAATGAGGCACGTGCCCTTGACCGGAATCGAACCCGGGACCCTTCAGTTTACAGAGTGGCTTGCCTCCTCGGTCCTGCCCGCACTGGTGCTGACCTGGGGCCACTCCCTATGTGGCCTCCACGGTCACGGCAGCGGCACCTGTGCTGTTTGCAAGTAGATGGGGCAGGAGAGCATGACGGAGGGACGTTGAGAAGGCGCCAAGAGGAAAGCGGGGACTAGAAGGGCCTGGATAGGGCCTCCCAGGACGGGGTGGGGGGGGGAGGTGGAGGGAGTGTTAGCAGCGCCCAGGGGCCCTGACCTCCTCCCGCTGTGAGCACCCTTCCACGCCTCTCCGCTCCTCAGACACCGTGAGCTCCTCTCGGGAGCCCCGAGGCGCGAGGCCCCGCTCACTGTTCGGCCTCTGCAGATGGGCCTGTGAGCGGGAATTTGAATACGGCCCCGCGCTCCCCGATCGCAGCTCCTCAGGAAGATTGATCCACATGGTGTCATACTCAGTAGGGCCCGAGGCACTGGCCCATAGGGGATGTCCAAACAGCTCTGAGCTCTGTCCGCCTGCGTGGACCATCTCGCCTCTCCGGGCTGAGTTTCCCCTAAGCCTGGACCGCTTAGCTCCACGCTGTGCCCACGCTGAGCCCCCCGCGTCAGAGGTGGCGTGCGTGACCCTGCCTTTCCCTGGTGTAGGACACCCTCATGCTGGGTGCCGTCGGCGCCTATGAGTGGAGCGGGACCGTGGTCCAGCAGACGGCCAGCGGACACCTGATCTTCTCCAAACAAGCCTTCGAGCAGATCCTGCAGGACAGAAACCACAGCTCCTACCTAGGTGAGGGGGCACGCCGCGGGCTGCCCGTGCGGGACCTGCCCCTGCCCCAGCCCGTGGGGCGTCAGGGTCATTCCGGCCTGGGCCTCTCGCGACTCATCATGTTCACCTCTCCGTGTGCGGGCCCCCTTCCTGCCAATCAGGCCTTCGCCATAGTTACTGAGGACGCCTGTATTGGCCCTGCCAGTCTCTCCCGCTGTCCTGGTGGTGGTTACTCCGGTGACAGTTATTCCTCCAAAGTGGAAATAGTTCCTAGGAGCCGGTGCAGCAAGCGCGAGTCTGGTAGAATGGGAGCTCTTAGTCTCTTTCTCCGGAATGCGCAGCCATGGATGTTGAATACTTACTGCGGGCTA
Organism: Pipistrellus hanaki; assembly: GCF_964339955.1. Classification (NCBI taxonomy): domain Eukaryota; kingdom Metazoa; phylum Chordata; class Mammalia; order Chiroptera; family Vespertilionidae; genus Pipistrellus; species Pipistrellus hanaki. The sequence goes on along the minus strand of NC_140506.1, from coordinate 1,524,621 downwards.
GTCCCTGAGCTGCCGGCTCTGCATTGACGCGGACATGGAAGCCCTCCCCACAGCCCCCGAGGAAAGCTTAGGGCCCTGGACCTGGAGAGCCAGGGCGGCGAAAGTTTGCCCGCAGGTGGACGGCACAGGAAGAGGCAGATCCAGAATTCGGCGCGGACACTGACTCCAAAGCCATGTTATCCCCACTCTGCAGCATTTCCTTTAAAAAAAAAAAACACATATTTTTATTGATTAGAGAGAGGGAGAGATAGAGACATCAATGAAGAGAGAGAATCACTGGCCGGCTGCCTCCTGCACGCCCCCATGGGGGATGGAGCCTGCAATCCAGAACCCTTCAGCCCGCAGGCCAGTGCTCTGTCCACCCAGCCGAGCCGGCAAGGGGGCAGCAGCACCGCTGAAATCCGTCTAATGATTCCCAGAGAAGTTTGAGGGCCAGGCTCACGAGTGGCCGATGGGGGCCGCCAGAATCTCGGGCCGGCTTCAGGGGTAGATGTCTACTATGCAGGCCAGTGCTGCTGGTAGAGGGCAGGAGCAGGTCACCTTGGAAACGGGAAGATAGGCCCTGAGAGACAGGCTCAGGACGGAGAAAGGGCTCAGCCACGCCCCCGCTCCGCAAGCCTGTGGGGCCCAGCCTGTCTGTGGCTCCCACCACCTCCTTCTCTCCCAGGTTACTCGGTGGCCGCCATCTCCACCGGAAAAGGAGTCCACTTTGTGGCGGGCGCCCCGCGGGCGAACTACACGGGCCAGATAGTGCTGTACAGCGTCAGCGAGAACGGCAGCGTCACCGTGATCCAGGCTCACCGAGGCGACCAGGTGAGGGCCGCCGCTCAGCAGGAGACATTATCTGCAGGGACAGCTGGGGCGGGGGGAGTGGAAGTGGGCGGGGGAGTGGAAGTGACCGTTTACTGACTGCCTGCCCCCAGGCTGGCTCTGGCATCGGCCTTGAATATTCCTGAAGTCTTCACAGCGACCCTGAGACTGGCGGGTCCTTGGACAGGTTCCTGGGAGTCTGACTCCCTTCCTAGGTCTCGGCTTTCACGGGGCTGAGCTGTCATTCAGACACAGTCCTGGGGGCGCTGCGGAGCCCGTGCTGTTTGGGTACTTCCCACTCCATTAAAAAATTTTTTTTCCATATTTTAAAAAATATATATATTATTATTGACCTCAGGGAAGAAGGGAGAGGGAGAGAGAGATACATCAATGATGAGAGAGAATCATGGATCGGCTGCCACACTGGGGATTGAGCCCACCACCTGGGCATGTGCCCTTGACCGGAATTGAACTGGGACCTCCTGGTTCATAGGTCGATGCTCAAGCACTGAGCCACACCAGCTGGACCCCCACTCCATATTTTTGGCTCCCCGATTGGTCAGGCCGTGATGACAGCACCTAACCGTCACGCTGGGAGCCAAGGATTTGGAGAGAGTGACAAGGAGTGGCCGCTGTGGCTGGGACTCGCTGGGAGGAGGGCAGCTCTCCTTCCCGCTGCCCTCTGACGGGGGACAGTCCCGGGTCAGAAACGGGCATGACTGTCCCCGTAGTGCCCACAGGCCCGGGTCAGCCGGGAGATCCCGGGTCCTCACTGGGCATCTCCGACCTCGGGGAGGCACGTAGTGGAGAGGAGATCATGGATCTCCGTCCGCCAGCGGATTCTGTCCCCTGAGGGGAGAACCGACTCCCCAAGGCTCCCTTCTCAGGGTTCGGTCTGAGCCCACTGCCGGCTCCCAGGAGACGCTTCCCGGTCCTCCACCTGCTTGACCCAAACCACCACTTCCTTCCCCGCCTCTCTATCTGTTTAAAAGGGTGCTTTTGTTTTGAAAAAAAAGAAAGGAAGGAAGGAAGGAAGGAAGGAAGGAAGGAAGGAAGGAAGGAAGGAAAGAAGGAAGGAAGGAAGGAAGGAAGAAACAACGAAAGAGCAATGAAAGGAATTGTTCCTTTTTATTTCCAAATCCTTCCGAGGTGTACACAGGGACACGCGTTGAGCAGTGGTTGGATGGGATGAACATTCAAATCCCCAGCCCCTCTCACTTCACGTTCTCTCGCCCTCACCCTCCGGGCCCCGTCTCTACAGCCACCCCTCCTCTGTCCCAGACCCGGCCCTGGGCCGTCCACCCCCCAGGCCTCCCCTCCTCTCCGCTGGAAACTCCTGGGCTCTCAGGACGCAGTTCACACAACACTCATCTCCCTAAGCCGCCTGGCTCCCGCACTCACTCTCAGTATTTGGCACTCTCCTGCGTTACAACACATTTTCCATGGAAGCACGGCTTTGTTCCACCTCTCTCCTCTCCCCCACCCTTTCTCTGTAACTCACCCTTCTACCTTCTAAGCGTGGTCTTTGCCCCGAGCAGCAGACACAGCTGGCGTGCTTATACAAATGCCTCCTGCTGGGCCACGTCCCAGGCATGGCCCCTGTGTCTCTGGAAATGGGCCTCAGGAATCTATTTTTAAAGCTGTTTCCTTGGTGATTTGGGGGCACCCTGCACTTCAGATGGTGGCCCGGGCTGAGAGAAGGGGCTGTGTCACCCATCATTACGTCCCCGGCACCTCACAGGCAGTGAGCACTCACTCACTCATAGTTGTCAATGCATAAATAAAAGCCCAGCGTCACACGGGGTGGGTGGTGTCCCAGGAATTCTAAGGCGATCTGCTTCCTTGCCCCAGATCGGCTCCTATTTCGGAAGCGTGCTCTGCTCTGTGGACGTGGACAAGGACGGCATGACCGACGTGCTCCTGGTGGGTGCGCCCATGTTCATGAACAACCTGAAGAAAGAGGAGGGAAGAGTCTACCTGTTCACCATCACGAAGGTACGCACGTGGTACTTAATTTATTTACTGTGTTAGTCTCCATTAACACCGTGGACTTACTGTAGTTTAAGGGGATTAGCATCGGTTAGTACAAGGCAGCCTGCCTCTTTGCACTTGATGAGAGAAAGTCTATTATTGAATGACTAGAGGCCCGTTGCATGAAGATTCCTGCCATAGGCCTTCCTTCCCCTGGCTGTCGGCACCGGTTTTCCTCCGGCACCTGGGACCCAGGCCTTCTCTCTGGCTGCTGCCTTCTGTCTTCGCTCCTGTAGCTCCCTCCTCCCCAGACCCTCCCACTCATATCAGGCGTCCCACCCCACCCGGCTGCTCTGCACCTACATGTGTGCTGCCCAGAAGCCCAGAGTAGCTGGGGGCAGGGCCACAGCCATCTTTTGTCAGATTAATTTGCATATCCACTCCTGATTGGCTGGTGGGCATTATGAAGTGATGGTCAATTTGCATATTTCTCTTTTATTAGTGTAGATGATTTTCATGTACATATGTTTCTGTTTCATTATTTGGAAGATGTCACCGTTCAGTTATCATTTTTTAAATCCCATTAACCTAGAACCTGACCTAGAGCTTACTGTGCACTGGCATTTTCCACAAGGTCTTCGCATGGATGTTCTCTTATGCAGGAAGTGGTAAATGCACATCGTTCGTAAACACATACAGACGCCTGTGTGTTCCCTGTGTCTTACCCAGTTATTCCTCTCTGCTGTAAAGAGATCACAGTAACCGCTCCACACCGTCTTGTGGATATTTTACGGTGAACTAGGCAAAGGGTACCAGGCCCAGGAAACCTCCGTGTAACCCTGGATGCTTTGTGCATCAGCCGTCAGGAAATTCCATTGCTCAGTGTAACGTTTAGGTATACGTCCAACGCCGGGACTTTCCAGTCCTTGCACATCAAACATAGCGCGCCAACGTGGAAAATCCGTCTTTCCAGCGGTGAGCTGACCTCGCCAAAGCTGTGCACAGAGTGCAGGGCCACGGACACTCAGAGGACCACAGGGGGAGGGGCGGGGAAGGGACGCCGACATTAGCAGAGTGTTGTGTTTAGTTGTTGTGATATTTTGTCCTCCCTTATTTATTTAAATTAATGCAAAAACCAGCCGTCAGCAGAGCAAGTGAGGCAATTCTAAAGAGCGTTCAGTCAGGAAAGGGCGGAGCCACGTGGGTGAAGGTTGGCAGGTCCCAGATTCCTACCTGCCTCTTGCTGGCCAGCTTTCCTGCGTGCTCACTAAGGGCTGAAGGGAGACAATCCCAGCGGTTATCAGAGTTGGTGGCACGCAGGTTTCTAGACGAGCGTGAGCGGGGGTTCCCGGTGAGGAGCGTGGCTCTCCTGTGAGGTCACGGAACATCCCGCTCCTGATTCCAAAATCTGAAGGGACAGCTGCGTTTTTTACAAGGAAAGGTCTTTTCTTTGGGTGAGCTGTTCAGTGTTTCTTATACTGGGATATGAATGATCTCGCTTTCCACTTTCGGTACCAGGGGAATTATGCCGTGGCTCAATAATCTTTCTGGAAAGGTCTAAATTAAGATCTTGCATTTTATTTTGTCTCCACCTTAATTTTATTCAAAATATCAATAAATTTTCACCAAAAATTTTTAAATCAAAGGCAGAGAAACAGGTGAAGATGCTAATAGAAAGAAAAGAAGAGAGAGGAGTGGGTGCCTGTATGTAGGCTGTTGCTAAAGAGCATCCCTCCTCACACCTCACCTTATGAGCAGAGTCCTGTGACCTTGCGTACGAACATTCTTACTTATAATTCTCCCCACAGCGGGGGGTTTTGAGTGCTGGGTTTCCAGCCCTCCGCACGGACCGGCTTGCCGGTGGGGGTGGCCATCGCTGGCTGTGAGCTGTAGATGCGAGGCTGCAGGTTCGCGCGCCTCCCCCTCTCCCCTCTCCAGGGCGTTCTGAACTGGCACCAGTTTCTGGAAGGCCCCGAGGGCTCGGAGAACGCGCGGTTCGGCTCCGCCATTGCCGCCCTCTCGGACGTCAACATGGACGGCTTCAACGACGTGATCGTGGGGTCGCCCCTGGAGCACCAGAACGCGGGGGCCGTGTACATCTACAACGGCCACGGGGCCACCGTCCGCACCAGGTTCTCCCAGGTGAGCCGGCGTCCGCGGCCACGTGTTCACGGGCATCGCCCTGCCCGGCTGCAGCGGAGCCCGGGGACCGTCCACGCCGCCCTCTGCTCCCGGAACCGGCCCCTCCTTCAGGGAGTGATTACTGAGCTGGGCCAGCGTGCCAGGGCTGCCCTCACTGCGGGAGGTCGCAAAGAAAGGACAGACAAGATTCTGCTCTCCCTGGAGGGGACAGGGGAAAAAGATAATGCAATGAAGCGTCTCAGGTGGTAGTAAATGATAAGGAACTTTTTTAATGAAATAGGGAATGAATTTTCAGGGACGCGGCCCAGGAGGCCTGGCTGGGAAGGCAGCATGGAGGAGAGAGCTGGGCTGGGCGGGAGGGCGGGAACTGAACTTGCGTCAGCTCCTGCCCGGCCACCGGTCCTTCCTGCTTGGTGCTGGCTGTGGTTTTATGGGAAAGATTCGTGCTGTTTCTCTGATGATGGAGTGGCTGCAAGAACAATGAAGCAGTCAGATGAGCTGGGACTGGCGGTCGGTGTGTCTTGGGGAGAAGGGGCCGCCAGCCGGGGCAGGCTGTGCGGAGACGGTGACGGCGCCGGGCAGACGATGCCTTTCCCGTTCCGGTCGCCGTGCCTGTAACTGCATGTCGCACGTGCCCTTTCAGAAAATCCTGGGATCCGACGGAGCCTTCCGGAGCCGGCTCCAGTACTTCGGGCGGTCCCTGGACGGCTTTGGAGACCTGAATGGGGATTCCATCACCGACGTGTCCATTGGCGCCTTCGGACAAGTCGTCCAGCTCTGGTGAGTGAGCGAGGCAGGAGGCAGACACAGAGCAGATTAGGGGATTGCTCCACAGGCTGCAGAGGGCCGCATGCTGGCCTAGATCTCCCTGAGGGTCCTGGGAGGGCCGCGTGCGTTATCTAAGACTCCAGGGCACTGGTTTTTGTAAAGGAAGGACTGCCTTCCCCAGGGAGAGAAGAACACTGCTTCCCTTTAGAATCCCGTGTCTCTCCTCTGCGGGGAGCGAAGGGCAGGGGAACGGCTCCAGGGCGTCCGGAAGACTGTCTCCGAAGAGCCTCCTGAGATGCCCCCGCCGTCCTGAGTGCTCGGACCCAGGGCAGCGCTGCGCGTGGCTGGGAGGCACCTTGTAGAAGTACTGGTCGCGAACAGGAAGCCATTGTGTCGGCTTAGTGGCCCCTCGGTGAACCAGTGGGAGCTGAAGGGCAGGAACAATAAGGGATTCAAGTGCCATGTGGTTCAGGACAAAAATAAATGTATGGGGCTGGTGAGGGAATGGAACCAGAGAGAAACTGAGAATTCCATCCGGAGTTCCCAGGAAGATACAGTCCAGCCATTCATTCACTTGCTACGACAGGAACAGGATAGCCACACATGGAGGTTGTGCTGTTTCGGAGTCTAATGGCACCATGTACAGGATCTCCCTCGTGCTTTTGAAAACCAAGATGAATTGTCTTAATGAAATCTTTATGTAGAAAAATAAGACTGAAGGATCATATTTAAGATGTTAAATATATATATATATATATATATATATATATATATATATATATATTAAATAAAATCAGTTAAAACCAGTTAAGAGTTACATACCATTGGAAAAATACCAGGTGTGATAACATAATTATATGACTAATTTTTAAAAATATATTTTTATTGATTTCAGAGAGGAAGGGAGAGGGAGAGAGAGAGATAGAAACATCAATGATGATAGAAAATCATTGATGGGCTGCCTCCTGCACGCCCCCCACTGGGGACTGATCCCGCAACCTGGGCCTGTAACCAGACCGGAAATTGAGCCATGACCTCCTGGTTCATAGGCCAACACCCAACCACTGAGCAACACCGGCTCCTCCCAGAGACGGACGCACAGAGAGCCTCCTCCTGGCTACCCGGCACGGAGGGCTGTGGCCACGCTGCCGCTGCCACGGAGTTCTGTGGCTGCCCGTCAGGGGCCAGGAGAGGCACCTTTCCAATGGGCTCCGGTCCTGACACGGAATGAAAGGTCTTCTGTATCTTCTTGTGCTTTGAGGGACAGGGGCCTGTGGACTTCCACCGGCGGCTTTGTCAGTAGGCAAGGATGCCCAAGGGTCACATGACGACATACAAATTCACTGCCCAGGGCCGGGGAGACCGGGCTTCTGACTGCTCACCGGCTGTGGTTTCTCGCTGACTGGGACCCGGCACACTGGCCGTCACCGGCATCCTGGTGTCTCGGACGGCCTGGTGATACCTGGAGGTGGCCTGGGTCCCTCCCCTTCACAGGAGGGGCGTGGGGGCAGCGAGGCGGTGGGTGTGGGAAAGGCCCTCGGGGGCCCACAGGGCGGGGGCAGGCCGAGTCCGCAGCCCCTGCCTGAGGCGGCCTCCTTCCAGTGCCCGGCATCGGGCTGATGCCCAGCATCGTGGGCACATGCCATGCTGTACGGAACTGCTGCCTGCCACCCCCCTGCCACCCCGTCTCCGCTGTCTTCACGAGAAAAATGAATGGCGCCGTGTCTCCTGGACCAGGACCTGGGCCCCTCTGCGGAGAGCCCGCAGGCTCGGCCGTGCCCACCCTGCACTCATTAAGCTTCACCGTGAAAGGGGCCTGTGCTGGTGCCCGGCCCAATCAGGAGACAGCGCCCTGCGGCAGCTCAGAGCGCCCGCCTGGTGCTGCCAGAGGCTCAGATGGAGTGGGGGGGGGCGGGGGGAGAGGGGCTGACTGGACCTTGCAGGCACAGGTCCCTGTGAGGTTAGCACACCTGTCCTTGGCCGTCTGTCCATCTGTCTGTCCCCACCGTGTCTTTCAGGTCGCAGAGCATTGCCGACGTGTCTGTGGACGCTTCCTTCACCCCAGAGAAAATCATCTTGTCCAACAAGAATGCGGAGGTCCGCCTCAGACTCTGCCTGAGCGCCACGTTCAGGCCCGCCACGCCCAGCAGCCGCGTGGGTGAGTGGGCGGGGCACGTGGGCGGGGCGGTGTGCTCCGGGCGCCGGTCCTCAGGGTCCCTCCGGCTTCGAGTTGGGGGCCCACAGCACGGGCTCCACTGCCCCGCGGTGAGGGGCCGGGGATGTGCCAAGGCGGGAAGCCTGGCGTAGGGCTTCCTTCAGCCTCGCTGGAAGGTGACCGGGCGGTAGTCTCCATGACACGGTCACAGGCCTCCCCACTCGGTCCTCCGAGAGCCCATTGCCTCGGCTCGCGGTCACCGGGCCTTCCCGCAGGGACTGAGGGCTCGGCGCGCGGCCAGGCCGGGATCTCCGTACAGCTGTTCAGTACGAGAACCAAGTATGGACCCCGCTCTAGAGGAATTAATAAGCAGGGAATCATGGGAAGATACAAACCAATGTATCATTTATGCCGGTGTTTCCAATCTGCAGTGAATGCAGAGAAGGGGCAGGAGTCTGAGCTGTGTTCCACCAGCAGGAGGCGGTGGTTACACCCAGGCACAGGCCAGAAGCAACGGTCACCGTCTCTCTCCTGGACAGGCCAGGTCGCCTTCCAGGGCCTGGCCAAGGTCCACGCATCCTCTCGCTCGTGTTTTCTACCCACCATACGCCCTCCCCTGCCCTGCCCGGCCCCAGCGGCTCAGCGGCTCAGCGGCTGGCTTCGCCGGTTGTTAAGTGACTTCTTTCGTTTGCTGCTGTTTCAGTGTTTGGCCCTGAACGTTAGAAACTGGCTGTTCCCACGGTGGTCATTCCTAAGTGTAAACACACAGACTAACGTAGTCAGCCAGCTTGGTGTGAATCCCAAGTCAGCTGTTCGTAGCTACAATACATGACTGTAGGTGACTTGTTCAGCCTCTTCGAACCCCCATTTCCTCATCGTAAAGCAGATAACACTGCCAACCTGGGGAAAGGGACATGGAAAGCCGGAGTGGCAGAGCTGATGCCAACAGCCAGGGTGTAAACTGTCGAAACCTTCAACCAAGTCTGCTGACCGCCTGGCTAAAATCGAGAGATGATACTGTTCATAGCACCAGCTGCCTTCTTTGGGGTTACTCCTTCTGACTGGGTTCCTTTCAATATTCTAAAGTTGACTTGACTTCCAAAAACATCAGTTATACAGCTTACCTTTCAAATATCTATTAGAAATAGTGTGTAACTTTTCTTGCTCCAATGACTTCAGGAGGTTAACAAAGATAGATGAAATAGAAGAGAATCTAATGAACTAAAGAGAAGCGGTAAAAGGAATGCAAAGGAGCAGCAATGCTCAGCTGTGGGCACTCAGTAACTGTCTTTCCTTGCTGCATCACCGTGTTAGGAATGATGTTCGGAAACCAAAGTGTGAGGGAGTGAGCTGGCCAATCCCACTCAGAGATTTCCCGGGGACACGCCCACTTCCCTTCCCCTGCGACCAGCCACATTTCTTCAAATCACATCTCTGTAGCCACAGCCACACATCCTGCCAGAGCTAGTCACTACCGCCCTGGGCCGCCCACGGCTCACAGCCCATCAGCGTAAAAGCCGCTTCTACATGTTCTCAAAGCCAGAGACCTCGCCCAGCAAGACACAGGAAGACAGGGGTGCTTTTTCCCTCGGAGGTTCCTGCCATCACCTCTTTGTGGTTTTCATCACAGACATCACCTATAACATCACCACGGACGCCGACCTGTACTCGTCCCGCGTGACCTCCCGGGGGCTGTTCAAGGAGAACGGTGACCGGTACCTGCAGAAGAATGCCCTCGTCGGTCCGGGGCAGACCTGCTCCGAGTTCCCCATCCTCATCCAGGTGGGGGTCCCCTCCCCCTCCCCCCTGAGGCCTGGTAAGCGGTGAACACGGAGGAGCCAGAAGGCGCTCGCCTCGCGAACGAACGCTGTCCTTTTCTGAGCGCAGGAAGCTGTGTCCCTCGCGGAGCCTGTGGTCACGGCCGCTAGCCAGTGAGGGGCGCTGCCGTTTGTTTGGGGTTGCCGTTAATGGGGCTAAATACGAAACCCTTAGAGACGCCGGGACAGAGAGCTTTAGAGCAGGGGTCCTCAAACTTTTTAAAGTGGGAGCCAGATCACGGTCCCTCAGAGAGCTGGAGGGCCGGACTATATGAACTACTAATTCCTACTGTAACACCTTGGTTGCACTCAAAAACCTGGTGGGCCGGATCAGACTCCTCTGCGGGCCGCATGTGGCCCGCGGGCCGTAGTTTGAAGACCCCTGCTTTAGAGGACGGTCACCAGGGAGAACAGATTTCCCGGGGAAAGTGCACTCCTTTGTGAGCAGCTGGAGAGAACCGCCTCCTGTGCCTTCCGAGGCCGGGCTAAGTCGTGGACGTGAAGGTGGTGGGGCATCGGGGAAACGATGAGCTCTGACCCGAGGCCACCATTCCTGGTTCGGATGGAGTCTGAGAGTCTCCCCAGGAGGAAACGTGCTTCCCGGAGAACACCCCCACCAGGAGCTTCATTTTATTAGTTATGTGACCCTGTCCGTGTGGAAACCACAGGATGGAGTTTGAAAGCATACCACTCCTATGTACACACAGCGGGGTTCCTGGGGGGCTTAATCACGAGTTGCTGTTTCTGATTTTCACTGAGCCCCGGACTTCAGTTTCTTAGCGGAGAGGCAAAGAGCGGGTTAGAGCAGAAGAGAAGATGCCAGAGTCGTAATCCAGACAGCACTGAGGCCTGTGTCTGCTTTCACGCTGCCCCGTGCTGATACTCGAACTGTGTGTGTGTGCGTGTGTGCGTGTGCGTGCACACAGGAGCCCTCGGATGTCGTCAGCGCCCTGAGTCTCCTCGTGAACATCAGCCTGGCGCACCCCGGCACCAGCCCCGCCCTGGAGGCCTACTCCGAGACCGCCAAGGCCTTCAGTGTAAGTGGCTCCCCTCCCGGGATCCAGGCCGGCCAGGAGGGTCACAGTGGGAAGGGCACTCGGGACGTGGCCTTTAGCTGCTCCTCCTCTAAGTGAAGTCCAGTGACTGTGCCCGGGTCACATGCACGGGTCCCGCAGCCCGAGATTCCGTCTTCCCCGTTCACTGCGCTGGGCCCGCCAGCCTGTGAGTGGTGCTGCCCACCGCAGGGCCCATGGGTGTTTGTGGAGGAAACCATAACAACACAGCAAACTCCGTGTGCTCACTGCCCACTCCATAGAATGTTACCCAAACCTGTGACAGCCCCTGCACACTCCCGCCCCCACACTCCTCCTGGCCCCCGCCAGCCACCCCTTGAACTTGGCATTGTCACCGCTCCCCTTCCGCACGTTGCTGAGCGTGTACATAGCCCAGGGCGCCGCTCGGCGTGGCCTGGTTCTGAGCGTCACATGGACGGGATGACGCTGCATGTGTTCTTCGGCCTCTGCTCTCCGAGGTGCGAGGTCTGGGCCTGCTTTCCTCTCGCAGATCCCTTTCCACAAGGACTGCGGGGACGACGGCGTGTGCACCTCCGACCTGGTGCTCCAGGTCCGCCAGCTGCCGGCCGCTCAGTAAGTTTCCCTTGGGGGCTCCGTGTGGCTCCGTGGTCGCGCCTTGTGCTGAGCACCAAAGGGTGGCGGGTTCGGTTCACGATCAGGCACCTGCCTAGGCTGAGGGTTCAATCCCTGATCTGGGCACTTACAGGAGGCAACCAATCCGTGTTTCTCTCTCACATCAATGCTCCTCTCTCTCTCTCTCTCTCTCTCTCTCTCTCTCTCTCTCTCTCTCTCTCTCTCTCCCTTTCTCTCTCTAAAATTAAAGAAAAGGAAAGACAGTGTAAAATGTAGAAACAAAAGACACCTTCGATTGTGCTATTCAGGTGAATGCTTACAGAGATGTTGTTTACAAAAGAAATATCTGTCATGAGTAAAGACCTTTAAAACCTAAATTTCCCTTCCTGCCCTCCGCCCAGGCGTCCGACAGTGAGAACACCACAGCCACCTGTGCTAACGGCGCCGAGAGAAAGCCCGATAGCACATACCTACCATTTTCCCATGAGGACAGTTTCTTACTGAGCAGTTTTCTCACATTCGAAGTAGATCTGAAGAGTGTATTTGTTAACTGAATGAAGGGTTTGGATCCCGGCCCCTCCCCTCCTTCATGACTTTCTTTTCCCTTTTTCTCCCTTTTTCACAGAGAAAAGCCCTTTATTGTCAGCAACCAGAACAAGAGGCTGGCCTTCGTGGTGACGCTGAGGAACCAGAGGGAGAGCGCGTACAACACGGGGCTCCGTGTGGACTTCTCGGAAAACCTGTTCTTCGCCTCCTGGTCCATGCCGGTGCGCGGGGCGGGCTCCCCGGGCTCACTCCTCGTCCCGCCGCCCTCAGCCCCATCCCGGAGCCTGTCCTCCGAGTGTGGGAAACTGACCACGATGGGCACCGTCAGGCCTGACTGCGTGGCTCCCCGCTGGTTCACCCCATGAGCACGTGGCCTGGCTCTGCGTCGGGCCGGGCGGGCCGGCCTCACGGGCGGGTCAGTTTTTCCTTCTCCCTGAGACCTGCCCCGGGCCAGGTCCTCAGCCCCGGGAGCTCGGATGCTCCGGGCGGCACTTGCTCCGAGAAGCCAGTCCCACAGCTGGGCCGGCGGGCGGCTGCCAGGGGCCGCATTCCGGCGCGGCCAGTTCATCGCCGGCTTGATGACTATCCCAGGAGCGCACTTGACCGCGAATGCCCCGGCCCCTCGGCCCCGCGCAGGGAGGGGACCCGAGCTGGGAGAGCTCAGACTCTCCGGGCCCGCTGCCTGTGATGAGAGAACGGGAACTGGTCCCACCCAGCTCGGGCAGTGCGAGCTTGACAGATGCAGCGTCCTAACCCGCTCTGACGGGTGTTTGGCTTTCCTGGGCAAAGGGACAGCTTATTCTGAAAAGGAAAACTAAACACCAGTCTTGGCGTTATTTACAGAATATTCATAAACACCAACATACAGTTTTGTCTTCTTCTCGTGAAACCACACACTTCAACTGTATCGAGAGAAAGACTTGTCTTTAAGACAGCATCCCATATGGGATTGCAATTACTTTGTGCTTCTGAAATGTGAGCGCCAATAAACCAGCTCTGGGGGGAATTCGAGTGCCTGGCCTCCCGGTGGCTGTGGCGGGTCCTGCTCAGCCACGAACACAGGGTGACGTCCTGGAGACGGAGGGGACCTGAGCGTGCACAGCCTTCCCTCCACAGTGCCCTGCGCGTGTGCGTCACTCAGCACGGGCGGGCTGCACACACACGGTGCACGCTCACTGCTCGTGTCCTTGGTCTTGTGCAGGTGGACGGGACAGAAGTGACCTGCCAGGTGGCTGCCTCTCAGAAGTCCGTGGCCTGCAACGTGGGGTACCCCGCCCTGAAGCCAGCACAGCAGGTACAGGCGGCATTTCAGCCGAGACCCACCAGCCCCCCAGCTCTGGTCCGGTCCGGTCCACCGACACCCGCCCTCCCACAGCCACCCACGGCCGCCCTCCCACAGCCACCCACAGCCGCCCTCCCGCAGGCCGCCCGCAGGCCGCCCTCCTCGGGTGCCACCTGTCACAGGCATCGCAGAGCCGCCGCCTCCCGTTTACTGAGAGGACGTGCTTACAGTCTGAGTGTCCTCCTGAAGTCACTAGTGAAAGTGAGCCCTCCTGGCCTGGCTCAGTGGGCAGAGTTTGGTTCTGGTCAAGAGCACGTACCTCAGTTACAGGCTCGATCCTTGGCCCTAGACAGGGCACCTGCAGGAGGCAACCGATTGATGTGTCTTTCTCATCTCTAATGTCTGTCTGTCTCTCTCTCTCTCTCTCTCTCTCTCTCTCTCTCTCTCTATATATATATATATATATATATATATATATATATATATATAATATATATCTTTATCTATATCTATATCTATATCTCTACCTCTATCTATATCTCTATCTATATCTCTATCTATATCTATATCTATATCTATATCTATATCTATATCTATATCTATATCTATATCTATATCTCTTTCTCTATATCTCTCGCTCTCTCCCTTCCTCCCTCTCCCTTCTCAGAAATCAAGACATATATATATTTTTTAAAGTATGATTTTGCCCTAGCTTGTTTGGCTCAGTGGATAGAACATCAGCCTGCAGACTGAAGGGTCCCAGGTTCAATTCCAGAAAAAGGGCACATGCCTGGCTTGCGGGCTCAATCCCCAGTAGGGGGCGTGCAGGAGGCAGCCAATCAATGATTCTCTCTCATCATTGATGTTTCTATCTCTCTCCCTCTTCTTTCTTCTCTGAAATCAATAATATATATATTAAAAAGTATGATTTCCCCCATGCAGTGCATCCCAAGCAGCACACAGGCCTGGAAAGTTCTTTTATTCCAAATATGTTGACCAACAGTCTGTCTAAGTGCACTGCTCAGGGCCCCGTGGTCCCTTGTTAACCCTAATGAGCGCGTTTCCCATCAGCACAAGCTTCCAACCCCACAGGCGTGTGCTGCAGGGGGACCGGCTGCTTGGCTGAGAGCTGAGCCTTCTAAGCCTGAAGGCCGGGCAGGCCGCACACGGCGGGCCGGCAGCCACACATCTACACACATGGAGCTCGCAGTCCACGCCATTCAGAATCCCCCTGTGGGGAGGCCACTCTCTTGGGGAACTTCGTGTTCACGTTGGCTGAGCACGGAGCCTCGTACACTGACGCGTTTTAATTTTGTTCGTAGGTCACGTTTACTATTAACTTCGACTTCAACCTTCAAAACCTTCAGAACCAGGCCTCTGTCAGCTTCCGAGCCTCAAGGTAAAGCATAAGGGAGGTCAGGCCTGGGTGGCTTCTCTGACGTTTCTCTTTAGTAACTCCCAACGCTCGGTCCCCAGCGAAAGTGAGGAAGCCAACGAGGCGGACAACGCGGCCAGCTTCACCCTCCGGCTGCGGTACGACGCCGAGATCCACATCACCAGGTAGGGGCCGTGCCGCACTCTGGGTACAGCACGCTGGGCCGCCGAGTCCTCCGATGCGCATCCTTTCTGGTGTTTGTGTGTAAATATTTTTACTGGTTTCAGAGAGGAAGGGAGAGGGGAAGAGAGAGAAACATCAAGGATGAGAGAATCAGGGATCGCTGCCTCCTGCGCACCCCCACTGGGGACCGAGCCCACAGCCCAGACATGTGCCCTGACCTGGAATGAACGGTGACCTCCGGGTTCACAGGTGGATGCTCAGCCACTGAGCCACGCCGGTCAATAGACTCGCCACGACTGTTGAAGACTCCCTCTGATGGGCTTTCCTTTCGAGAATTCGGGGGGGGGGGGGGAGGGGGATGTTTTTTTTAAGGAGGCATGAAAAAAAGGGGAGAGGGGGTATTTTCCGTCAGAAGGACAAAAGCAGTTGCAGAAAACGTCCACCGTGGTTCTTTAGGACAAATGGTCAGCGCCTGTCGTTAGGGCGGATGGCCTGGCGGGAATGGCTATTGCTCCCCAGCCTCCTACGCCCTCCCCGGTCCTCCCAGCGGAGCCACCGGTCGGAGTCCGGCCTCCGAGTGAGGGGGACGGAGGGCAGCCCATCCCGTCTGGCTGGGCTGTCAGGTCCCCCTGCCGTGGTCAGGGCTGCTGTCTGTGAACGCCCGGAGGCGGCCCCGGCCCGGAGGTTGCGTCTGAGCCTCTGGGTCTGCCTCTGGGTCAGCCTCTGCAGGCGGCGCTGCTGTCACGGGGACACAGGCTGACCGGCCCACTCCGGCCGAAAGCAGGAAGTGGTCAGAACCAGAGGGAGGGAGGGGGGAGGGGGCACCGGGGACTGAATGTGCCGGATGGAGCTCTGGCCAGCCCATCGCTGTGCTCAGCCACGCCCAGGGGCGACCCTCCGGCCCAGCGATCCCTCTTCCCGCACCGAGGACACGTGTCCACGCGTGCCACACAGCCGCGCGGCCGCGGTCTCCAGGAGAGCCTGCGCTTGGTCAGAAAGGTGCCGCCGGGGATAACAGCTCAGACTCCCGCAGAGAGGTCGCCCAGGACGGCTCGGAAGGGACACGGCCCGTGGGCCCCTCGGGAGCTCTGTGTCCATTAGCGTCCTGTCCCCAAACGCCCACGGTCTGGCTGTCACCTGAGCGGGAAGACACGTCAGTGAGAGGAGCACGGAGCCTAACCCCGGCTCTGCCCGTCCCTGGCAGGTCCACCAGCGTCCACTTCTTTGAAGTCTCCACGGGGCCTGCTCCGTCCACGGTGCGCAGCCTGGAGGACATCGGGCCCAAGTTCGCCTTCTCCGTGAAGGTGGGTGAGCCGGCTGGGAGGCGGGCAGTCGGGGAGGGGGAGGGGGAAGGAGAGTGGGGGGGAGAAGGAGGAGAAGTGAGATGTCCTAGGGGCTCTCACACTGGAGTGGACACCAGGTCGCCCAGGGGCTTGTTACAATGTGGTCACTGGGCTCCCTCCTCCGAGCTTCCGGCCTAGGGTGGGCCTGAATCGGCATTTCTAGCAAGTTCCCTTCCAGGTCGCGGAATGCTGCTGGTCCAGCTGCCGCACCGGAGAGTCACTGAGCTGACCGTGGAGGGACGGGGGGCGGTAAACAGCGGGCACTGTGCATGGCAGCATGTCCTGGGTGAGGGCGGAGGGGCGTATTTCGGAAGAAGGTTTTCAATATCAGTGATTAGAGAATGCTGATAGGAGGGCGGGTGCAGGCAGCGTCTGGGATGGCAGCCGCTGGCGTCTCTGAGGACTTGCCATCTGTGTGTGCACCGCCGTGTGCTGCAGTCGTGCTGGGCAGAGGCTGGAACAGGTGTGAGTCCAGTTCCGCCCGCCGGTAGGAGCAGTTACTGACCTGCGGGATGGATTAATTACACGGAGGGAGCAACTGGCTGAGCAGCTGTCTGTGCTGTGGCCGTGCGATCTGTGGGTCTGTGCTGTGGGTCTGTGCTGTGGCCGTGCGATCTGTGGGTCTGTGCTGTGGGTCTGTGCTGTGGGTCTGTGCTGTGGGTCTGTCTGTGCTGTGGGTCTGTGCTGTGGGTCTGTGCTGTGGCCGTGCGATCTGTGGGTCTGTGCTGTGGGTCTGTGCTGTGGGTCTGTGCTGTGGGTCTGTCTGTGCTGTGGGTCTGTGCTGTGGGTCTGTGCTGTGGCCGTGGATCAGGGCGGGAAGTGAGAGGGCTCTCCCTCCGCCTGCGTCTGTGCAGTTTCCTTCGGTTCATTTCTTCCTCACTCCGTGGTCGGCAAACTGTGGCTCTCGAACCACATGCAGCTCTTTGGCCCCTTGAGGGTGGCTCTTCCACAAAACACCACGGCCTGGGTGAGTCTATGTTGAAGAAGTGGCGTTAGAAGAAGTTTAAGTTTAAAAAATGTGGCTCTCCAAAGGAATGTCAATCGTTGTGCTGTTGGTATTGGGCTCTGTGGACTGATGAGTTTGCCGACCGCTGTCCAAACCCATTGCATGATTGCCGCGTGCAATCGGGTGATTCCTGGAGCGAGTGTGAGAGCCTTGGCATGCGGCGCGGGTGCCGGAATGCAGGCAGGACGCGCGGCATCGGCCACGGCCTCCTTCGTGAGACGTGTGGTCCATGGAGCAGCGCAGAAGAACGTGCTGGGGGCGGAGTCCGTGTCGGCCTGCGGGCCCCGTGCCTGAGCCACGTGGACCGTTCAGTCCTGGAGCAGAGACCAGGCCGTGGGTCTGGCCGCGCGGCCGCTCCCCACCGTGAGGCCAGAGCGAGACCGTGTCCTCCGTGCCCGCAGGTGACCACGGGGAGCGTCCCCGTGAGCATGGCCTCCGTCACCATCCGCATCCCCCAGCTCACCAAGGACAAGAGCCCGCTCCTGTACCTGACGGGCGTGCACCCGGACAAGGTGAGGGGCCGTGCCCGGAGCAGCGGGCACCTCCGTGTGGGCCCCGCCGGGTGGGCGGAAGGCAGCCCATCGCGAATCAACAGCGGGCCCGGTGGTAAGGCAGCGAATGTCAGTGCGGACGGCGAGGCTCTGCCTGAGGCCCCCCGGGCAGGGGGAGGTCCCTGTCCACAGAGGTCAGCTGGTGGGGCGGGGGCGGTCGAGCCCCCCCAGGAGACAAGTTGCCTGCAGGCCCTGTGAGCAGCCGCCCTGCACCTGTCAGCCCGGCCCGCCCCCTCGGCCCCGGCCGCTCCGGCCGTCCCTGCGCCATGTCCTGGGTGAGCGATGCCGGGCCTGGGCGCCGGAGTGAGTGTCCGTGGCTCGGCCGCGGCACCTGCCGGCGTTAAGGCGCGGTGGTCCTCACCGCCGGGCTCAGGGCGAGACGCAGGCGGACACGGCCAGCGCCAGGGAGCTCTTCGCTACACTGATGACGACAGGAAGTCAAAACCCTAAAATGCTCCACAGCTGAAGATCCTGCCTTATCTCTCAGTCTGTTCCTTGTTTTTTTCTGTTTTGTTTTTTGTTTGTTTGTTTTAAATATATTTTTATTGTTTTAAGAGAGGGAGAGAGAGAAGCATCCATGATGAGAGGGAATCATGGATCAGCTGCCTCCTGCACGCCCCCTACTGGGGATGGAGCCCACAACCCGGGCCTGTGCGTTGACCGGGAATCGAACCCTGGCCTCCTGGTTCATGGGTTGCTGCTCAACCACTGAGCCTCGCCGGCCGGGCCACTCGGCCTGTCGTTGTTGCGAATTTGTCTCCTCCCCAGGGGGCTCTGGGCCCAGCAGCCCCGCCGAGTCACACAGGGTGAGGTTAGCGAGGCTGAGAAGCGGGCCCAGGGGGCAGCGAGGCCGCCTGCCCCCACCCAGCCCGACGTGTGACAGCGGGATGCCTAAGGGGCTGCAGGCCCAGCACACACCGCTTGGCCTCCCCGCCTGACGCGCTGCCCCCTGCAGGCCGGCGACATCAGCTGCCAGGCCGATGTGGACCCGCTGAAGATCGGACAGACGCCGGCTTCTGTGTCCTTCAAGAGGGAGGACTTCCGGCACCTCAAGGACCTGGTGAGTAAGGCGGGGCAGTTCCCTCAGGATTTCCTGCTAGAGTCTCCCGGAAATGAAGCATCTCCCCTTCCCTCCAACCGCACTCGAATGTCATAGATCCCCCTGTGCCTGAAATCTGTGGCTGTAGCATCTGTGGCTGTGGCGTCTGTGGCTGTGGCTTGTGTGGCTGTGACGTGTGTGTCTGTGGCATCTGTGGCTGTGATGTGTGTGGCTGTGACGTCTGTGGCTGTGGCGTCTGTGGCTGTGACGCCTGTGGCTGTGGCATCTGTGGCTGTGATGTCTGTGGCTGTGTCATCTGTGTCTATGGCGTCTGTGGTTGTGGCGTCTGTGGCTGTGGCGTCTGTGACTGTGATGTCTGTGGCTGTGGCATCTGTGTCTATGGTGTCTGTGGCTTTGGCGTCTGTGGCTTTGGCGTCTGTGGCTGTAGTGTCTGTGTCTGTGGTGTCTGTGGCTGTGATGTGTGTGGCTGTGGCCTCTGTCTGTGGCCTCTGTGGCTGTGACGTGTGTGGCTGTGGCGTCTGTGGCTGTGGCGTCTGTGGCTGTGGCGTCTGTGGCTGTGGCGTGGGCCGTTCCTCGGAAAGCCCGCACTCACCCTCTCCCTCCCCGCGGCTGAAGAACTGCCGGACCGCCGTCTGCGGGAACGTCACCTGCTGGCTGCGGGACCTGCAGGTGCGGGCCGAGTACTTCCTGAACGTGTCCACGCGCATCTGGAACGGCACCTTCGCCGCCGTGAGTATCCGCGGTGACGGGCTGGTCAGCGCCACCCCCGTGGGCGTCCGGGCACGTGCGTGGGCGGGATACTGTGTGTCTGGGGTCTTCAGAATGTCACGCTCTGAGCTGATGAGCGACCACAGGCCACGTTCCGTGGTGTCCTCCTGCCGCGATGCACCATCTCCTCTTCTCGCCCGCAGGCGGCCTTCCAGACGGTGCAGCTCACGGCATCCGCCGAGATCGACACCTACAACCCGCAGGTCTTCGTGATCCCGGAGAGCACGGTCACGGTGAGCGCCCGCCCGGGCTGGATGGGGCCGGCGGCCCCTCGGAGCCTGAGAGCGGGGGGAGCTCACTGGACTCCGGAAACCCGGGGTCCTGTACGGTGAGCTCTCCTAGGTCAGAGGCCGTGACCCACGAGGGTGCAGCCAGGGCGCCCCCTGCTCGGCCGTCTCGGGGCCAGGCCAGTGGACACCCCCGCTCTCCGGCTCAGCCACCGGAGCATTTCGAAGAGAAGGGCCGCGTGCAGGACCAGGCGTGTACCGGGGGCTGCCCGTCTGTGGTGCTCCCCAGGCCGGACGCTGCCCCTCTGTTCTCAGGCCGCACGGCCAGGACACTGCCCCTCTGCACGTCCATCCCCAGGCCGGACGCTGCCCCTCTGTGCATGTCTGATCCTCAGCCGGACGGCCGGACACTCAGAGGCGCCGGTGGGCGGAAAGGGTTCCACGGAGCACGTGCTTTGGGAAGCCCAGGCGGCTGGAGGAGCGGCAGGCGCTGCCCCGGAGCCGCGCTGGGAGAGGTGCCACCTGTGCCCGCAGCACCTGTGCCCGCTGCACCTGTGCCCGCTGCACCTGTGCCCGCTGCACCTGTGCCCGCTGCACCTGTGCCGGCTGCAGCGCCGCGGCCGTGACCTCTGGCCTCTCCCTGCTTGTCCCGGGAAAGTGCGTCCTGTGTGTGGACTGTGTGCACCCTCCCCCAGCGACAGTGCCCTCCCCCAGGGCCACCCCCTCCTGCCAGGCGGAGCGTGGGAAATCCAAAGTAGAGCCCCAGGAGAGTCCTCTCCGCCTCACAGGCTGGGACCTGGGCTGGGACCTCAGCTGGGCATTTGGGGGGAAAGGGAGGAGGAGGGGCCTGGAGGGAGTTTTTAAAGTTCATTTTAGAAACATGCAGTGTTCAGCCAGTGCCTGGCCCTTTGCAGAAGTTTTGGTTTTGTGTGTGTTGTGGTGTGTGTGTGTGTGTGTGTGAGTGTGTGTGTGTATCTTGTGTGTGTGTGAGTGTGTGTCGTGTGTGTGTGTGTGTGTGTCTTGTGTGTGTGTGAGTGTGTGTGTGTCTTGCGTGTGTGTGTGTAGTGAGTGTGTATATGAGTGTGTGTGTGGTATGTGTGTATGTGTGGTGTGTGTATGTGAGTGTGTGTGTGTGTGTGGTGTGTGTGTGTGGTGTGTGTGTGTGTGTGTGTGAGTGTGTGTATGTGAGTGTGTGTGTGTGAGTGTGTGTGTGAGTGTGTGTATGAGTGTGTGTGTGTGGTGTGTGTGTGTGAGTGTGTGTGTGTGGTGTGTGTGTGTGAGTGTGTGTGTGTGTGTGTGTGTGTGGTGTGTGTGTTATGGTGTGTGAGTGTGTGTGTGTATAAAGCTGTATGAAATGGATGCATTAATTGAAATTTGAAGGAGCAGTTTCAGTGACCCCGTAGGAGACCTTCCCCTTGCTTTTCTCTGAGCCTCACCGATCAGAACAGAGGCGGCCATCACTCTGTCGTGTCTATGAAAACAGTGTTTGAATCCGAATAAAGATTAGCTAACGTCTTGCATAACATTTGGAATCCAGATAATGAGTGGACGTCCCCTGTGGGTAAGCAGGGGCCTGGAACGTGTGTGAGACGCTGCTCAGGGGGTCACTCCCTCGGCCTGTGTTCACTTGGCAGATTCCCGTCACCATCACGAAGCCCCACGAGAAAGCCGAGGTGCCCACCGGCGTGATCGTGGGGAGCGCCATCGCAGGCCTCCTCCTGCTCCTGGCGCTGGTGGCCGTGCTCTGGAAGGTGAGCCCCGGGGCCTCTGCCGTGAGCGTCCTGTCCAGCATCCACCTCCCGTCCCCGCCCCTCCTCCCTCGCAGAGAAAGGGCGTGCCAGGCCAGGGCAAACAGCCGGAGGCTCTTCCCTCCTCGTCCTGTCCCTAGCCTGCCCCCCCCTCCCTCACCCACCCCTCATGTCCGAGTCAGCGGCAGACAAACAGCCCGGCTCCCTGGGCCCAGTGTCCTCCTGACGGCCCATACCCGTCGGTCCCAGGCCACACACCCCTCCTCATGCCCGGGGCTCCCCTACACGGCTCCCAGGGAAGCCAGGGGGTCCGAGGCCCCACGCACACCAAGCCATCGACATAACGTTTCACACCGTCACCCCACAGCTCGGCTTCTTCAAGAGGAAATATGAGAAAATGATGAAGAATCCAGACGAGGCGGATGAGACCATGGAGCTCAACAGCTGAGCGCCGGCTGGACCCGTGGGCCAGGCTGGACCCGTGGGCCAGGCCGGACCCGTGGGCCAGGCCGGACCCCGTGGGCCAGGCCGGACCCCGTGGGCCAGGCCGCCTCCCACCAGCGTCTGCCGTGGCCGAGGGTTTGCTTTCAGACACGGCGTTTGCAGAGTCTTAGGTGCACTGGTCTCATATTTTATTTCAAGAAAACTGCAGGTCGGTTTGGGAAAAGGAAATGAGGATTGTGGGGTGGGGGGTGTAAAGGTTTATGGGAAAGACGTGTTTATGGGACCGTGTCCACGCTGGCTGGGCCAGCGCCGTGTGCCGTGTCAGAGGGGACATGCCTACCGACATGGCGTCTCCCACGGAACAGCCCTCCTCAGGGCTTTATGGGAGGGTCCGGTGTGCAGTGATGGTTTTTAAAAGAAGTGACGAGTTTGGTGAAGACAGGACTCGGGGAAAACGGCGGTCTTCCCCTCTTGCCAGAAGCTGCCAGTTTTCTGTGGGAATCGCGTTTACAGGCGAGGGGCCCTGGCTGGGGTCCGGGGCCCGCTCGCCCTCTCCTGCGCCGGCCGGACGGGCCCCGCGGTGGCTGTCCGCCTCCTGCCGGCGGGTCCATCCTGGTGAGCGCATCTGGAGGCCGAAGCACAGGCCCCCAGGCCGCACTGGGCACCTCCTGCCTGTGGGCCGCCAGTTCCCGTCCCTCGGTCCACAGCGGCCGCCTGGCTGCTGCAGGGACCGCGGCTGCTGCAGGGACCGTGGGACGCTTTAAAGATGAGCCTCGCCCTGGCACCTTCTCGCCTCTGCACGGAGCCCCGTCCGGCTCAGGGAGCCGAGCCCCCTGGAGCCCGGAGCCTGGTCCCCGCGCGGCCGCAGTCACCGGTGTGCACACGTCTCCCAGCCTGCTGTCCGGGGAGGCAGCGCCCCGCCGAGCGGGTCTCTAACCCTCGGAGCTCCAGGGCGTCAGACAAGGCGGAGCAGACACTGTCCCGGGAACCTGGGAGCCGGCGCAGACCCTGGGCGTCCCCAGGCAGCAGGCGTCTTTGGGCAGGTCCGTCCCGGGATGGACCCCAGAATCACTCACCAGAGGCCCCTCCCACGCTGAGTCTCAGGCCCCGGCTCCTGAGGCCGCCACCCTTCGGATGGACCGAGGCCCCGGACCCCCGTTTTCCCAAGCGCCAGGTCGCTGTGCTGGCAACCGGCTCCCGGAGGA
Source organism: Pipistrellus hanaki (assembly GCF_964339955.1). Taxonomy (NCBI): domain Eukaryota; kingdom Metazoa; phylum Chordata; class Mammalia; order Chiroptera; family Vespertilionidae; genus Pipistrellus; species Pipistrellus hanaki. The sequence goes on along the minus strand of NC_140506.1, from coordinate 1,501,574 downwards.
CCTACCGCCTTTTCCTCCTGCACCCTCTCCTCCCGGAGCCCACAGGACCTCGAAGGGCGGGCTGGGCGGGGGCGAGGGCCGGGAACCTGGGCGATGCCACGGGAGCTGCCGCTGAGCCACACGGCCGCCGACGGCAGGGCTGGAGCCCAGCTGTGATGGACGCCCTGGGTTTTAGAAGTCGGGACCTGCCCTGCCAGTGGCCAGGGGTGAGCAGCCACCTGGGAACCAGGAGGTCACCGTTCCCTTCTGGGTCAGGACACAGGCCGGGGCTGCAGGCTCGATGCCCGGTAGGGGGCGTGCAGGAGGCGGCCGATCCATGATTCTCTCCATCACTGATGTTTCTCTCCCTCTCTCTTCCTCTCTGAAACCGATATATAAAAATAATAATAATAATAAATAAAAGCCCAGGGCGTGGGCTTTTATAACACAAACAGCCAGTCCTCCAAGGCTCTGACTGAGAAGAAGTCGGGGAGGACAGGGATCCGCCGTGTGTGTCTGGCTGCCTCCTGGCCTGGTCCCCCCGCCCCCCTCCCTCCCAGCCGTGGCAGCCAGGGCCGGGCATGCAGGCCAGTGATTTACTTTGTATTTGACCAAACGAAGAAGAAAAAACAACCATAAAGTGTCAGGTTAACAACAAAAATGGCTGGTGCTCTCCAGTGAGACGTGCTGGAGCCCAATAAAGTTTTATTGAGAAACAGCATGGGGGAGAGTGGCCATGAGGCGGTGAAGGATGGGACGGACCACTGACTGTGCAGAGACACAGGAGCTCCTCGGGGTGCCGTGTGAAGGGCTGTGCCCCGCCTCCTGCCTCCACACCGGCAGCACGCGGGGGAGCTGGGCGAGCGAGCAGCAGCCTGCCTGCGCCTTCCCTTGAAGAGCTGGGCTCCAGGGCTCCGTGTACCATAGGCGGGGTCGGCTGGGCGCTGTGGGGGTTTGGGGCCAGGGGACCTCGGGGGCCGTCCTGTGCCTGTGGGGCCTGCAGCTCCCGGGGCCTCTGGCTGCAGAGGCGGGAGCTCCTATGGGTGACCACCGGGCTGCCTCCAGCCTCTGGGGCTCCGGCACCCGGCACCCTGGTGGAGAGCCCGCACCAGCACCCGCCTGCAGACGCAGCTGCTGCGGTCAGATCGGAGGCTGAGGCAGAGGCTGAGCTTACACAGGAGCACTCCTCACGCACCTGTAAGCAAAGGCGGATATCCATCCAAGGAATGAAAGGAAGCCGGCCATGTGACACCGACCTGAGCCAGGAGGTCCCGGTTCCATCCGGTCAGGGCACAGGCCCGGGTTGTGGGCTCCATTTCCCGTGTGGGGCATGCAGGAGGCAGCCGGTCAAACTTCTCTCTCATCATTGATGCTTCTCTCTCTCCCTCTCTGAAATCAATAAAATACTTTTTTATAAAAGGAAAAACCTTGCTTCAGAAGAAGTTTTATATTCCTATTCAGCCACACTTTCATTTTGAGATGAAACATGGTGTAGGGCTTAGAAGATGCCACGTCAAAGTGTCCGTTTCATAAATGTAAACGTGAAGGGCTGTATTGTGGCAGAGAAAGTCGAACTGGAAGTGTGTATGTTGCACAATCAGGCCAGAATTGTGTGGTTTTTGAAGGAGGCGGGTTGCCGTGGGAACTTTTCTTTCCATGTAAGACTAAACCGGCACTATGTGTAACACATGCATTGTTCTTGATTAACTGGTTCTGTCTTTCCTCTTGACCAAAGCAACGGATGTGTATGAGTGTGTCTGTACGTAAAGCTGTGGCGCTCCTGGCTTGAGAGGCAGGTCACACGAGTGTCCGCAGTGTCGCCTCGGGGCCTGCTCCGGCCACAGTGCGAAGCAGAAGGCGCCCTGTGGCCGCAGCCCCTGTGCACCGCGTGGCCCATGAATGGCAGTCCTTCGGACGGCAGTGCTCCTGCCGGGGGTTCGGGCTTACGCTCCAGTGTCTCCTGCTGGTCTGATGCACTCACTCCCATCCTCTCTGTGGGAGGGCTGTCCCCTGCCTCCCGCCACTGCCGGTGAGCAGCCTCCTGGGGCCTCAATCCTCCACCGTGGGGACCGGCGCTCTGCTCCTCAGGCCGCAGGCCCTGAGCTGCCCACAGTCAGACCACAGGTGCCATTGAGCTATTAGGCCCTCAGCCCGCAGGTGCTGAGCCCGCCCACAGTCAGACCGCAGGTGCCATCCTATTAGGCCCTCAGCCCCCAGGTGCTGAGCCCGCCCACAGTCAGACCGCAGGTGCCATCCTATTAGGCCCTCAGCCCGCAGGTGCTGAGCCCACCCACAGTCAGACCGCAGGTGCCATCCTATTAGGCCCTCAGCCCGCAGGTGCTGAGCCCACCCACAGTCAGACCGCAGGTGCCATCCTATTAGGCCCTCAGCCCGCAGGTGCTGAGCCCGCCCACAGTCAGACCGCAGGTGCCACCAGAGCTCTGGGCCCAGGGCGCCAGCTCAGCGAGAGGCGCTCACTCCCTGGGCCGGCAGGACGCACAGCTGAGCTGAGGGCGGCCCTGCGGAATGGAGCGGCGAGAGCCGGCACCTGCTGCTCCCAGTCCATGCAGCTGTTTCCTCACTCGGCAGCGAGCAGGAGGGTTCGAGTATTTTCATGTTTTAGGACTGAACACGCTGATGTGAATGTGCTGAAACCATAAACCCAGAGGTGCCTCAGACTCACGGACTGGCCTACAGACAGACGGACGTCTCGTTCCCTCCCAGGTGCTGCCACTCACAGCGGCGCCCAGTGCTTCGCATCAGGTGACTTCACGCCTCCCATCCCCCAGTTCCGGGAAACCAGGTCAGAGGGCGGTTTCCTGCGCGCACACACACACACACACACACACACACACACACACACACGAACACATGCATAGACACACACGCACGCATGCATGAACACACATGTGCACCAAGTGTGTCTGGTGAGCACCGGGCATTAACACAACTCTGGAGAGAGAGCATTCTTTTCTTTCTTTTTCTTTTTCTCGAAGTTTCACCCCATCAGCGGGTGGGAGCCCCTGGCCGCCTCTGCCTTGGCGATGTCGGTTGTTAATTCCGGCCAGTCTGCTGTGTGTGGTAACACCCGTGTTTAACTGATTTCCCCGTTCCTGGTGGGACCGAGCACTTTCCCCCATGCTCATTGGCCATTCGGGCTTTACGGGTTTCGTTTGTTTTTATTATTTCTGATCCTCTCCTGAGGATATGTCTTTATTGATTTTTAAAAATGTATTTAGTTAGTTAATCCTCACCTGAGGATACTACTGCAGCAGCATTTTTAACTCCCTCATTCTATTACAACCCTTTAATATTCTAAACTGAGATTCCAATTAAAGATGGAAAACCATCTAACTCAAAACCAGGGACTAATTTTCATCACAGGCCCACTCCAACCTAACTTACTTAAAAAAATAAACAATTAAATAAATAAGGCTACTAACCAAATTGCACTTCTGGGTTCTATGCAAAATAAAATCTCACTCAAGTTGCTTTGACTATAGCCCAGGATCTACTGCCCCCTGCTGGGGGAACTGCCTAACAACAGCACACAAACCATTTCTGCCCAGCACCATCTGTGGCCACATGAAGGCCTGACAGTGTCATTGGGTATAACCCTCTGTGGCACAGCGTTTATTTTATAACTGGAATCTGCACATCTTAATCCCTCCACTTATTTCAGCCACCCCCGGCCCTCTCCCCCCAGGTAAACAGGAGTTTGTTTTCTGTCTCCATGAGTCTGTATTTTAGATTCCACTTATTAGGGAAATCTTCAATAACAATAAAAGCACAATATGCTAATTAGCCCAGACATCCTTCCGGACGACCTTCCAGATGAAGTTGGGCTGTGAGGGAAGCCAGTGCCAGCAGCCAGGGGAGGAAGGCCTACCTACTCTGGCACCAATTTTGTGCATCGGGCCTCTAGTACATAAACAGAGTAACAATCGGGGAACAAACCCTGGGAATATCTTCGGTGGGCCGGTGCCTCCATGCTGATGTGCTTTCAGAATGAACAGAACTGTCTTCTTCTCCTAAGGGATCACATTTAGTGGAAGGAAGAGGGAAGCAGGAATGGAGAGGGGGCAAGGCCGAGACCAGGCCGTCAGGGAGCGGTCCGGAGGGTGTGTCTGCCTTCAGGGTCCTTCAGCCCAGTTCCTCTGGATGGACAGGGCGGGGGGCAGAGCCTGGCTTACGGGGATTCCAGGAAGAGGCAGCAGGAAGACCCTCCCCGTGTGTGAGGGTCGGGGGCAGGTACCACCAGACAGACCCTCCCCGTGTGTGAGGGTCGGGGGCAGGTACCACCAGACAGACCCTCCCCGTGTGTGAGGGTCGGGGGCAGGTACCACCAGACAGACCCTCCCCGTGTGTGAGGGTCGGGGGCAGGTACCACCAGACAGACCCTCCCCGTGTGTGAGGGTCGGGGGCAGGTACCACCAGACAGACCCTCCCTGTGTGTGAGGTTCGGGGACAGGGATCACCAGCTGGGTGCCTGGCACCGCGCAGGCAGTCAAGGTTGGTAGGAAAGGTGGATTCCTTATATTAAAATGTTTTACTAGATGTAACAAATAATATTACCCCGAATCCATCAATCTAAGTGTCTGCAAGTAGAGTCTTCATTCCCAACACGCACAATGTGAATTCTGTGGTACCCGTCGCCTGAAAATTATGTCCGTGTTTTATTGTGTTAAGACCTCTAAGGAGTCAGGCACTCCTGTCCATGAAGATAGTACACAGCTGACCACGAGGAGGCTGGGCCTTTGCTTAGGACAAAGACTGTGCAGAGAAGTTGTTCATTAATGACCTCACCAATGGGGAGGCTGCGTAAGCAGCCAAAAGGGATGCTAGCTGAAGTGCCTTAATAACCATGCAATTCTCCTTCTTCGTTGGCTGTGGATCAAATTTCATTTTTATTTTACTGATTTCAGACAGGAAGGGAGAGGGAGCGATAGAAACATCAACGATGAGAGAGAATCACGGATCAGCTGCCTCCTGCACACCCCCTACTGGGGATCAAGCCCACAACCCAGGCATAGGCCCTGACCGGGAACTGAACTGTGACCTCCTGGTCGATGCTCAACCACTGAGCCACACCAGCTGGCTGTGGGTCAAATTTTAAGTATCAACTAACAGGATAACCCAAAGGAACCTTGTTGATAGTAATTACCCTGGTTTTACAGCAACTTTGTGCTGATTTGTATATGGATTCAATACGAAGAACTTATAAAATCTAATAAGTGATGGTGAGATGATAGATTCTGAAATCCTAGAAATCATCATAGTATCATACTATGTTTATGTCTTAGAAGAATTGAATGTATACATAGTTTATGTCTTAGAAGAACTGAATGTTAACACACAGAAAAATACTCCTCATAGACGTTTTTAATCATGTGTTTATTGGGTTTACTTTTTAAATATATAAATTCTGAAAATACATCAGGACTGTCGGACAATGACTCCCTGCGCCCCCCCATTCTGCCGGCACCATCGTGGTGCCCTGGCTTGGGGGGGTTTCCCTGAGACAGAGTCCTGAATCCAGTTACATCATTACAATCATCAGTCACGAGTTCATGTGTCTACCGCGGACATCTTTCCTCACATTTAAATGATTCTTCCGTTTCCCCTAAAGGCTGTCCCTCTCTCTGGCTCCAGTGTAAGGCCTCACCCCCAACTCTCCGGAGTTCTGGAGAAGGAAAACCGAACTGCGGTCCCAGGTCAGGGTGAGCACCTCACCCACGTGGTGACTTAAGTGCCGGGAGCCCAGAAGCATTCTTTGTTTCTCTTCCAAGATGAAGATTCTTCATAGATTTCCTTAAAACAACCATGACAGGGACTCAGGATCGCCATTTACATCTGCTCCCCTCTCAGCGACCCCATACCGTTCACATCCAGCACGGAGAGCAGAGACATGCATGAACATGTCCCTGCACACAGGACGCCAACCCGGAGGGGAGCGTGGACAGGAGCAGAACAGGGATGGACCCCCGGGCCAGGACGGGGCAGCCGGGGCAGGCAGAGGGGCGGGTGGGTGGTCTTAGATCTGAGCAGGTTCCTCTCCACACACACCTCTGCTCCCACAGCCTCCCTGCGCCGGCCATGGGCAGAGGCCACCAGGGACAGTGACCGCAGCAGCTCTGACAGGGACAGCGCCCGCCCACCCACTGTCTGCGTCCCGCCCCCCCCCCAATCCTGGAACCCTCCCTCCTTACTCCCAGCCAGCAGAACCCCAAATTCACTGTCCCCCGGACCCCTGGACCCCTCCCACCGCGCTCACCTGCAGCTGGTGGGCTGACCCTCCTTGCCAGGCTCGTGATCACGGTGGGGGGCCCTCGCGGTGGGGTGTCCTCACAGTGGGGGGCCCTCGCGGTGGGGGGGCCTCACTGGGGGGGCCCTCGCTCCCTCCTCAGGAGCCTCCCCGCTCCGTGGACACGGGCCTGGCTCAGAGCACACCACCACCATGGGAGCTGCACCGTGGCCCCCGCCACGTCCATCCTCTCTCGTCTCCCCGCTAACAGGCTGCCGTCTCCATTCGGAAAGCCCGGTCCCACATCCCACGGCGGGTCAGGTCCCCCTGAGGGGCTCCCCTGGTCCCCGGCCCTGGCCGCCGCTCCCCCCACACACACCCCCACTCTGCTCAGCGCCACCTTGCTGCCAGCGGCCCACAGCACAGACCAGCCGCTGCCGCTCGTGGGGAGCAGGCTCTCCGCCCAGAGGCCGCCGGCTCACCGCGGGGCTGGGTGGACGGACAGCCGTGCGTCTCCCGTCACACCGTCACACCCACGCCCCGCGCTCCCGGAGGCAGTGCTCCCTCTCCTCTCTCTAAAGGAGGGAGCCGGGAGCTGTGACGCCTTGAGGAACTCTGTGCTGGCACCTGCGCGGCAGCCGCACGCCCCCATCTGCACAGGGGACCCCGGGGCGCAGGGACCCCTAACCGAGGGCTCCACAGCCTGGGAGGCCCCGTCTCACACTCCGTGCCGAGCGTTCTGGGGGCGTCTGTTTTCATGGTTAACAAACCCTGCAGAAAGGAGCCTATATAATAAAAGGGTGATGTTTTCTGGACGAAGCGGGGACTGTGAGGGCGGAGGAATTCCGTGCGCCGCCTCTGGTTTTGCGCAAACACCTGCTTCCCAGGCTGAGGACGCCGGAGTGAGCGAGTCGGGCAGACCCATGGGCGCACACACTGCGTGTGCTCTGTCTGCTTAGAATCCCGGAGAACCCGCCACAGGCAGACGGCGCCCCCTGGTACCTTCTTCCACACCGGCACCGAGGCCTTCAGGGCATCGATGGCGTAGCTCACGGCTCCGAGGGACGCAGCCCGGTGGGCCGAGGACACGGCGATGACGACACTGGCTTCGGCCACGGGGACCAGGCTGCAAGGGAACGGAGGACCCGTGACACCTCCCCTGACTTGCTCCAGGCTCACGGCCCGTGAACAATCCGAGAAGCTCCCCGCACTGACCCGCCTCCTCTCTACGGGGACTCCAGCCACAAACCCGGAGCCAAACCCACAGGCACCGTGGGCGGAGCAGCAGAGAACGTAAACGTCCAACAGCAGCACGCAGCGCCCTGGACCGACAGCCCGCAGTCCGAGTGCAGCCCCGGGCAGAAGGAGGCAACACGCTGCCATGACGACCCAGTCTCAGCTGCTGGGCTCCGCTCAGAGCCTGCGACCCTCGCTTCTTAGCGACCAAAGGGCACCCGGATCCGATGTCCTTCACAGGCATGTTGCCCCAGAGCTTCTCCTCTTCATACAAACAGAGTCTGGACGAGAGGCCCCTTCTCTAACGGCCCCCAGGACTGCCCCCCTTCGCACAGCCATGCGGCCCGGGCTCAGGGGTCTTGCCTGCCGGAAGCTCATTCCAGCATGTCGTAAATGCAAGAAATTTCATCAAAAGGCTGATGGAACCTTGAGGACTGCCTGCTGGAAATGGCTGATTTCCCCACACCTAAACATCTGCACGGATGACTGCTCGCTGCCAGACAGCTGAGGGCATGTCAATCTACATGCTATTGCCTCCCGCTGGCCAAACACCTGGACAGCTGCAGGCAGTTCCCCCAATCCAAAATGCCTCTGCGTACTAAACCTTGGCCTTTGATATGACTAGGACAATTTGTGTTAATAAAAGCAAGGGGTCCAGAGAGAGAGAGAGAGAGAGAGAGAGAGAGAGAGAGGAGAGAGAGAGAGAGAGGAGGACTTGGTTTCTTTCGCTAAGTCTTCTCTGGCTCCCCAAAATGCATCCAAAATTATGTTTCCTCCCTGGACTCTTGACTAATTTACACACAGCGCCCTCTCCAGATTCCTGAGCCCTTCTAGATGCCGAGAAACACACGCCGGCATTATTCGCCCACCTGGGCCCTGGCACAGCGGCTGGCACTGTCCAAACGTTACAACGGAACAAGCAGCCTTAACAGCGCTGGGAGGCGCGTCCGCCGCCTGCCAGGACACACGCAGCGTCTCTCCCCGTGAGCCAGGACCCTGCGACTCCGCAGGGCCCGCGTCAGCAGCGACGGAGGGAGCGTACCCGAGCCTGTGGAACACCGCGATGTGCCTGACCGGCCACCTCTGCCTCAGGTCGCTGCAAATCCTCCGGACTTCGTTTTCCGCCATCGGGACGTACGCCTCGTACTCCAAGCTCATGACTTTTTTCCCTTCAAAGTGATTCCTTGTGGTCCCTAAGAAGAAGGGGAAAAAGGCAATTAAAATAAGGCTTCTCCTTATAATAGAAATTGCACGGTAAAAAAGGGTTCTAATTTTTTAAGTACATTTTTACTGACTTTTTTTTAGAGAGGAAGGGAGAGGGAGAGAAAAAGAAAAACCCATGTGAGAGGGAAACATCGCTCGGCTGCCTCCTGCACGCCCCCTACTGGGGATTGAGCCCGCACCCGGGCACGTGCCATGACCTGGAACTGAACCGGCAACGTTCTGATGCCTGGACGACATCCAACCGCCTGAGCCACACCGGCAGGGCAGAAAAGGGGCTGTTTTGGAACAGAGAGTAGCCTACAGATCTGTCTAGCGATTACTGTGAAATATTCTAAAGATGAACACGGTGAGAACAACAAGAGAACTGTCCCAAAGGAAAGACAGTAAGATGTGCAGACGCGGCAGCTGCACGGAGACTCTCAGGTGACAAACCAGCACCCGTTCTCTCCCGGCACACCTGCCCCTGAGAAGGAACGCCCCGTCCCCGGGGTTTTACGGAGGTTCCCACCATCGCCGTCTCCCCCGAAGGTTTGGAACACACAGGCTTCTCTCTGCTCAGGGCGTCTGCCCTGCTCGCTGAAGATCACTAACACAAAGCCAAAGCTGGAGACCCCCGGTCCCCTTGGCTCAGCGTCTTACATCCGCCCTGACACTCGGCACGGAAACACTGCCTCCGGCAGCGAAAGCGGGGGACACGCTCACCCACAAACAGGGACACGGCTCCGCAGAGCGGGGACGTCACCAGCTGCGAGACCTCCTCCACCGACAGCTTCTCGGCCGTGAACTTGATGATGTCTTTGGGTTCCTCTTCCTCCTCCCCCACGTCTGCCCTGGAAGAGAGCCAGTAACAACCTCGGCGGCGTGCAGAGGCCAGCACCGGCCACAGGCTGCGTGTCCGGGCGCGTCTCCTACGTCGGAGGTGCTGGGCGGAGGATCCGATCTGAATGATACCAGTAAGCGCACAATTGAAAAAAAAAACCAGTGTTTTCTATAAATACCCCGAATGAGTCGAGTATAGTACCAGAAGGAGTTTACCATGAACACGATCACTAAAAGCCGTGGTTCTCAACCTCCCTGATGCCGCGGCGGGCAAAGTGGGTGAAAAATACCCGGGCCTCCGAGGCCGGGCCGACGCACAGGAAAACCGCAATAAGCCGTGCTGAGTGAGGAGGACCAGCACTCCAAGTGACATGACTGAGCTGCCGGCACAGGACTGACGCAGACATGGCAGGGAGGGGTCAGGTCTGTCCGCACCGACACGGGCTGTGCCGGGAGAGCGAGCTCACGGACAGACTCACAGAGCGTGCGGTCCCCGCCATCTGCTACAGGTGACACCTGCGAGACCCTTCACCGCGGAAGGGAACACTCACCGCGCAGGCCCCCCGGGGCCCCGGGCACTAGCCTCCGCTGATGGGGGGGATGATGGCGACCTCGTCTCCTTCCCGAAGCAGCAGGAGCTGGTCTCCGAGCTCGACATACTCGTGCCGCACAGCCAGGATCACCTGGTTCCTGACATCGGCCAGCCTGAGGGGCAAGCAGAGGGCGCAGTGTCAGAGCTGTGCTAGGCTCCAGGTCTCCAGCGGAAATTAGGTGACATAAGCCCTGGTCGGTGTGGCTCAGTGGACAGAGCGTCGGCCAGCACGCTGAAGGGTCGCAGGTTCGACTCCGGTCAAGGGAACGTACCTCGGTTTCAGGCTTGATCCCTGGCCCTGGGTAGGGCCCGTGTGGGAGGCAGCCAGTCAAAGTGTCTCTCTCACATCAATGTTTCTCTCTCTCTGTCTCTCCCTTTCCCTTCCACTCTCTCTAAAAATCAACAGAAAAATACCCTCCGGTGAGGATTGAGAAAACAAAAGAAATATAAGACATAAATATCACTTTGCAGCATCGCCTGCAGAGTTACTAATGAAAGTAACTTATATGCTGCAGAGAAAGGATGCATCCACTGGAGAGAACTCTCAGTCACCACCAAGAACACAGTCAACTGCCAACAGCTCTCACTGCTGCTGTGTGTCTTAGAGAATGAAATACCGAAAAGACAGAAGACTGAAGGTAACACTCAGACCAGGTCAAAGGAAGAAAGGAAAAAGAAAAATGTCCTGATTCCAGGAGCCTTCTAAGGGTATAGTCTACTAGTGTACCTCAGAAGTCCCCCCAAGACAGGGGTCTCCGGCAGGTGAAAGGTTAAAGGTCGGGTGGGCAGAGGCCCCGCATGGGTCACAGGTTATCAGGGCACTTTAAGAGCAGTTTAAAAGATACAAAATAAAGTATAAGTCGTTTTTTGAACACGTGTTGTGGAGTATCCTTCACACGGTGAACCTCTCTATGGACTAAGTGACACCATTAATGTTCCTGATCACCTTCTAAGAAGCCACGTTGACAATTTGTCCCCAAAAGAACGTGAGGCAGGGACAACAACAGAAACAGGACATGGGCTATTGCAAAACGCAAACTCAGCCGCCCTGGGGTTTGCTATCTCTCATTTTTATCTTAATCTCAGAAATTTCTATTGACTTCTCAGAAGACGCGGCAGGACGTAAAGGTTCCAAGCACACATTGTAACAGAATGTGTAACCACCTCACTCATGCTGTGAAAATGCAGCATCTGCAGGCTGGCTACCATGAAACCACAAGAGCCAACGGGAGCCTGTCGGTCTGGGCGCAGCTCACTGCGCTTCTGGGTGAGCCTGCTGGAGGACGAGGGCGGGCCTCCCCAGAGGGTTCCAGAAACACGAAGGAATGCCCCTTCCCGACATCACGGGAAACACAGCCGTGTTCACTGGGACCGTGTGTGCACGCACACATTCTAGATTGCTGGAAAGCTCCACCCTTTACCCCGGATGCCGCGTCTCCAGCTCAGCCCACAGCTGCGCCGCCGGGATCTCCTGGGGCACAGAGACGGTCTCGGCGCGGGTCCCGGTGATCTCGGCGCTCTTCGCAAAGTACAGCACCTGGACCTGCGAGAGAGGATGTTCCTATGGCGACCACGGCCCTTGGCTGGCACAGGTGCTACCTTTTTGTCACGGGCACACTGGAAAGTGAGGGAACGTTAAAGCGCCCAGCGTATGTGCATTTTGACGATGCTGGTGTGTCCAGCCCATTCTCACTCGTTTCCGGTGCTGGTCAGCTCTGCAAACGCCCAAGGGCCCCCGCCCGCACCCAGACAATGACTCCTCAGAGAGGGGACATGAGGCGGCCTCCAGTTGACCGGGTCAGCACCTTCTATGAACAGGTGAACAGTGACCCGGGTCCGGGTGCAGCTGGCAGAGGGGCCGGAAGGTGAGGCTGCCTTTGGGGCGGCCCTGGCCTGGCACCGCGCCTGGCCCCGGGCTGGTTATGCAACCGCAGTCACAGGGCACAGAGCGGAGCGGGCTGGGCTGCTGTGCAGGCCGAGCAGGTTCCAGCACCGGCACCTGCCCCTGCCCCTGCCCCTGCCCTGCCCCCTGCCCGGGGCGCCGCTGCAGCCGCCCGCGGTCGCACACGCGGAGGAGGCCGCGCTAGGGCGGTTCTCGGTGCTGACCTTCGGGGCGGCCGCCCGGTTAGGTGCGTGAGCGCCCACCCAGCACCCACCCCGGCACCCACCCCGGCCGGTGGGCGCTGCGCTGGAGGGGAACCAGGGGGGGCGGGGCTCTGGGAAGGGGAGGGGGTTCCTGGGGGCGGATCTCCTAAAGCGAAACCGGTCTCCAGAGAAGGAAGGACCTAGGACGGGGCAAAGGTCAGGGCGCCCCTACGGAGGGAGGCGCCCCGGAGAGGGAGGGTGCTGACAGGGAGGGAGAGAGGGGGTGCCCCTCGGGAGGGGGACTCGGGCGCCAGCCCTGGAGGTGCCCTGGGCCGCGCACGGCCTCGAGGCCGGGGGTCCGGGGCCCGCAGGGCGCGGTGGGCGGGGGCGCAGCGGGGCGCCCGGAGAGGGCCCTTACCTGGCAGCGCCGCACCATCCCGCCGGCGCGGGTCCGCGGGGCCGGCGGAGGCGGAGCCGGCGCACGCACGGCGCAGGCGCACTGACAGCCGCCGCACTGCGCACGCGCCCCGCTCGCCCCGCCCCTCCCGGGGGCGGACACGGGGGGCGGACACGGGGCCGGCGGGGGCCGGGGGGCCCGGAGCCCGGGTGCGGGGACCTGGCCCGGGGGCCGGGTGCGGGGACGGAGGGGCCGGAGGGGGCGGGGGGGCCCGGGGGCGGGGGGGCCCGGGTGCGGGGACGGAGGGCCCGGAGCCCGGGTGCGGGGACCTGGCCCGGGGGCCGGGTGCGGGGACGGAGGGGCCGGAGGGGGCGGGGGGGCCCGGGGGCGGGGGGGCCCGGGTGCGGGGACGGAGGGCCCGCAGGTGGCGCGGGGCCTGCTCTCTGCCCGGAGCCCGGAGGCGGACACCGGGGGCGGACACGGGTCCGGGGGCCGGAGGGGCCGCGGGTGGCGGGCGGCGGGCAGGCGCCTGCGCAGCGGGAGGGGCTGGCCGGCCCCCGGCCCCTCACCTCGGGCGCCCCGTCCCCTCCTTCCTCTCACACAGTTTTATTGGAGTCAGAGGGAGCGGAGGAGAGGCATCAGGGTGAGGGGGTCCTGGACCGCCGCCCCCGCGCCCGCGCCGGGAGGGCCCGCAGCCGGCCTGTGCCGGACCGGACCGGATCTCCGGGCTCGCCGGCGGAGGCCGCGGCGGCGGATCCCACCGGCCCTTCGCCCGCCGCCGGCGCCGGGGCCGCCCCTCCAGGCGCGGAGCTTCCGACCGGAGCGACCTTCTCCCGCTCGCGGCCCAGCGGCTCCTGCGGGGTCCGGCCGCCCAGCCCCGTGCGGACCAGGCCGGCCGCGGTGGGCTCCGCGGTGGAGGGATGGAGGGGTCCGGCCCTGGGCGCCCAGGCCGGTGGCACACGGTCACGTGGCTCCTAGGAGGTGTCACCCCGGGACCGTCACGTGGGGGGGGGCGCTCAGGTGAGGGCTGGCCCAGGGAGAGCTCAGCGGGGAGGGGGGGACAAGCAGCTGGGAGGGGGGGCATTCCCGGCCCCGCCCCGCCGGAGGGTGCCAGCCCCAGCTCAGGCAGGGCGGTTGGCCAGGCGGGTGCCCCCAGCCAGGGGCAGTGGAGGTGAGGCTGGAGGTACCAGGGAGTGACCCAGGGCAAGAGACATGGACAAGGACCGGCAGACACCCGCGTCTGTGCTGGGCCGTGGTGAGCATCCCAGATACAGAACCATGCTCACATTCAGACAGAGCCACGGGAGTTGACATTGACCTTAGCCTGGCCGGGGACGTCCAAGGCCAGCCCATGGCGGGGGCAATGTCTACAGCACAGCTGAGAGCAAACGCAGGAGCCAGCAGGTGACAGCCAGGCTGGTGCTGAGGGAGCCCAGCCTCCCGGCCTCAACCTGCAAACTACAACTGAGGGATGGCAGCAAGCACCTCAGGCAGAAACTGCTGATCGGCTTCTATACTTACTTGTTTGCTAAAACGATAGGAAGTTATTCTGATTTTCTGAACTCAGGTATGCTATCCCAGTAACCCATGGGTGGTGGTCTGAATGTCCCATTGATTGGGATCTCACCGGTCACTGAAGCACATTCTTCTGGCACCCAGGACAGCTAAGTTACCCTAAATTGCCTCAGTAGCTACAGATAACGAGTTTTGGTTGACTTAGTGGTCCCAGAATCTGGACAGCACAATTATTCTAAATCGCCGGGTGGTCCCAGATAACGTGTTTCTGTTGATTCAGAGATTCGCAGGTACTTTAGATAACTAGCTTGCTCAGTTTTGCTTCTGTAATTGCTTTGCACAAACTCGGTTCCTCGTTCCAGACCCAAAGCTGTAATCCATACCTCTGTGATATCCTGCCCACAAGAGCCAGGTGTGGCTGCTGTTCGGGGCTGTGGGTTTGGAGGCTGCCTTGCTCCCTTGTATGCCGCCAGCTTTTAATAAACGACTCCATGATTTGACTTCTTGAGGCGTCCTTTATAAGATGGGGGTACACACCAACACGCACAGCAGCCCAGAGCCCCTCGGAAACCTCCCCGGGCAGGAACCCGCCATCCTGAGAGGCAGCAACCTGCACACTCGGCAAGAAAGGGAGAATGGCAGTCAATAAAGGAAGGAAGCGAGACCTTAACCCCCTTACGTATAAAACAAACCATCCACGTGGGATTGTGGTTAGGGGGTAAAATATAACTGATGCCAGAATATTTTCTCAATGTTTTTCATAATCTCGTTTCTTCATTTTAGAAGGACCTACCTACCAGGAGCCACTACAAACGATCTTAATAAAAATGTGGCACCAAAGCCGGTTTGGCTCAGTGGTAGAGCGTCGGTATGCAGACGGAAAGTTCAGGTTCGATTCCGGTCAAGGGCATGTACGTTGGTTGCGGGCACATCCCCGGTAGGGGGTGTGCAAGAGGCAGCTGGCCGATGTTTCTCTCTCATCGACGTTTCTAGCTCTCTATCTCTCTCCCTTCCTCTCTGTTAAAAATCAATAAAATATATTTTTTAAAAATGTGGCGATTTCTAATTCCTTCAGTTTCACTGTTGTTAAACTCAAGCACCGTTAGTTAAAAGCTACCGATAATAAATACCGTGCAGTGTCATTGCACGCGTAACAATGACATCACGCAGCTTCAAAGAGGGACCGCGTCATGCCTCCTGGGGACAGGCCATTCCTCCTCTGTGCCCGGGGGTGGGCAGTGGGTGTGGGCAGTGGAATTGCAGGTGACTGAAAAACAGCATGCTCTCCTCTGAGTTGATTTCTGTTCGCTTGATCTTTAAAAGTGATTGAGCCATCCTATAAAAAGTGATTGATCCATCCTATGAAAAGTGATTGATCCATCCTGTAAACACCTCTGGGTGATTGTGGCTCTGTCTGGGAGCACCGGGGATACACCGTGAACCATAAAAACGAGGCCCTCGCCCCGGGTTGCTTCCTTTCCGGTCAGGAAGACAGAGGGGTCCGTACCTGCGGGAGGAAGAGGAACAGGGACGGTGCTCCAGAGGGAAGGAGCCGGGGTGAGAGGCAGAGCCTGCTGCGGGGCGGTCGGCACCCTGAGTGTTGGAAGAGGAGAGAGGCCAGGGTGGCTGAGACCGAGAAGAAGGAAGAGGTTAGGGTTAAAGGGAACTGAGCATACAGATCGGGGGCGGTCTTGAAAGCCAGTTTGGATTTTTTTTACTTTCATTGGGAAGACACACACACACACACACACACACTCACACACCTTTCAAACATGGGATTCTGCCTCTGCTCTGAGCCATGTTCAGGGTCCTGAGCACAAACAGGAGAAGAGCCAACGAGTTTTACCCGGAAGTTTCAGGCCCGTGAGAAGTGTCTCTGCCGTCGCCTGCCGCTGTGCAGGAGGACCGTCCTGGGCACGCATGGTGGCCCACGGCCACGGTCTCCTCATGCAATGCCACTGCTTCAGGGCCTCCTCGAACACGCTGCAGCCTAAGCACACGCCGTGCACCAAAGTGGAGGACACGGACCCTCACGTCTCAGCCCAGTGCCCCCTCCGTGCGCCACGGGGTTGGGGGTACCTGCTGAGGAAGTCCCTGCGATGGCGTCGGATCCGTGGCCGCCGGACTGGTATCCAATGATCTAACGTGTTTTTGTGGTGTTTGCATTTCTCGTTAAAAACCACGTGCAGGGGTTGTTTTTTGAAAGACCGGGTCAAACACGCCCCTCTGGAATGGCTCATCCTGAGAGCTCACCTGGATTGTAAGCTCTTTTCTTACGATGTGAAGACATCTAGCTCAGGATTTGTGGATTCAGTTTTATGATGGTGTGAAATCATAAAACATCACTGTCTTCTTGTGTAATTTTATTCATAGGTCATCTCCGATCAAAACAAACAAACAAACAAACAAACCCGCATAAACTACGCACACCCGTTGCTTTATGCAAAGAAAGACAGGAGAAACACTCCCCCTGGTGGCTGGTGATTCCCATTGCAATCCCTTTGCTTCCAGGGAGGGAAAGGCAGGCGCTGTGGCAAAGGGGCTCTCGCTGGCCCTGTCCTGAGACCAATGTGCGTCTTCCCACCAGGTGGCAGCGGGGAGCATGACTTCCCGATTCTGTTTCTGCAGAATCTAAGAGGTTACAGAAGAGAGAAATGCACCCCCAGGGGTCGATGCCCAGTGAACAGCCAAGCTCTTTAGAGGAGCCTGGTGTGGGCTCCAGAGAGTGCTCCATCCCTGCCCTGCCACCGAGGCCGGGTGCTCCAGGGGGAGAGGCTGCGGAGCACAGAACCCTGAGAACCTCGCCCCAGGGTGCGGGGAAGCAGAAGCCCGCCCCCAGGAACCCACAGCTGTCCTGGGCAGGGGCAGGGAGGGAGGGGCTGCGCCCAGAGCAGCTGGTCTCCCTGTAGAAGGCCTCTGGGTCTCTGAGGCTCCGCCCCCTTCCCATCTGGCGGCCCCCCTCCCACCTAATGGCCCCCCTTCCCACCTGGCGGCCCCCCCTTCCCACCTGGCAGCCCCCCTCCCACCTAATGGCCCCCCTTCCCACCTGGCAGCCCCCCTCCCCACCTGGCGGCCCCCCTTCCCACCAGGCAGCCCCCCTTCCAACCTGACGGCCCCCCTTCCCACCTGGCGGCCCCCCTTCCAACCTGACGGCCCCCCTTCCAACCTGGCGGCCCCCCTTCCCACCTGGCGGCCCCCTTCCCACCTGGCGGCCCCCCTTCCCACCTGGCGGCCCCCTTCCCACCTGGCGGCCCCCCTTCCCACCTGGCGGCCCCCCTTCCCACCTGGCAGCCCCACCTCCCACCTGGCGGCCCCCCTCCCACCTAATGGCCCCCCTTCCCACCTGGCGGCCCCCTCCTCCCACCTAATGGCCCCCTTCCCACCTGGCAGCCCCCCTCCCACCTAATGGCCCCCCTTCCCACCTGGCGGCCCCCCTCCCCATCTGGCGGCCCCCCCTTCCCACCTGGCAGCCCCCCTTCCCGCCTGGCGGCCCCCCCTTCCCACCTGGCAGCCCCCCTCCCACCTGGCGGCCCCCCCTTCCCACCTGATGGCCCCCCTTCCCACCTGGCGGCCCCCCTTCCCACCTGACGGCCCCCCCTCCCACCTGGCAGCCCCCCCTTCCCACCTGGCGGCCCCCCTTCCCACTTGATGGCCCCCCTTCCCACCTGGTAGCCCCCCCTTCCCACCTGGCGGTCCCCCTTCCCACCTGGCGGCCCCCTTCCCACCTGGCGGCCCCCTTCCCACCTGATGGCCCCCTTCCCACCTGGCGGCCCCCCCTTCCCACCTGATGGCCCCCTTCCCACCTGGCGGGAGCTGGGCACGGCGCCCCCACCTAAGGAGAGGCTGAGGATGCTGATGCCAAGGTCATGGCCAGAGAGGATGCTGGGCTTTAGGAAGGCCCCAGGCTGACACCTCGTGGCCGGGGGCGGGTGCAGACAAACCTGCTGAGAAACCCCTCCCCTGTTCCAGCCCACCCCGTGCCCTTGTGCCCTCCCTCCAGGACAGGCCGTTCCTCCTCCTCTGTGCCTCGGGTGGGCAGACTCTTCTGGAAAAGGCCAGTTTGTCAGCATTCAGACACAGCCTCGCGATCTCGTGCCAGCCACTCAGCTCCCCGCGCAGCGTGGCGGCCATGCCAGCCCGTGAAGGAGTGAGTGGCCGTCAGCACAGTCGGTGATGGAGCCGGGAGACGGCCTCTGTCCCCCCGAGCCAAAACAATGTGGTCTGAAATGTCAGAGGAAAACACGCGACTGTAGGAAGCCAACCCCCTCGCCACGGGGAGCGCCCAGAGCTTCCCTGGAGGGGACCGGTCCGGACACGCATCGTGTGGGACTGCCATGTGCCACAAGTCCACACGGTGGCCTGGCGGCCGGCTCAGGGGCTGCGCGTCCACCTGCGAACCCGGAGGTCACGGTGGGGCCCCGGTCAGGGCACAGGCCCAGGCGGAAGGCTCCATCCCCAGGGTGGAGCGTGCAGGAGCAGCCGGTCCATGGTTCTCCGTCATCATGGATGTTTCTCTCTCTCACTCCTCCTTTCCTCTCTGAAATCAACAAAAACATATTCAGAAAACTACAAAATGGAAATGGTGTTTGGAAGGAAATCCTGAGGACTAACATGGAGAGGGCCGCCTGGGAAGGCACAGGGGCATTTTCCTTCATTATCGCCAGCTGAACGCAGGGTGCAGGCAGAGCCACGCCTCGGGAACATGTTTCCCCAAGATGGGTGACATGCTGTCAGCTTGGCCTTCCAGTCAGCCCAGGTGTCAGAGGGGCGGCACCGGATATGTAAATCCAGGCGTGCTGGGGCCTCCTTAAGAATGCAAATAAGCTGGTGCTACTTCCTGGTATTGGGGTATAAAATAAATGCACTGGAGGGATCTCTGTCTTCTTCCTGCCCCTCCAGCAGACAGGATGGCGGCCCACCCAGCTCCCAGCTTAAAATCTATCTGTGTCTTCTCTCTTTATTTCTGTTATTTCTCAATCCCTGGCCGCCTCCACTGAACCGGCTCGTTCATCTCTCTTTCTGTGCGGGATGCGGAGAAGGGAGATCCCCGCCATGTCTGGCCCCCGCACTAACATGTGAACAGAGCGAGGCACCGACAGGTAAGGAAGGAAAGGCCACGCCGGAGGCGGAGAGCACTGCCTGCCCTGCGCGGTGGCCGCTCTGGGACGCGCTGCGTGGAGCAGCCGCGGTGCCGGGACACGCACGTCCCCTGTGGTCTGTGCAGCCCGGGGGCTGAAGGGGACATGAGCCTTTTCTTAATTAGCTGAGACCGATAGCCACCTCGCCGGTAGCTGTGACTGAACGGCGGGTCGAGAGGCGCCGTGGGGGCCAGCCACAGCGCCGCCGGAGACGGCCGGGAGGTTAAGCCGTTACAGAGCACAGTCCACAGAGAACAGGCGTAACGACCAGGGAGCGCAGAGGACTCGGTGTTCCTGAGGGAGAATTCTAAACACACGGCCCAGGGCACGCACGGCTGTGAAATCACCATAGAAGGCAACTGTCCCACGCACAGCGCACGCCACAGCGGCCAAGGACACTGTGTTCCAATAAAGCCCTGTAGCGTCTTAACGGACGGGAAAGAGTTCCTGATCCTGATTGCGTTCCAAGGATGACATTTCTTCAGGTATCCAGGAAGAAAACAACGTGACTTAAAAACTGAGCTGGTTTTCCATTTCTCCAGAGTAGCATTCAGCATGGAAGGTATGGACCAATGTCTGCAGAAGGCTGAGGGGAGAAACTGAGCCGAAAATGCTTCACAGTCTGACCTACTGACATGCGCTCTAAAGACCACGGGCAAACATGGAAGAATCTGGGCAGTACCATACACACACACACACACACACACACACACGGCACATCACAAAACCTTCCTCAGGATAAGATCCAGTTCCACCGGAAATGACATAGAAGTCAGACTAAAAGACACCGGTGGAAAACACTGCATCCATTTGAATAGATAACCAAGTTTAAATAATCATGAAAACAACGCCTATAGAGTACCAGAGGCCCAGTGCAGAAATTTGTGCACTGGAGGAGGAGGTCCCTCCGCCCAGCCTGCACCCGCTCCCAGTCCGGGAACTCTCAGGGGATGTCTGACTGACAGCTCAGCAGGCCTAAGCCGGCAGTTAGACTTCTTAGCACTGCCACGGAGGCAGGAGACGCTCCCACCACCACCACTGCACTGGCCAGCCATGAGCCCAGCTTCTGGCTGAGCAGCACCCCCTGTGGGAGCGCACTGGCCTCCAGGGGGCAGCTCCTGCATTGAGTGTCTGCCCCTAGTGGTCAGTGCGTGTCATAGTGACCGGTCCTCCCGCTGATAGATCAATTTGCTTATTAGCCTTTTATCATATAGGGTAAACACATTTTAGCTCAAGATACAATTATCACAGTGCAGAGCCTTATCTCAGCCCTGGCCCCAGGGGCACAGCCTGAGTGAGGAGTCATGGAAAGGGAGCGAGGAAGGAGCCCAGGTTCGGGAGTGGGGGATCGGCAGGCAGTTTCCGGGGAGACTCCAGCCGCATGGGGACGAGAACCCGGTTCCTGCGGCGGCTGCAGCAGTGACCGCCTCTCCTCTCTCTGAAAGGCGATGGTCTGAGGAGAACACGGCCTGCCCACAGGGTGAGGAAAAGAGGAGAGACTGACCGAGACAGGAAAATGTTGGAAACTAGAGACTGGCTGGGTTGTGTCAGTTCTGGGATTTCCCCCCTCGCCCTAGGCTACGGGTGCTGATTTTAGAGGGGCGGGAGGCAGGGAAAGAGGGAAACACCGATTGGGTGCCTCCCATATGGGTCCCAGCCGGGGATCGAACCTGAAACCGGGCATGTGCGTGCCCTGACCTAGAACCGAACCTGGAGCACTGGGTGTGGGACGGCCTCTGACATGGACCAGAGGACAGGCACTCGGGCTGCAGGGAGGCTTGGCGACGGCACCAGCCCACGTCCCTGTCCAGGTGCAGGGACCGCTGGGCTTACACGTCCCCTGGCAGAGGCTGCGCTGTAGCAGACGCGGGGGAAGGCCAGGCCAGGGGGGCCGGGCGTGTGTCCAGCAGCCACCTGGACTGCAGGGAGCTGGACAGCTAGCCCACACTAGCCACGTGGACTCTGCTTTTGGAACGACCTGAGACCCTCCTTCTTTGTCCTGGAGAAGAGTGTCTCCTTCTCCCTGTCCGTGGGAGACGGTGTTCTTATCTAAGGTCTCATTTACAAGATTGTCCTCATCCTGCAACCCCGGGCAGTGGGGGCCTCCAGGACCAGCTCACAAGGAAGGAGAAGGGGAGGGAAGTCGTGGGTCGTGTGCTCAAAGGTCTGGCAGGAGCGGCCAGCAGGGCAGCAGCAGGCCGGCATGGAGCTCAGAGCCTGCCTCCGCCCTCCCATCCCCCAGCGCTGCTGCCTCCTCCAGCTCCCTGTCCCCGCACACACACCCAGGTGAGCCCAGGCGTCAGTGTTTCAAGAGAAATGAGACATTCAGGTTTTTATATAAATCTCATCACTTTCAGTGCTGTCGATTTTTCAAGATTTTCCAACAGCCGTGTGTGGGCCAAACACAGAAACATCTGCGAGTGAGCGGCTGCGGCCAGGACCGCCGGCAGCCTCTGGCACAGGTGACGGGAAGGTGGTCGGAACGGAACCCGGAGTGAAGCTCAGGGCTGTCAATCATGGCTGCTAAATGCGTCCCTGGGCCCGCAGGCCTGGAGATGGAGTTCTGCCGAGGTCTGAGGGCTCCGGGAAGGACCAGTCCTGCTGGCGGTGAAGAACGAGGCACCGGCCCCTGCGATGATGTCACCTGCCTCGGGGCACGTGGGGCAGGAGCCTCATTTCTGTGGGTGCAGGGGGACGCGAGGGACGCTGAAGCCAGACCCGCCTCGTAGGAAGTACCCGGCTATTCCCTGGTCCATCCCGGAGCCCTCAGACCGCCGCAGAGCTCCATGTCCGGCCTCACACACTCCGTGTTCAGTCCCCACCACCTTCCCATCAACTGTGCCAGGGGCTGCTGGCGGCCCCAGCCACAGCAGCTCATTCACAGATGTTTCCTTTGACCTGCACAGCGGGATAGGCCGCAGGTGAGATCCACCTCCGAGAGCACACAGGGGGATGTGTTATAGGTGAGACCGCCCCGGTGAGCACACAGCAGCACGTGTTACAGGTGAGACCGCCCCGGTGAGCACACAGGGGGATGTGTTATAGGTGAGACCGCCCCGGTGAGCACACAGCAGCATGTGTTACAGGTGAGACCGCCCCGGTGAGCACACAGCGGCATGTGTTACAGGTGAGACCGCCCCGGTGAGCACACAGCGGCACGTGTTACAGGTGAGACCGCCCCGGGGACACACAGCAGCACGTGTTACAGGTGAGACCGCCCCGGTGAGCACACAGGGGGATGTGTTATAGGTGAGACCGCCCCGGTGAGCACACAGCAGCATGTGTTACAGGTGAGACCGCCCCGGTGAGCACACAGGGGGATGTATTACAGGTGAGACCGCCCCGGTGAGCACACAGGGGGATGTATTACAGGTGAGACCGCCCCGGTGAGCACACAGCGGCACGTGTTACAGGTGAGACCGCCCTGGTGTACACACAGCGGGATGTGTTACAGGTGAGCTCGCCCCGGTGAGCACACAGGGGGATGTGTTATAGGTGAGACCGCCTCGATGTACACACAGCAGCACGTGTTACAGGTGAGACCGCCCCGGGGACACACAGGGGCACGTGTTACAGGTGAGATCGCCCCGGTGAGCACACAGCGGGATGTGTTACAGGTGAGCTCGCCCCGGTGAGTACACAGCGGGACGTGTTACAGGTGAGACCGCCCGGGGAGCACACAGCGGCACGTGTTACAGGTGAGACCGCCCCGGTGAGCACACAGGGGGATGTGTTACAGGTGAGACCGCCCCGATGA
The DNA here is from genome assembly GCF_964339955.1 of Pipistrellus hanaki. Lineage (NCBI taxonomy): Eukaryota > Metazoa > Chordata > Mammalia > Chiroptera > Vespertilionidae > Pipistrellus > Pipistrellus hanaki. The sequence continues at coordinate 1,478,588 of NC_140506.1, read as the reverse complement.
GCACACAGCGGCACATGTTACAGGTGAGTCCGCCCCAGTGAGCACACAGGGGGATGTATTACAGGTGAGACCGCCCCGGTGAGCACACAGCGGCACGTGTTACAGGTGAGACCGCCCCGGTGAGCACACAGGGGGATGTGTTACAGGTGAGACCGCCCCGATGAGCACACAGCGGCACGTGTTACAGGTGAGACCGCCCCGGTGAGCACACAGGGGGATGTGTTACAGGTGAGACCGCCCCGGTGAGCACACAGCGGCATGTGTTACAGGTGAGACCGCCCCGGTGAGCACACAGCGGCATGTGTTACAGGTGAGACCGCCCCGATGAGCACACAGCGGCACGTGTTACAGGTGAGCTCGCCCCGGGGACACACAGCGGCACGTGTTACAGGTGAGACCGCCCGGGGACACAGCGGGATCGGCCGCAGGTGAGACCAATGGGATGTTAAAAGCCCTTTCAGACCAAGGGATGAGAACGCCTCCCCGCTCCAGGGCTGCGAGGCGCTCGGAGGAGGAGAAAGGACGAACACAGGTTCCTGCAGACGCACCGAGGCCCAAAGGGAGAGCCGCTGAGCGCGCGGGGGCCAACCTTCCTCCCTCCGACCGCATCGCAGAGGCTGGCCGGCGGGTGGATTGGGGACACGTTGGTCCGCGGACAGGGATGAGGTCAGAGTTGGTTGGGATCAGTTCTGAGAAAACGCTACGCCCAGAAGCTGGCCACGAGGTGAACATCTTGGTGAAACATGTAACCCAGATAGGGCTGGAGATAGCAACGGCCAAGACGAGAGCTCGCTGCATCTCGGTGATTGCTCTGGCCTCCCAACGGGCCTCCTTGCTTACGACCTTGACCCCTCCTGCCTGCTCTCAACACAGCCGCCAGCGCGACCCTCTGGGGGCTCTGTGCCACTGCCTCCCTCCTCCGCCGAGGCGGACCCTGGCTCCCACCCTGTTTGCAGGGAACGCCAGAAGCTTTACCGTGGACAACAGGCCGCGACACGGCCTCGCTGTCCTATCTGTCATTCCCTCCAACTCCACACACCGCCCGTCCTCTGGCCACCAGCCCCACACACCGCCCGGCCCGCTCCGGCCACCAGCCCCTGCTGCCCCTGAACGGGCCCAGGACCTTCGCATGTCTTCTCTCCTCTGCCTGAGGCTGTTCTTCCAGGTCCCTGTGTCGTGCACCCCCATCCTGCTCCACGCCTCCGTCACAGCAGCCCGAGTCACTGACCCCTGCACCAATAACGGCCTCCCGCACCGCATCCTCTCCCTTCTGCTTATCTTTCTCGTGCCACTGGCCACTACCTGGGAGGTTGCAAACTCCGTTATAACTCTGTCCACTGGCGTATCCCCAGCGTCTAGCACAGTGCCCCGCACGGAGTAGGTGCTTGATAAATATCTGTTGAGCGAAGAAGTGCATGAAGGAGTGGACAAAGTCAGGAAACTCCCAATCCCACGAGGACACTGACAGCCACAGACTAAGGAGCAGCTTATGTGAAAGAAACTTCCAACATTTAAAAAACACACAGCGCGCTGCTTCCCAGGGCCTGTGCCTCCGCGGCGATGAGTAATGGTGCCATGGAGTTCAGAGAATGGGTGTTTGCTTTCTGGGAAGGAGGAAGGCCGACTCCTGAGAACTGTTGAAAGATCAGAAGGGAGTCGACAGGGCTCCAGCTCGCATGAAGGAGTTGGCCCTGAACTTGGCCAGGGACGGGCCCATGTGTGGGTTGATGACCGAGAGGAGGACATTCTGTCTAAAAACTGTCGCCGAGACCGTGCCAGACTCCAATCAGGACCTAGGACTTCCCTGGATTTCTTCACGTTTTTTTTAAGCCCGTGATTTAGATGTATTTCTCAGAAAGCGAGCTGTCATCAGGACCCAGCGGGGACAGCGTCCGCGGGGAGTGGCCGTGGCTCTCTCTCTCTCTTCGGCTGATGAGTATTTACAAAGGGGAGCAGAGGCAAGGCATGTGACGGGGAGATTTTCTCCCTGAGATCTCTCCCCTCTTGCTGGGGCCGGAAGGCCATGGGCATGGCGGTGTGCACACGCGTGCGAGGTCATTGCCTCCCGGGCTGGTTATCCCCAGCCACCCTCTGCTGCTGGAAGTGGGTGGGAGGGCGCAAGGCACAGGATGAGGAGCTTACTTCATCCCCGAGCATCAGGCATCTCACATCACATTAATCAAAGGGCCTCCACGGAACCAGAACGAGGGACCAGAACCACTCCCCTGCTGCAGCCCTGAGTTCCTGCATTTGGGACGGCAAGCCCTGCACTGGCTTGATGTTGTGAATTTTAACTCTATTCAGTTTCAGACATTTTTCACGTTCCAGTGTAGAAAACAGAGCTTCGCCTTTAGGATAATCTCCTTTAATTCAAGTTTAATAAACTCAAGATGGGGAAGTGACTCAAAAACAATGAAATGTGTTTTTTTCTAAGCGAGCCTATTAAGTTGTAATACAAAGAAAACATGTGACTAAAACCACGGAGGGCACAAGTTTTCATTGGAATATTTTATGGGGCCAGTTTTTCCTGTAGGATATATAGAACCGGGAGCCCAGTTCTCATCAAACGTCACAAAGAACTTGGCAATCAAAGCGCGATCGAGACCAAAGAGCTCCTTGGTTTTTGCAGTCAGCCAGCACCTCGCCGGTGTCCTGTGACGGATGGGCTGTGGTCTCCTACAGGGAGAGAATCCCCGCTCCTCTGCCCGATGGAGGGAGCCCGGCCTCCCAGCACCTCTCAGCTCCGCTGCTCCCAGCCTGCTCTCTGCCGGCGCTCTGAGCCCATTTCCTCTCCTCCTCCTGGGTACACGGAAGAACTGTATTGCGGGCTCCTGTGAGCTCCGCCGTATGAGCCCAGGTCCGAGGAAGATGTGAGCTTCCCGCAGAGCTTGGGAAGGAGGCTGGACGCATGGGGCAGAAGGTGGAGGGAGAAACACCGGGAAACCGGAGTGATGTGGACTAGTGTGCTAGCTCACAGTAGAGCGAAGGCAAACCCGTGTGCCCTCAATGATAAAGCCACGTCTCCTGGAGACAGACCGACGCTGTCTCTCTCTGGAAACCAAACTCCTCCTGTCTGTCTCCAAGTTCCACGCATCCCCTGTCTGCCTACGAGAGTCCAAGCCGGAATTCTCACCAGCACTTAACCTTTCCCGAGGGACGAGGCATCTCTGCACAGCAGATGCCCTTTCGTCGTGGTTTCCTGCAGCCGCCACCGGTCACCGCGAGGGCAGAAGCCAGGCCCACCCCGGGCCAGCGCATGAAGCCGCAACGTGATGGCGGCCTCACAGGCACCACCAGCCGCGCAGCCGTCTGCAGAGACAGACGTTCCCGTGCAGACCTGCCCCGAAGCTACTCAGGCGCACAGCTCTCCTGGCATCTCACACCAGGAAGGCGGGAGTCCCAGGCACCTGCTGTTTCTATGGATTCTTAGAAACTAAGGACTCGAGGGAGAGGGTGTCTCTTTAAAATATGTTTTTACTGATTTTAGAGAGAAAGGGAGGGGGAGAGAGAGGTGGAAGCACCAGGGATGAGAGAGGATCATGGATCAGCTGCCTCCTGCACGCCCTCATGGGAATCAAGCCCAGAACATATGCTTTGCCCTGACCAGGAATGGAAGCGTGACCTCCTGGTTTAGAGGTCGATGCTCAACCACTGAGCCGTACTGAGCAGTCGGAAGAGGTATTTTTAAAAAGTACTTATTTCTCATGATGGTGAATGTAACGGGACAAGCATGGTTTCTGTTGGCCTCCATGCAGCGGCACGGCTCTGCCAACCTTCCTCTCCTCCGTCACGCCCCAGGTTGTGCTCACTAGCATCGCTCTCTGGCGTCCATGTTCTCAGGTCAGTGCAGTCACCCTGGCCTTTGGGCCGAGGTCAGATGGGCGCCTGCTGGAGTCAGAACCCAGACGCCTGCCCAGCACCGGCACGTCCATTCCAGCCCCCTTCTGACTGCAGTGGCTGCCAGTCTCTCTGGCGGCGGTTCAGAGAGCAGCCTTCCCGTGGCCTGTTCTTAGAGACCCAAAGGCTGTGCCCTCCCCTGGGATAGATGTCAGAACTGTGCCTCACCGTGAGAGCAAACAGCTCCCCCTGCCGGCTGTGTGGGGAAGGCCGAGACGCCGCGCGTTTTGGGGGTTCTCTTTGGTCAGCGGAACAAAATATCATATTGGAGGAGATGGTCAGAGGACTGCCCCGTTTTGTCCATGAGGTATAGACAGCCACTCAGTCATCCATTCAGGAGGCATTTTTATGGAAACTAGGAGTGGCTTTTTCTTTTAAAATCTACACACGTATACATAAGCACATACTTAAAACATGCATCCAAACCTGGGCATGCAGACATTTAATGGAAGGGAGCAACTCGGGACATATATATTTACAGATAACGCTCAAATGGACTCAGAACATATTTGCAGAGTTGATTAGTGTCACTTACCAAAGACTGGCCTGTGTTAGTGCTACATAATTAAGGGAGAGGAGTGTCCGGAGCACGCCGAGGGCCCCTGGAGGTTTCTCTGTGTCCCGACAGAAACAGCCGGGCCTGGGAGCAGGCAGGCAAAGGGCGAGCTCCCCGGGGCTGGAAGGCAAGCAGGACCCACGTCTGTACCAGAATCCCTAGAAACCCAAGACGTATTTCCTGGTGCTCTGGGCAGTCCACGCTATTAAGACGCCCCTGTCTGGCCTTGGAGTGCATTCCATCTTTGAGCACATTGCACGCCGGAGTCAGAAGAATGAAGCCGGTTGAGAAGAAGGCGTCATGGCTGAAGTGTCCAGTCCAGAGGAAGAGAGAGGTGGCCTGTTACCGGGCCTTGCAGTGGGTTTTCTCCTCTATTTTCAACATGTTTGAGTTGCTTGGATATCAGCTAGCAGCCCTGGTCATTCTCCTGCTGGGAGTCTGTTCTATGACACAAAAAAATGTCACCAATGGATAACCTTTTAGAATACCTGACAGACTCCCGAACTCTTACAGCACAAGTGCAGGGCGAAGGGCTTTCATTCCCTCCACAGTCCCTCGGGGCTGGGTTAGTAAAGGACTTCAGCTGAAGTGGGCTTGGTACTGGGAACTTCTTCTCTTCACTGGGCAGTTTTCAGAGGCTACAATTTTTTTAATGGTCAGAGGACCTTGAATGTCAGTGGGAGCAGTGATATTTCCGAAAGCTTGTAACGAGTTAGGGACAGTATATGCCAGAAAGGGTCTGTCTTCCTTGCCCAGGCCTGCCCTCAGTGGCTGGAGAAGGAAGAGCTTTTAGGGAACTTCAACAACAACAAAAGAATCTCAGGATAATTTGCTCTGTCTTTGGCCTCTGGTTAAGAGGAAGGAAAAGGGAAAGCTGTATTCCAAACTCACCTATAGCCTGTAAATACAAGCTGACTCCCCTGGGGAAAGAGAGAGGCACTGAGATAATGTGTACCAGGCAGGCCCTCAGCAGACGCTCCGGTTTCCATGGTCCTGGTGGGCCAGGTGCTGGGCCCCTTCCTTGTTCAGAGGCTGGAGCTGAGAGCCGAGGCTGCAGAAACTCCCCCAAGGCCACCCGCCGGCGAGCCAGGAGAGGGCTTCCAAGGCCGTTCTGAGGATCAGTCTCTTAGCCCCGCACCACAATACTGTTTTGGTATTAAACACAGATAATGTAGTGTTGACTTCTAATTGCCTTGTTAGTCATAACACGCACACTGTGCAAGGGGAAAATAATAAAAGAATAAAGTTAAACCAAAGTCTGTCAAGAACTTTTAAAATTTTTTCTCAAAGTGTAAGCAAGAGCTGCCAACTAGTAAAAAGCAAAAAGGATACTGGCAGAAGGCAACCTGCAGCAGCCACAGCACTGCTGATGGCCCAGGCCTGCCGTCACCTGTCTCTTTGTTCTCTCACAAAAGGGAGGAAGTATCCTATTCCAATGGAAGGGAACCATGATGACTGCTGCTGGCCCAGGAAAGTATTTACGAAGTGATAGGTCTAAAGTAATGTTCTTCATTCAACATAATCATTGATATTTAAAGACTTAAAAGGGGATGCTAGGGCAGTTTCACAGGCTGCCTCTCTCTCCTCCCACAGTCACAGCTTTCCCTTTTATTTAAAAAAGAAAAGAAAAAAGGAAATTAAAAACAGAAAAAAATATGAAATAATGTCTGTTAACTACCTCCCAGGACCCAGGAGGTGTTCGGAGGGGATCTGCGAACCCCTGGCCTCAGGGTTCGGAACTGCAGGTGAGCTCGGCCCTGCTCACTCCCAGGCACTGCGGTCCTCCCCCAGGCGTCCAGGGCCCTCCGCTGGGAGTGAGCGTTGCTGGTCTCGCCTTCCCTCTAAGCGGGCCTTTCCTGGCAGGTGAAGGCCATCCCTGTGTTTTCATGTGCATTAAACTTCGTAAACGTACAACGTCTCAGCTGGGAGAGAGGATCGGAGCGATTCAGGAGGCAAGGTTTGTTTAGCTGGAATCAGAAGAGAAATAAGTGGTCAAAGCTGCAATTGTTTAATGTTTTCTTGCCGAGTAACTGCAGAACTACAGATGTCTCCTGATGCAATAAATTAATTTCATCATGCTTGTTTATTTGTGCACATGCTGCCAGAGTGGGGGCCGGATCCAAAAATTAATGATTGGAGGCTCCGCTGGGTATTCTGCTGGCCCCGCGTCCACGTCTTCCACGTGAACGCAGAGAACTCTCCAAGGTGAGCGCGCAGCACGCTGGGCGGGTGACTCGGCAGCGAGCGCACAGGGAGTCTGGCTTCGGGCTCAGGCCAAGCCCGGCTCCTCCCCTCCGTCACTTCCCACAGGATGCAGCCCCCGGCCCCGTCAGGGAGCCGGGACCCAGAGGGGCTGGCTGCTCAGTGGAAACAGCTGCCTGCAGCCCGCGGACTGGAGTAATGAGAGCATCGGCGGAGGAAGCTTCGTGTTAAGAAGAATCAGATGCTGTGTTATTGACTTTTTACAAAGCATAACAAACTGTTTCATAATTTGCCAAATAGGAACCAGCTACGTAAGTTAATAAAAGTAGCAATGTTTAGTTTGGGGCGAATCTGATCGGGACACCAGTGGAAAGTTGGATGCCCTTGGCTAGTGGGCATATTTCCTCTCCATCCCAGCATCCTTTGCATGCTTATTCATGCGACCCAGAGGGGCGCCCGCCGCTCCGCAGACCGCATCGCGTATTGCTGCAGCCACGTCTGTGGCAGCCCAGTCGCCCCTGCCCGCTCCCCCAAGGACAGCGGCCACGGTCACCTGCGGCGGGGAACCCGCTTGTCCTACAGCCCACAGCACCCTCAGCCTGTTCCTTCCCGGGGGCAGCCGGCCTGGACAGGGAGACGGACAGAGTGTTTTCAAATGTCTTGCCCTGCCCGGCCGGCGTGCTCAGTGGTTGGGCGTCAACCTATGAACCAGGAGGTCACGGTTCGATTCCCGGTCAGGGCACATGCCCGGGTTGTGGGCTTGATTCCCAGTGTGGGGCGTGCAGGAGGCAGCGGGTCAACAATCCGATCCTCTCTCATCATTGATGTTTCTCTCTCACCCTGAAGTCACTGTACGGGACCAGTGGGTCCTGGGAATATCGGAGGGGGGCACTTTGTAAAGTGCATGACTATCTAGTCACTAGGTAATGTGTTGCCCTTCAGCCAGTGGTTACCCAGGCCAGTGACCTCACGGTGGACGTTCCCGTCACCTGGAACTGGAATGATGGTCCATGGAAGCATCAACTTGGTTTAACAGCTGCCCACAGCTGCGGGAGCCCCTTCCCCCCCCCAGCTCTTTCCCTCCCTGGATTCCAGAGCGCCGGGTCTCAGACACCCAGGCCTTCCTCTTCTGCCTGCACCATCCCCTGGTCATGGTTTCCCTTCCTTCCCTCCCACCAGGAGGACCACACCACAATCTCCAGGAGCCCGGGCACCCGGCCAGCCCTCTTTCCTCCCAACACCCCCTGAAGGCCTCCAGCCACAGCCAGCTCTCAGGCCACGCCCACCTTGTCCTGGACCCGCCCCGCCCAGGAGCCCAGCTCCACAGGGAGGGAGGACTGCCTCAGGGATGGCTGCCTGCACACGTGTGGCCTTGAACCTCCGCTGGCCTCAGCTCTGTGTGTGATCTTTAGCCCCATGGCTGCCCTTCCTTCTCATTTCCCTGAAAGCTATTTCACATCTTTACTATTTTCCTCTCTCTCTCTCTCTTTTTTTTTTTTTTTAATATATATATATATATATATATATATATATATATATATATATATATATATATTTACAGAGAGGAAGAGAGAGGGATAGAGAGTTAGAAACATCAATGAGAGAGAAGCATCGACCAGCTGCCTCTTGCACACCCCTCACTGGGGATGTGCCCGCAACCAAGGTACATGCCCTTGACCGGAATCGAACCCAGGACCTTTCAGTCTGCAGGCCAACACTCTATCCACTGAGCCAAACCGGTTTTGGCTGTTTTCCTCTTTTTAAAACACATTTTACCATTTAAAAAATATTTTTATTGATTTCAGAGAATAAGGAGAGAGACATAGAAAAATCAATGATGAGAGAGAGTCATTGATTGGCTGCCTCCTGCACACCCCACACTGGGGATGGAGCCCACAACCTGGGCATGTGCCCTGACTGGGAACTGAACGCTGACCTGCTGGTTCATAGGTCGATGCTCAGCCACAGAGCCCTGCCAGGGGCTGCTTTCCCCTTTATGTCCCACTTTCCCGGTTCTCCCCCAGCCAGGGGTGCTGTCAGACTCCCCCACCGCCCTGTGCTCCTCTCCACTGCTCCCCGCTCTGGTCTGCTCGGAAGTTGCTCCAGACACAGATTTTAATCGCTCTCTTGTCTGCTTGTCCTCTTTCTTTACGAAGCTCCCCTCCCGTGGCTCGGACTTATGTTTCTTCTCACTGTTCCTTCTCAGCCTCCCTTTAAGGTGTTTCTGCCTTTGCCTGTCCTTTAACCACTGTCACTCCCTAAGCTTCACTGCCACCCTCTTCAGGCCTAGGTCCCCCCGAATTTTCCCCCCATGCAGGCCAGGTTGGCCCCAACTGTCCTCCTCTGCTGGCTCAGTCACCCCTAACTGCTTTCCCCTGCAGGCCTGGTCCTTTCCAACTGCCCTCCCCTGCTGGCCTGACTGCCCACAACTGCCCTCCCTTGCAGGCCATCTTATGGCAGCCATTTTATACCTACATGGGGGCAGCCATCTTGTGTCCACATGGGGGCGGCCATCTTGTGTGTTGGAGTGATGGTCAATTTGCATATTACTCTTTTACTAGATAGGATTACAGTTTACAGTCAATAAAATTCTGTATTGGTGTCAGGTGTACAGCCTAGTGACTAGATAATCATGCACTTTACAAAGTGCCCCCCTTAGATATTCCCAGGACCCACTGGCCCCGTACAGTCATCATGAAGTCATTGACTGTTCTTCCTGTACTTTCTCCTCCCCCTCCCTTGCGTGCAGAGGGGAGTCCTGCACTGGGAATGACAGGCAGTTAGGTCTTCTAGGAGGACCTTCAAATGTCCTCCCAGATCTAAGTCCTTTTACTCTCTAAAGCGGAGGCCCCGTGCAAGCACAGGTGTCCCCGTTCATTCTCCGAAACCCTTAGTGCAACCGTGGGGATTCCCCAGGGCAGGGCAGGGCAGGCGAGGCAGCTGCTCTGTTCTGTGATCGCATGTCCCGGCCTCCCCCAGCCTCCCACTCTGTGGTTTGGTCCATATTCCAGTCTTTTCTGCTCATGTACCCAGGAGGGCTGAGTCCCTCATCTACGTGCTAAGACTCGGGTTAACCTGAGTCTGCCCGGCTACCTCAAAGGCATGCCATTGGCATACAAAAACTAAAGATTACCCCTCACCTCCGATGGCACTGGGCTGTTCCTAGACCTCAGCTATTGTACACTTACTCCATGGAATACCGTGCAGCAGTAAAAAAAGGATCTCTTACCCTTTGGGACAGCAGGGAGGGACCTGGAGAGTATTATGCTGAGTGAAATAAGCCCATCAGAGAAAGACAAGTATCACATGATCTCACTCAGATGTGGAATCCAATGAACAAAATAAACTGATGGACAAAGCAGATGCAGAGACATGGAAGCATGGAGCAGAGACAGAGGAATCTCAGAGGGAAGGCGGGGGTGGGAGGGTGGGTGGGAAGAGATCAACCAAAGAACTTGCTTGCACATATGCGTCACCCGTGGACACAGACAATGGGGTGGTGAGGGCTGGGGGTGGGGGGGACAGGCTAGGAGGGGTCAATGAGGGAAAAAGGAGGGGCTCGCTCTGTATTATTCTCAGCAATAAAGATTTAGCATCGTAAAGAAAAAGGATCTGCAGCCAGCCTTTGACGGCGCGATGGACATTGGAAATTGATGAGACCCACCTGGCTGTTTCCTACACGCAGGACCTGGGGCGGTACAAGGCCGGCTGTCCGCCACCCGGTCTCCCAGCTCTGGTGTCAGAGCCGGCAGCAGAAGGGGTCTCTCTCCACAGCCTCGTTAGTGCTTTCTCTCCCTGTAATTCTGCTTCATACGCAACACATAGCCTCAGACAAAGCATGTGTGGGGACTAGGTGCAGATTCACACGCACGTATCCACGTGCCTCTACGGGACATGGATACACGAGGAGGTGGGGAGGCTGTGCTTCCCCCTGGCGGGTCCCACCACTGCTTCCCCTGTGCCCCGGGCACAGCGGGCCTCACAGCGCGCACTCCACCAGCCGGGGCGCCCTCACCCCCTTCCCAGCCAGGGGCCAGCCGGCGGGAAGGGAGCCTCAGAGGGCGTCTGCACTGGCACAGGCAATGGCACGGCAACCTGGACCTCCCCCCGAAGCAGATTTACTCTGACGGGAGCCTGTCATGTGGGCGCAGGGGCTCGGGCTGTGCCAGGAGCAGGCCTGGCAATGCCTGCTGGGGGTGTGCTAGCAGGAAGCCCCAATGTGCACCGGAAGTGGCGAAGTGCAATCGGTAAGAAATGTCTCCCTCAGGTCCCTGGCTTGGGGCAAACCACTGAAGCCTGCAGTGCCTGTTTTCCATGTTTTCCGGTGTGAAGAATAGTAATACAGTGCCTGGCTTTCTACACGGTGGTTGTGAGACTTCAACAAGAAAATAGATGGAAAGCCCCGGTGCTGGCACATTGAAAAAGTATCAGCTACTATAAAGTTATATGCTAAATTCAAAAGGCTCTAAACACCAAATATCTTAGATAATAAAAGGTTAATATGAAAATAGGCTGAAGAGCCAAACAACCAGTCACTATGACGTTCCATGACCAACAGGGGGCCCACGTGGACCATGATGGGCATTGGCCACGGCGGGATGGTGGAGCAAGTGAGTGGGGGTGCCAGACCGAGGCGAGGCACCAGTCGCTATCATTGGGGCGAGCCTCTGGTGGTTACTAAAAATCCATTGCTCCCACGTGTGCTGTGGTCCTGCCTGGTGTTTACAACTGCTGCTGGCGCCAGCACTGCTTGCACCCGCTGAAGGTGCCCAGTGCTGGTCCCAATTGCCGGGCGCCAGCTGCCGGCCCCACTCACCCCCGAGGGCTTCTTCACCCCCCTACTCCTGAGGGGCAATCGGGGAAGCAGCCACTTCTCACACCCACTGACAGGGCTGGCCTCAATCAACTGCCCGGCGCTGTCAGTGGGAGTGAGCTGGGTCAGCACCATCAGTGCATGGGAGTGAGGCTGCCTGCAGACAGGGGACCAGGGGCTGAGGCGGTAGAGGCTGGGCAGGGGCACGGAGGAGGGGCTGAGACCCATCCCTGTGCCCACCGCAGCCTCGCATCTCCCAGGTCCTTTCAAGGTGCACGAATTCATGCACTGGGCACCTGGTATTAAATAAAACCTAGCTGATTCGAATGGTTGGAGGGCATGTCATCTATCTCTACTGGTGAGTGTGAATGCCACCAGCGCTGCTCATACCTGGGGGAGTCTGCCCGGAGATGCAAGGGGCTGATGCCCATGAGGACAGGGGAAGGGCATTGCTGGGAGTTCCCGGGGTCCCTCGGCGACCAGATGGCCAATGGGCCTGAGGAGCCTCTGCTGGGCTCCTGCTGCCTGGAGGGCAGCTCCTCCTGGCTCGCTCCTGACCCCGGGAGCAGGGCCAGCCAGCTGCAGCTGAGGACACGGCAGAACGGAGACAGAAGTCAGGGACAGCGGAGTGGCTGCCGTGGCACACTCGGGTCCTTGTGGATGGAAGGTGGCTGGGCCTGGTGTCATGGGCAACGGCCCTGGGAAGCACCAGGCAAACGAGAAACAGGACACAGGGCTGAAGACACAGAAAAGCCTCCGGCGGGAGAGGGACTCGGTGATGTCTACAGTGGGTCTGTGGGGATGGCTCCGCACTCTAACTGGCATTTTCGCTGAGTTACTGGGAGTCCGTGTGAGCAGGAGACGGTTTTCCAAGCACGGCTCTGCCTTCGTTAACAAGCTGTGGTTTTCGCCCCACCACACGGCACCGCTTCACCGTGAGGGCAATCAGTCCGCACACCTCCTTTCCCATCCTCTGCCACAGCCCGGCTTTGCTGTATACTGTCCAGATGGGGAAGTCCGGGTGAGGTCACAGAGCAGAAATCTGTTCACATTAAATATGTCCGCCCCGCGGAACACTGTGTTTTCTCAGCCCATGGGAAGGGAGAAGAACAGATATAAATTTTGTCAAAAGAAAACAAAATATCTCCCTTAAAAGGGGTTAGGAACTAGAAGGAGCACAGAGGGTTCTACAAACAGTGGATGTGTAGTTGATGTTACTCATGATGGATGACAGCGTTCGCGATAATGGGATAAAAGTAGGCAAATTGAAGTTAACTCTAACCCCGTAAATCAGGAGAGGAAATATGAGCGTCTGCGGGATATTTATGCGTCCGCTCGCCGTCCAGTCTGCAGAGCGGGTGGAAGTTGGCCGGGCCTCATGTCATTGGGCAACGACCATGGGAAGGAACGGACAAACAAGGAACATGACCTGGTCTTAAAGACACAGAAACCACCTTGGAATTAAAAGAAAAGAAAAGAGGGCGTGCTGATCAGAGGACCACACAGATGGAAACCAGCGCCTCCCTGCTCACCAGCCACCCTGGCAGTCGGGTAGGTGGTTCTAGAACGGTTTCAGCTCCCAGGTGGTTGGAGAGCGATGGGTGGGAGAGTGAGGTGGCTGAGTGATGCCCGGAGGAGCTTGAGAGAATCAGGGTGGAAGTGACTCAGCATCTGGGAAACTTGCCGAGAGTAAGATAAATGGGGGGTAGGACGGATCCCCTTGTGGCTTGGACAAGTCAGAAGTGGAATCCAGAGTTCCATCCACTCCCGCGGGGTCCCCACTCCCAGGGAACTGCAGGTGGGACGGAGGAGCCTCTCCCTTGACTAGGGAGCTGGGCTCCTTGTATCGAGACAGACTCCCCAGCGAGGACCCGCAGAGCGCACGCATCCCAGCGCCTTTGATCTGCCGCCGGAGCACCGCGTGTAACTGGCAGGCATGCGAGCCTCCTCACTGTTTAGTGAAGCACTCTGTCATTATTAAAGTCATCTGGCTTGATCACGGAAACTCTGTTCTGGCTAAAAGATGCTGTCCCTGGCAGAATCCTTGTTAAAAATGCAATCGTTATTTTTTTTAACAGAACAGAGCAGTTTCTAATCATAGCAACCGCGGCCTGCCCTCGCCGACCAGTTGATGCAATGCCCCATCGCCCTCGCGTTGAGCAGATGGGAGTCATATTTTGAACTGACTTTCGTCTTGGACTGTCAGCACGCTGGCCCCGCCACAGCGGGCCCTCCCTGGCTGGACGGAGATCCTATCAGGTCACTTCTCTTCCTGCCCACGTGTACACACTGCCATGAGACGTCTACTCAGAGCACAGAGTGAGTGCAACAGGTGTTTGCTGAATGACTAAACGACACTGATCCCTTCTGATAGTTCAATGCACAGGAAAGCTCAGCAAAGCCCACAAGAGGCAACGTTAGCCGTGTGTTCAGGAAATCTACACAAGACGTTTTCCATAATATTTTTTTGATATAACTTGACAGGCCAGTGATGCATGAGCTTGTTAGTCCCTGTGAGGCTTGGGTGTTGAGGTAATCACGTGATATGTCCAGCAAGGCAGCGGCTGGCCTGGGAGTGTTTCGGCCTGGGACGCTGCAACGAAGCCCAGGCCTTTGCAACGGCCAGCATGAGAGGAAAGCAGCTGTGGTTCTGAAGTGCGGGTTCCCTCCGAGGCCGGGCCTCCCCGGGGCTGCTATGAGCAGTGGGAGTGGCAGGTGGGACGTAAAGAGCAGCGGGGGCAGCACTGTCATGGGACTGGGCGTTGCTTGCACTTTTCCTGAGTGACGGTGGGTTTCTCACTACACCAGCCTTTCACATTGGTGCGCCTCTTACTTCCACACGGGCCGTGGGACAGAGCCTGGCCCCTCGGGCTCTCCGCCGAGCAGAATGTGGAAAGGCCCGCCCAGCATCTTCTGAAGCGCACCTAGCCTACGAGTGGTTTCAGGGGCCTCTGAGGTGAGCTACACCCCTTACGGTTCCTCAGAGGCTGGAACGGTGATCCCGACAGGTCATCATGAGGGGCGGGGCTCTGGGGACCACCCAGGCCATTCTCCCCTCCAGCAGTCAGCGCCCTTCGCCAGCTACCCTGGACACTGAGTCACCGGGCTGAAGATGTGGAAATGTGCAGGCCAGGACGCCGCTGTTCCATTCCTTTTCTCCCCAGCCTCAACCCACGGTCCGCCCTCTGCACACGCCACACGGGAAGCTTATCGTTAGCATCTCGGAATGTCTCTGTGGGACCGTCATTATCCTGTGATGTCACTCCCAGCATTCAGAGGCAGTGGCAATGTCCCTGTCTCACTATAGTTGCCTCAAATTTTATTTTGCATGCGGCGGTTTTTTTTGTTTGTTTTTTTCTGGGTTTAGAGATTCTAATCTAGACTAAGTGCCCGCCCCCTCCTCTGCCTCCCCCAGGGCAATCCAGTTCACTCTGGGCCAAAGCCCCCCACGGAATGCCGTGCCCGGTGGTAACCCTCTCCCCGGGATGCAGGACTCCACCTGCAGCCGTGCCGTTGGGGCAGGTCTCCAGTGGGTGGCAGTGCGTGCTCAGAGCAGCCTCGCCGGGAGCTGAACGTTCACTTTTCTAAAGTCTACTCAACATCTTTTCATGAAGGTGAGTCACTGGCCATATAACCAATTGGGAGAAGAAGATCGGCAAGGAAGCCATCTCTAAGATGCCTATATATTTTAATTCATGATGCAGGGATTTCATACATCACGCACAGATAGCTGGTTCCGTGCCTGGCAAGTAGCAGGCATTCAAGATGTTTTTCAAAAAGTAACTTCATGCCAACATAGGCATCTAAAGACAGTCTGAGGCTCAGAAAAACGTACTGTCTATCCAACCAGATGCCCAGGTTCATCCCACGCGACCCCATCCTTGGTGACGGGACTGGGCCACACGCCGTTATCCCCGTTCCCGCCTGGCCCAGTCTGGGAGACACGGAGCCCCGTGTTCACACAGCACAGGTGGCAGCCGGCCCTGCAGCCGGCCCTTCCACTCACGCATCAAGTCACGCAATCCACTTCCCACTTCTCGCACGTTTGTACTCCAGGTTGCGTTTTTTAAAAAGGAGGACTAGCGAGGTGAGAACGGCCAGCTCTTATTCTCCCGGGGGTTTTGTTTCTTGCTCATCTCTATTTTGACTGTTTATTTTCATTAAAAATTCCTTTTAAAACTAGTTTATGGAGCGAGGGTGCACTTTGGAAAGTGTTTTTGGCTACAGACAAATACCATCTGTAATAAAGTAAACTTGGACTTATTTGTAAGGGAAAAAAGATTACTAGTACAAACCGAAAACAGAAAAGATCCCAAAATTGGTCCTAGGAGAAAACCAAGAAGAATATGCAGGTTTTGTTGAAAACATTACGGCAAGTGGATTTTTCAACCAAATAACTGTCACTTAACATTGACCAAGCCACAGTAGTAGTTTCAAGGTTATCTGTCTTGCACAATAACTGCTCACATGATTTTTAATGATGGTAGTAGACAGAAAAATGACAGTTCACTTAGAAGAAGCTGAGTTGAAATAAACATATATATTATTTTAACATACTTAAATTTTAAAAGTTTATGTTCATGAGTAAGTGGATATTTTTACATATCAAAGGATTGAAATGTAAGATTGTTTGATATTAATAGTTACAATCAATCTTTCAGCAGTATGTTTTAAAAGCCTCTCCTAGTTTTGTACAATTAATGTTAAATTAAATCACAAATGCAAATTAAGCCACGGGAACCTAAGTAATCCAGTCCTCTCCTACGATCATTTGTGTGAGTAGAACCAGCACAGAACACACTGTGAAGACAGTGCGACTCTGCTGTCGCCATTGTCCGGCTCCTTCTCTCCCACCCCACCCCCACCTCCACCCCACCCCACCTCCACCCCCACCCCCAACCCCAGGAGAAGACGAGGTGCAACGCACAGATCTCATGCCAGAGCGAGCCGCACCTGGGACCTGTATGTTCACATTGAGCAATGTCACCCCAACCCATTTAGTTTAAAAAATTAACAAGCTAAAGAACAAACAAAAGGAAGTTAAATTTTTCTTGGAAACAAAGCAGTGGCAGTGGGTGCCACGGGGATGACCCAGGGGACCTAACACACAAGGGCAGGTCCCACTGGTGACAGGACGTGAGTGGGCGGGTGGGTATGGTTTCTGTATGTTTCATGGGTTTTGTATGTTTCTTTTTAACAAACAATGGAATCTTAGGCACCATGGAGACACTTTTTTTTTTTTTTTTTACTTTAGAAAGTCCTCTCTTGCCGAAGCCGGTTTGGCTCAGTGGTAGAGCGTCAGTCTGCAGACTGAAAGGTCCCAGGTTCGATTCCGGTCAAGGGCATGTACCTGGGCTGCGGGCACATCCCCGGTAGGGGGTGTGCAAGAGGCGGCTGGTCGATGTTTCTCTCTCATCGATGTTTCTAGCTCTCTGTATCTCTCCCTTCCTCTCTGTAAAAAATCAATAAAATATATTTTTTTTTTTTTAAAAAAGAAATTTTTAGAAAGTCCTCTCTTAAAAGAAAATAAAATTAAATTAACCCTTTGTGGGTGTGAAAGGTTGGTGGGGGGAAGACGGATGGAGAAATAAATAGACCTTTATACATTGTGGAGAAAGACATCATTTTCTCCAGAAATCTTAACCAATAAATTATTATTCTCTAGCAAAGGTAGATAATACGCCTGCATACACTTTGGAGGAAGGCTTTCCATTTTAACCAGTCAAGTTAGCTGACTGGTGGAAAGAGGAACTGGGCTCTCCAGCCAGCTGGGATCAAACCAGTGCGGTGTTTGCTTCTCCACCCCGAGAGGCGAGGCTGCGGGCAGGAGCTCCAGGGGCGACATGCTGATGGACAGTGCTGGGCAGAGTCCAGGCCACCGGCTACTGGCTCACAGATGACCGGGCCCACAGGTGACCGGGCTCACAGGTGACCAGGTGACCGGGCTCACAGGTGACCAGGTGACCGGGCTCACAGATGACCAGTTCACAGGTGACCGGGCTCACAGGTGACCGGGCTCACAGGTGACCGGGCTCACAGATGACCAGTTCACAGATGACCAGGCTCACAGGTGACCGGGCTCACAGGTGACCAGGCTCACAGGTGACCGGGCTCACAGGTGACTGGGCTCACAGGTGACCGGGCTCACAGGTGACGGGCTCACAGGTGACCAGGCTCACAGATGATCAGGCTCCAGGAGCACACCCTGTGCTGGGCCATGCGGCCCATCAGCACTCACACATGTGCTGCGTGTGAGGGATGAGGACATGGCTGGCCCCGGGCGGGAACAGATGGACCCAGAGGCGCACACTCATGTGGATAGGGTTCAGCGGGAGAGAACCAGTTCAGAGGCGCTCTCCCAGCTCCCATCACGCTCTCAGGGCAGTGCGGCCGGGCACAGGGCCGCGGCGTTTGACAGACACGCCGGCTCAGAGGCGGTGAGGCCTCCCCTCAGGAAGGATCACAGTCACCGGGAGTGATTTTAAATCCCCACGTCCTCCTCCACGTGCTCCTCCGTGAGCAGCGCAGTCTGAGCCCACCAGCCGGAGCACTCCCAGGCCGGCGCTCCGGTTCTAGACTGGGCTCCCTCATGGTCTTAGTGATGCTTCAACACGTCTGTGCTTCCTCACCACCTTCACCCGCCACCCGCACTGCCTCTGCAGAGCCACTCTCATTTCCATGTTCCATAGAGAGAAAACAACTCAGAGGTGTGGAATCATTGGCCCAAGGCTGCGCTGAGAGATGGCGGCAAAGCCTGGACCAGACTAGACCTTCCGAAAGGATGCTGGCACTTCCTGGACACTGAGCGCGGGAGGCTGGGAGTCTCCACCACTGACTGTGAGCATCAGTCTGTCTGTTGCAGGAGGTGACGCAAAGCCAGGCAGGTTGACAGACTGCCCTCGGGGACTCCAGGCAATGGGCCACTGGAGGAAGAGGGCTGGGGAAGGAAAGAGAGAAAGGGGTGGGAGAAGTTAGAGGAGAAGCAGGAAGCGGGGAGTCTCGGGAAAAGGATGAAGAAACTCAAAGACCAGGGGCTCAGGGCTGTCCACGGGAGCAGAGGTCTTCCCTGGCCCCGCCACTGCCATGCCAGGCCCTGGAGTGAGGTGATGAGTCCCCTCCAGTCAGATGACCAGGCGTCCTGTACCCCATGAACTACCTCTGCCCGTGGGCACAGGACAAATATTTCTACCCTCAGCTCCTTGCCCACAACCCTCTAAATTCTCCGGGAGAGTCATTGGAATGGATTTTCCGCTCTACCTCCCGGTGATAAAACCATCAGGAAATTTCACAAGATTCCACGTGTAACCTTTAGTCATAGATCAACATGTAATAACATACTTTTAAATGTAGATCACATCAGGGCGGCCGTGTCCACACAAGAGCAGGCAGATGTTTTTGCAGAGAGGAGAGCCTCCATTGTTGATGGGCGGCAGCGTCTCATGGCGAGACTGGGTTCCCACCCTTTCCTCATCTGTGTTGTCAGCTTCATCCTAAACATCTGTTAGCGACACACCAAGGTACGCTTCCCAGACATACACCGGCTTCCAAAAACTAGGGTTTCCTCTCAGATAGGCAAATGGTATACAAAAGGAAAGCAAAATGGCTGGAGTCAAACCACTCAGCACATCGCTATGACAAACATTCCCTGGCGTTTGCCACGACAGAGTGCCATTCCTGGGCCGTGGGGATATAAACATACGAAGATACAGCCCTCACGGGTCTTTTCTTGGCAGACAATGGCGCCCACTACACATCCGATCTCCCCCTTGGAGTCAGGCAGGGCCATGAGGCAGCTCTGCCAGACCGAGAGCGGGCGGCTCTCTGCCTCGGCGACCAAGGAGCCTGACTGGGGCGGTGGGGCCACAACCATAGAGCTGGAGTGCTGAATGGGCTGGACCTTCCACGCTGCACCCCGGACACAGCGAGGAGAAGCCTGGTTTGATTACGCTGACGTATAGGCCTGACTTGTGCTGACCAACAGACTTGGCGTTTCTTGAGCTCCCATTCCACCAGCGGCAGAGAGTGAACGTGTGTTAAATCCTCGGCATGGAGCCTGGCAGTTCTATTTTCTGGGATTTCATTAGAACCGGCCTGAGCCTCCGTCTGCAGAACATGGCGGCATGTCCGGTGTCTGTCCTTAGGCAAGTCCCTGCCCGGTGACTGCGTGACCCCGGCGGCGGCTGTGCTTCCAGTGCCAGGTGACCGCGGCACGATGCCCAAGACCGAGGTGGACTGACATGCTTGGAAATGAAGTCATAAGTTCTCACTGAGGGAATGCAACTGTGTCTGTGATCTTCTCTGGGTTCCAGTTCCAAGTTCATACTGCACCGCCCCACGTCCAGTGACACAGCACCTGTCTCCTCGTTGTTGTCCGTCCGTCCGTCTGTCATTCCCCCATGTCACTGAGGGCTCCTGCCAGGAGGGCGGAGCTCGGCCCCGTGGCTGCCACACAGATGCCCGGATGAGGTGAGACCAGGTCTGCGCCGCCTCCAGCTTTGGCGCTGGTGCTGGGACGGGGCTGCCAGGGGAGGGGTGCCTTCTCCACATCTGCGCAGAGACTCGTACAGGCAGCCCGGACAGGAAACATGTTTCATCCTCTTACAGTTTCACAGGGAGGACAGGGCTCCGAGCACCAGCTGGAGGGCACAGGGCTCCACAGGGAGCGTGCCCCAAATAGCGTCCTGCACTTGCTGTTTGCAATGTGTCCTGGTGAACAGGAAAACAAAGGGGTGTGATATGGGGACTGCTATAGACCAAGTGCTGTCCCCCCAAATCCCCATGTTGGAAACTAATTCCCAAGGGGGTGGCTGGAGGTGAGCCTCGGGAGGTGAGGAGGTCACTGGGTGGGGGTCG
This sequence comes from Pipistrellus hanaki, assembly GCF_964339955.1. Taxonomy (NCBI): domain Eukaryota; kingdom Metazoa; phylum Chordata; class Mammalia; order Chiroptera; family Vespertilionidae; genus Pipistrellus; species Pipistrellus hanaki. The sequence continues at coordinate 1,458,267 of NC_140506.1, read as the reverse complement.
TGAATGGGATGGGAGCCTCATGAATGGGACCTGGGAACCCCTCTGTGGGGACACAGCAGGAAGACCATCTGCGAACCAGGAGGGGGCTCCAGCAGACACAGGCTCCGTCCACATCTGACCCGGGACTCCCCGCCTCCAGGGCGATGGAAACTCAACGGCTATCGCTTAAGCTGCCCTGTTGTCTATGGTATTTTTATATTTTAAAAATATATATATATGTTTATTGATCTCAGAGAGGAAGGGAGAGGGAGAGAGAAATAGAAACATCAATGATGAGAAAGAATCATTGATTGGCTGCCTCCTGCACGCCCCCTACTGGGGATTGAGCCTGCAACTCCAGGCATGTGCCCTGACCAGGAATTGAACTGTGACCTCCTGGTTCATAGGCTGATGTCAACCACCGAGCCATGCTGTCCAGTCACCTAAGGTATTTTTGGTGCAGCAGCTTGAATGGGCCAAGACAGGGCACTGTTACAGGACCGGGCGGTTCTCACTCATCTCTGAGACACAGAAGACACAGAAAATCGAGTTTTGTGGAAAAAGCAAACTCAAAATGTTGTAAGATAACATGAAATGTGTTTCTGGGTCTCTCATATCTGCAACATGTGAGGGAGCCCTGGGTATAAATTATTCCGGTAATTACGATCTGCCACCTAACGTGCCGTGACCCCGTGATTCACTATTAGAAGTCTCTGTGGGCTTCCTTGCCAGCCCAGTCATCAGCAGGGAGTAGTTTGCTCTCTCTCTCGGTGTTCCTGGAAATGAGAGATTTTCTCAGTGACTTGGCAGGAGGAATGCAGTCATTAGTGAAGTTTTCCTCTCCCTCCACACACTGCGGAGGGCGGGAGGCTCCTGGCCCCATCGCATCTGACCCTCCCCTGCCTGCGCAGAGCAGAGTGACACAGGCCTGGTCCTGAGACACTGGGTGGAGAAATGAGTTATTCTAACTTAGCTGATGCAATAAAAGTCATAATTTTTAAACATTGCCTCTGTACATGCTAACATGGGGCGGTCCTTGCTCATCTCTCAGGCACAGAAGACAGAGAGAACTGGGTTTTGTGGAGAAAGCAAACTCAGAACATTGTGTGATAACATGTAACGTGTTTCTGTGCCTCTCACAGCTGCAACATGGTCATGTGAATTCTCTGTTCTCTAACCACCTCTCCATGCCCTACCTGCTCTCATTCCAATTCCACCCACTCACAAAATCCAAGTCAAATACTTAAATAAAAGCCATCTCCCATGGCCAGCGGATGCATGTTGTCCTGGGCAGTTTGGACCTGCACCTAACCAGTGTTACCTTTTCATTCTCTTTGTTAGGAGACATTTACGACTATCACAGTGGTATGTGCTGTGACCAGATGAAAGGAACTAAGCCTTTAGTAGACAAGATTATCTTTACGCAGTCTTTGTCAACATTTAGAAAGGTCCCAAGCACAACGAGGGACGTATACTTGACCTGACTTATTATTTTTAATTTTTTATGTTTTTCAGATTTTGTATTGAATTTAGTTTTGAAATATTTTAACTAAAAGCAGGCTGCTGGTTAATAGCAGCTCAGAAGGAATGGATTGCAGGCAGAATGAAGATTCAGAGGTGTCAGCTGATGTGAATTATAAATTGGGGGAAAATTGAATTCTTTTTTTTCTGTTGAGAATGACTTTGTTTTAAATATCAGAGGCATTCAAACTACACACTAAGACCTATATAGTTTCACCTAAAGAAATAAAGCAAGAGAAAGGGTTTGGAGAAAGCTGTCACAGAGAGGATGGAAGAGCTGAGGATCTGGCCTAAATGGAGACTCCAAGTTCATAGGGGGTTGGGCAGTCTTGAATTAGACTACAATTCTACGGCCCATGCTTTCTCTATCGCCTCTGGTTTAACCTGCCCCAGCCTGCCAGTCATCTGCAATTAAGACAGGTTGATTAAGAACCTTATCTGGAGTGAGAAAGGGGAGGGCGGAGTCACCTGCGTCTCCTCTTGATGTGTCTTTAAGCCATTCCGCTCTCAGCTTTAGGAAACACTCACAGCCGGGCCTGGAAGAGCGAGATGAACACCGAGCCCCGTCCAAGCGGTCTGCTCGCCCTTCCTTATGCAACGTGTCCTGACCTTTCAGCTGCTGAGCTGCAGCCAAGTCCTCAGCGGGTCCCAGGGGCAGGTCACACAGCCTGCAGCCAGCCGGCCTGCCGCTGGGAAGGGACATGCCCCGCCGTGAGCTGCAGGCCTGAGCCCGGTGGCCCTTCTCCTCTGCGCTGTGGCGGGTCGCAGGCCGGAGAGGGGGGTTTGCCCACAATAGGAAGCGCACGCTGACTTTCCTAAGGCGAGCGGCCCTGCTGTGCTTGCCCGCGGGCAGTCCAAGTGCCCCTCGTCACTTCTCCCCACTGAGGGTCCTGGCCGCGTGGGCAGTGTCACCGCGGGCGGTGCACCCGGTGCGAGGCCGGACAGGGACCGTGGACACCACCTTCCCCGCGCCTCCCTTTGTCTTCCCCGCACCCACTCCCCCCAGGGCTCTTCCTGAAAACCTGACTGAAGAGCGAAAACTCAGCAATACACGGTGTTCCAGGATTGTGTTTCCTTCCACTTGGCCGGCGGCCTAGCACCCCGGCCACGGGCGATGCGGAGTGGACGGCTCCGAAAGGTCAGCTCTGGCCACGGCGGACACGGCCTGTCCAACAACAACAGCGCGTGGTCGGCGCCTGGGGACCAGCTCGGCCCAGCCTGCGGCCGTGCCTGGGGCACTGGGTCAGGGAGGCGCTGTCCTTCCAGCGAGCGCCGTGGCAGCGGCCGGCGGGCGTCAGAGGTGCAGCGCCTTTCTGCACGGACGGCCTGGTGTCCGTGAGGGTGCGACTGCCCTTCCTCACACAGATACGGTTCTCAATCCATCTGTCTCCATTGCAGGTGAGGTTTTTTTCGGGGGAGGGTCCCCAGGGCCTTAGAACTTCATGCCTTCAGGAGGAGGGACTGATAATACGGAAACCCCACTAAAGAAGTAGGAAGTGACCCCCAACATATTAACAGGAAACAAGACTGCTTTCCTATCATTTCAGCTTTTTCAGGTTTCCTGGAACTCTTCAAGCCTTCACATGAAATGGAGGCTCCCCTACCACATCTAGCTCATGTCCTTGCTCAGGTTCCTCTGGTGCACCCCACCCTCGGGCCCCGCTGCCCTCAGGACCCCATCCTTACGCCCCGCTGCCCTCAGGACCCCACCCGCGGGCCCTGCTGCCCTCAGGGCCTCCAACCTTGGGACGTGGAAGCTGGAGGGAGCTCTGCCGGAGCCGTCAGGGCACTCCGAGGCCCGGCTCTGACCAGCAAGACAAAGGAAGCAGGAGCAGCCAGCAGAGGAGCGCCTCTCTCTGCGCTTCCCAGACACACTGCTCCGGGTGCGAGTGCACAGCAGTCACTGTGCTTCGCGGTCTGCACCATGAGGAAATGCATGTTGCTAAAATACATCCCATTCAGTAAAGTCCTACAAAGAGATTAGAACGTTATGTAAGCTAACGAACAGCGAATCACGGCATCGCCAACATGTGCGTGTTCTCGTCCCACAAACATGGGCATGTCACGTGAGCGGCCTCCATGCTGGATGGCCCGAGTGCGGGAGTGGGAGCGTGAGCGTCAGCGTGGCCATGGGCAGCAGTCCTGCCTCTCCCTCCTGTGGGACATGGAGCAGGCGCCAGGTCACACGAGGTCCCAAATGCCTTTCCAACATGGGGGTCGTGGCCGGACCCGCTGTGAGAACGAGGCTCTAACTCCTCAGAGTAATGATCAGGCGTGAGCCAGTTTAACACAAGGGGTCCTCAGGCCCAGGCTCACTGTGGCGCATCTGGGCGTGAATGATCCACTTCCTCCGTCCACTCTGCACACCCCGCCCAGGCCAGGCTTCTTCCAGAAGCCGATGGAGGGAAGATCATCTTCAAGTTTTGCAAGTAGCTCATCTGCGATGGATGTGGAGAAAGGAGCTGGCTCTGGATTTCTGAAAGTGCCCGAACTGGGCCTGAGGAAGCACCGGGGCTGGGTCTCCAGGTCTGCAGGCGGGAAAGGAGCTGATGAAGAGGAGGTAGGGAAGGAGGGAGGTGGTTGTAAAACACACAAACAAAAGGCAGTTGAGGACAGAAATAGTGGGACAAGCACCACAGATTTCCCGCTGGATGGAATCTAGTCCGAGAAAACACTGGTGTCTGTGGATGACAAGAGCTGCTGTGGTTCTTCCGGACCCGCCACCCCACATCGGGCAATGCGGGGGTCCGCGCCGCGTCTGGCTGACACCTGATTCCCATCAGCGGCCGCGGCTCCTTTGAGCTCAACACCGGTCCTTTACGAGCTCTGGGCAAAATCAAGACCGCTTGTGGCCGAGGCTGGTTTTCCTACTTGACACAGACCACAGCCACCTGACTTCAAACATTGGGATGAGGGTCTCCACAAGGACATGCAGGCGTTTTTACGCGTGACGCCGACCATCTGGGGGAGCCGGTTGTTTATTTTGAATTTGGGGTTTTCACGTTTTAGAAAGTCTTGCTAGCACAGTCTCTGAGGAAGTGCCCGGATTAGTTTTTAAAGTGTGGGCTGTGGGGAACAAGTGAGTGACAGCTCGGGCCTGGCAAACGGGGCTGTCAGCACTTCGCGTGCCAGAACTGCACTGGACCAGCGGCACCGCCGAGGTCTGCGTGCTCACGCGGAACATCGACTTTCAGAGTTAAAATTAATGGCTCCTTTCAAAGCAGTGCGTCGCATAAATCTAGATGGTTCTAAAGACGCAGAGGCACACGTACAACGTACACACACACACACACACACACACACACACACACACACGTGTGTGAGCGAGAGCTGGCCAAGCCCCCAAGAGCCAGGCGAGAAGGAGCCTTCCTATTGCTGGGGAGATGGCGTCTTAGTCATGACCTTGGGCCGCTCCCAAACACAGGAGAGGCCTCTGCTGGCTCAGCGGGGAGAGCAGGCCCAGAGCCTCTGCTCTCACTGGGGCCCAGCGGGGACTCCGGCCGAGAGAGGGGGAGAGACAGCCGCCGAGCCGCTGGCTGGACCCCAGCAGGGAGCGATGGAGGAGCAGAGCCCCTTCCGGGAGCAGAGCCCCAGGACTCAGCAAGAACCCAGCTGAGCGGACACACGCATTGCTGGCAAAGGCTTCCGGCACCACCGAGCACATGTTGCTCACCACGTGAGGACTGGCAGTGAAATCTAAGAGGAGCGCTCTATTAGGAGAATCCAGGTTTGTCTTTCTTTGGATAAAAAGAAGACTTGGGTTTGAAAAACAGAGCCATCAATGTCTGATGTATTATGGCAAAGCCTGCTGTATTGCTTTATTTATAAATGGACAGTTCACAACCTTATGCTTGCCTACCCGCATACAAGTTATTCTTATAACCGACAGTTTACTTCTAACACCATAAAACTGGTGCATGGAGGCCCGATGTTATACAGCCGGTTTTACTAGCAACTCCATGTCCCATCTTTGCTTCTAGAATCTTCCCCTAATTATATAAACAGGCAGGACTGCACACAGACTCCGCCGTGTGAGTGAACACACACACACACGCACACACACGAGAGAATGCTTTTCACTTGCGATGCTTTGCTGGTGGGACAGCTTGACTCACACAGGAGCAGAAGACCTGACTCCTTTCTATTCCAAAGCCGGTCACCACCCCTCTGGTCCCCGGGCCGTTGAGACTGCCGAGCCGATCGCATGGCTCCGATGACGGTCTCAGCGCCCGCCGGCCAGGAGGGGGGGGTGCTTCCGGAATGTTCCTGATGCCACTTGGCGGGTGTCCCTGCCTGTCCCGGGGCCGGTGTGGGGGGCCCGCAGACCACCCCGGCCCTGGCGGAGGGTGGGAAGTAGCTCCGTGCACGGCTCCGGCTGGGAGGAGGACGGAGTGCTGCCAGCCCAGCACATCAAAGGCGCGCGTGGTTTCAGCGGGGACGGGGAGCGGGAGGCCTGCAGGTGCGCCTCCGGATGTTTCTGCAGATCGAGGCCTGCCCGGGAATGCTCCCCCCGCGCGCACCCTCCTTCCCGCCTCCGTCTCCACCCCCCGCCCAAGAATGTGGTGGAACCGGGTAGCTGTGACATCCATCGCACCGAGAACGTCTGAGGAACCAGACGGAGAGACCGCGTGAAGGGCCACTTCACAGACACGTCCGCAGGCTGTCGCTCCAACACACACGTGCCCACGGGCCGCTCCAGCGTGCGGAGTGCACAGCGGGGTGCCGACCACCTGCTGGCCAGGCTGCAGTCCCCGCAGAGCCCACGGCCCGCGCAGGGCCGGCAGAGGGGACGCGGGGGTGGTCTGCTGCAGGTCCCATGCCTACATGAAGGTGCTGTGGACAGAGGCAGCTTTCACTCCCAAGGTTACTTATCCCAGGAAGGCCAAGCACGGAGGACCAGAGCTTCCTGACCCCTGAAGGAGGTCTGCCCCCGCACGCACGGCGCATCGCGAACCCCCCCAGACCCGCCGCTGCGTGCGCGCCAACCTGCGCCGCCCTCTGCCCACAAAGTTCCCTCTGACCGGGTGTTCCGCCCAAACCCCATTCCGCTTCCCAGAGAGAACTTCCACATTCTTCCTCCTGCTTTTTTCCCTTTCTCGATCTGATTTCTTTGTTTGATGAAGTTCACAGAAATTGCTTGACATTCTCCAAAAATGCCATTCAATTTTAAACGATCGCATTCATAACTGACATTTCTTTTTCTTCTTTTTTTTTTTTTTTCCATTTGGGAGATTTTAATTACTGTGTTCTGACAACATTTGCTATAAAGGAAATTGCTGGTGAGGGAATCAAGCTCTCTCCAGATTTTCACTTAAAATTAAACATACATCGCAAAAGGTTAGAATTTTAGGGAACATTTTAAATGACACATCCAGGAGAGAGACTGATTTTGCGATGGAAAGCGCTGGATGACACTCACTGTAACATCGTGAGAAAACCCCACGCGCACTGAGGAGTGCACCTGCCGGGACCGTTAAGTGGGAGGCGCTGTTCCGGCCTCCCCCCCCCCACCCTCCCAGTAACATCCCAGCGTGTCCCCCTGCACGGCCCGAGGCACCTCTGCCAGCGAGCGGGCAGGGATCTGGACGGACGGGCTCCGCGGCCCTCGCAGGCTCTGCGAGCAGCGTGCACAGACCTCAGGCTCCTCGTCTGTAAAGCCGATCATGGAGCCGTTGTTTAACGGTCACTTGGCACGCTCCGGTCGAGGCTATGACAGCTTTGGTGAACGAGGTTGGCTGGTGGTCAGCACCAACTCTCCCAAGTTCAGAGGCTTAACCCAGAGACGCTCACTGCGCGGCCACCACACGACTTCCCCGAGCGTGGCCCAGGCGCTCCTCCCACGTCGCAGGGGCAGCTGACCCCGCTCCCCAGGCTCTCGTCGCCGGCTCTCCTGCACCTGACCCAGGAGAGGGCAGCGCGGGAGCGAGGACAGCCCCCATAAGCACCTTGCCCAGAGGTGACCGGAAGAACCGCATCCAAACTCCCAGCAACACACCCAACTCCTGGTCCCCACCTCCCCCCTTGGTCCCTCCTCCAGCCCTCACTGGCGGTCTCCCTACAGGAGTGTCCTCCTGGACCCACGCCCCACGTGTGCGGCTCCGCCCTCCGCTGTGCACACCAGCGCGGCCGGTGGGTTTCTCCGGGGTTGGCCTATCTGCCCAGCGTGAGCTCCCCTCCCTCAGAAGGGCGCCCGGCAGAGGGCAGCACTCCGTCGGGGAGAGAAGGGGAGGGATGAAGTGAGGGTCAGAACGCTTTGTGCCCCAACCACAGGCCAATCACCGTGTGTCCCTTCAAACCGAGGGCCCGCCCTCCCACACAGTGTGGCTGGTCCGCTCTCCACACCAGCCTGGGCCTTCACCCCACAGCCTCTGCCTTCACCCCACAGCCTCTGCCTTAACCCCGCAGCCTGGGCCTTCACCCCACAGCCTGGGCCTTCACCCCGCAGCATCTGCCTTAACCCCACAGCCTGGGCCTTCACCCCGCAGCCTGGGCCTTAACCCCACAGCCTCTGCCTTCACCCCGCAGCCTCTGCCTTAACCCCGCAGCCTGGGCCTTCACCCCGCAGCCTCTGCCTTAACCCCGCAGCCTGGGCCTTCACCCCGCAGCCTCTGCCTTAACCCCGCAGCCTGGGCCTTCACCCCGCAGCCTCTGCCTTAACCCCGCAGCCTGGGCCTTCACCCCGCAGCCTGGGCCTAACCCCGCAGCCTGGGCCTTCACCCCACAGCCTGGGCCTGAACCCTGCAGGCATGCTGCGTCCGGCTCGAAGGCCTGGCCCTCGGGCCCTCCCCGCCTGTGTCACCACGCGCGGCCTTCCGCCTCCTCTTCTGCTGTACATGATGGTTGGGGTGAGCCAGCAGGCCGGGGAGCGGACTCCTCAGCCCAATGACTAACGGCTGGTTACATGCTAACCGGCGCTATCACCGGCCCTCAGCGAGCCCGCAGCGGAGGGGTGCCGCCCGAGAAGGTCTCCGTGGAGAGAGTGGGTGCGAACGGCACCGGGGTGTGAGTGCAGCGGCCCCGCCTCCACTTTCCCGTCACCACCTGCCGTGACCGGTGCGCCTCACAGGCACGGGCTCCCGGGAAGTCACAGACACCGTGGTGGGGGGACGGCGGTGTCCCCTGAGACACGGAGTCCGGGATCCTGGATCACGCCCACCTCTTGTGGATTCGGGCGTGAGTCCTTCACTGGTCATTCCGGCGCACACGGGACGTCATGGGTGTTAACGTGTCAGACGGAGCCAGCTGTCCCGCCTGGCCCGGGGCTGTGGTCCCGAGACCCCGTGGATCCCGGAAAGTGCAGACAGCACCGACCCCATGGTACGGTCTTCTCCGTCCACACTCCCCACGGAGAGGGGTGGCGTCTCGGCCGGCCCGGGAAGCCAGGAAGAACCAGAGCCGGGATACAGGAGAGCAGGCCTGACGCTGCCGGCATCCACACGTGTGGCCGTGGCATCTCAGGAAGAGGAGGAGCATGTGGACACAAGCCCTCGGCACTGGGCGGGGCTCTGCCGTCCAGGGGAGGGACACGCAGGCCCAGGGACGGCTCCTCTCTGGTGGGCAGGCGGAGCGCGTGGCACGGGATGCCACCACACGCATGACTGCTTCTAGGATTTCCCACGGAATAATTCCGGGAACTGAAGCCTGAGCTGGGACAGCAGAGATAAAGGAGGGCTCTGTGCGTAACGTGGAATGTGTGCCCGCGGAGTGCCACTCACTAGCTCGGAGACACGTGGCACAAGTGCCAGTGCGGCCTGCCAGGCCGCTGCAAACACCGAGGGTGACATGCATGCGCGTCTGGCCGGCTCTCCTGCTGACCGCTCCCGTCTGCCGGCACCATGGCTGCAAGGACCGTCTGCGTGTCGCTCTGCTCCCACAGGAAGAGCAAACAGCCAGGTTTGTGTCTCACCAGGGAGACAGCCTCCTGCGGTTCTGAGGAGAAGCGTGGCACCACAGCTTCTGGGGTTCCAGCTGCTGCTGCTGCGGCCTCACTGCTCCGCTGCAGACGCCCCGAGAGAGGCCTCTTGGGGAGCGGGGCGCCCGGACACCTGCCTCTGGGAACGGCAGTCCCCCCAGGAAAGTCTCTTCTGGGAAGACATGCTGGGGCAGGAGCTGAACCCGATCACATAAAAACGCCCGGGAATGTGGGAAGCGGGGGGAGCAGGCAGAGTGGGATCGGAGACAGAAAGATGAAAGAGCCAGAGCTGAAGGAGGTCAGATGGAAAACAAGAACGTGTGAAGGTAGGAACGTGGTAGCCAACCTCTGAACAGTGATGAGTCATCGCCTCTTGTTTTGTCTCCACAAATAGACTCACTGCTCCTGTCGCTGCGCGGGCCGCTATCGCTGATCACCATAGCCTGGGTGGCCTGGGCAGAAATGCGTGTTCCTCATCGTTCTGGAGGCTGGACCCCCACGATCCAGGTGCCAGAGTGTCTGGTTCTCGGGGGCCCTCATCCTGGCTACGTCCTCGCCGCTATGAGCTCATGGGGCTTGGCCTTGGTGCATGCACGCAGAGAGAAAGCCAGCTCTCCGAGCCTCTTCCCATAAGGGCACCAATCCCACCGTGGGGGCTGCATCCCCGTGACCTCGCCCCCTCCGAAAGGCCCATCCCCAAACACCAGCACACTGCAGACTCGGGTTTCAGAATGTACATTTTGGGGAGATACAGACATCTAGTCCATAGCACATGTCCTCTGAGCCTGGTGGTGTTGGCACTCCAGGGAACGGGGAGCGTCCGGCAGTGTCCCGCGTGGGACGAGGCGGCACGGAGAAGGGAGAGCAGCAGCCGGTCACACATGGTCCGGCAGAGGCTGGGAGTGACGGGAGGACATGACAGCCCGAGCCCTTAGCGGTGTGGGAGAGAAGGAGTGCGGCCAGGGTGCTGGCTTCCCAGGGAGCACTGGGCCTGGACAGGGTGCCCTCAGGCTTCTGGGAGAATTGGGAAGAGGCGGCTAATATCTGGACTCACGTGGGCTCCACATCCCAAATGGTCAGGCCCTCACTCCGCAGGATGATGGTGGCAATGGCAGAGGTCACAGAGCCGCCGCTTCAGCCGCAAGCTCCTCTCGGGCACCGCGGCCTCACCCCCCGGCCGCAGCCCGGCCTCTGCTCATGCCTGGCCCCGCCACGCGCACGCCCTCCACCACCACCTCCCCACACGCAGGACCGTAAACAGGGTTCCTGCTGGTTCATTTTCAAAGAATTTACTGGCACAGACACACTTCGGCGTTACATAAGAACACTCGTCTACGGTGGATTTTTAGGAATGTTTTCCGATATGTTCCTTTCCTCAAAACATTTTATCTCCGCAAAGCATCTTCCTCCATAGCCTCGATCACCAGCGTGGCTCCAGAGCGAATGCCGCTGGGTGTCAGGGAGACCGGCTCTCCTCTTCGCCTGCCTCGGCCTCTGGGTTTATCATCCCCCCTGTTCTTACCAGAGAAATTATTATCGGGCTTGTCCTTCCCTCTGTGAGCTCCTCTCTCAAAACCCTGTGTCTCCCCTTTCACTAAACACCATTCCAGAGCAACTCCACGCAGGGGAGTCCTCTTAAATAAGTGAAAACACACCAGCAGACGCAGCAGATCCTGCTCCCCCGGAAAGCCGGGAGGGAGACCCTCCCGGGGGCATCTGGGTGGGCTGCTGGCAGGGGGGGCGTGGGGGAGGGTGTAGGGGTGAAGAGCAGGAGAGCTCAGCTGCTAAGTGGGTCCTGTCAGATGACAGGAAAACCCCGTGTTAAACATGTAACTGCTCACATCAGGTACCAGTACAGCAATCGGGAAGACAATCTCTGTGCCTGCAGCTTCCAAAACATGTCTGAGGAGAGAATGGAAATGTTTAGTATTCCAGTGCTCAGCCCTGACATTTAAATTGCTTCCTTAAAAAAAGCCACCCACTTGGTGACAAGACAAAGGGTGATTGTTGTTCACTTGCCAAAGACACTAATTAGAATACAAAGATATATGGTAATTGAGATTACTAAAATGTACTTATTACCAACTCGAAGCCAAACAATTCATAACCAGACATTCATCTGGCTGCCTCCCCTGAAATACTTGAGTGCACACTCACAGACACATACACACACACACCCACACTCATTCACACCCATTTACACACACACTCACACTCATTCACACCCATTTACACACACACACACACTCACACACACACACACACATTCACACACACACACACACACACACACACACGCTCACAATTGTTTGCCTCATGTTCCCCACCCGGCCCCTGCAGGCTTGTTCCATTTCACAGGCACCGGGAAGTGAGTGCCGCCTGGGACAAGTCGGAGGAGAGCTGTAACAGATCAGGATCTCTGGCTCCCAGTGCTGGGAGCTCTGCGAGACTATTAATCATGCAAATTAATACGACTCCGCCGTGTCTTGCGAAACAGAAACAGTAATGAGTCTAAATTTGTATTAAAATTCTCACCGAAATAACACCTCCTAAATTAATGCCTCCGACCTCCCCCCGCACACGCAGCCGCACCGTCTCGCAGGATGCACAGCCCAGCGTTGGCACGTGCTCGCTGTGCTGTTCTCACACACACTGTATGAGCTACACTGTACTGCAGTTCTCTATGTAAATGCCTTCTCGGAGGCAGAGCCAGGTACGTAATTGGTGAGGCCCAGGCAGACGGAAATGCCGGGCTTTTCGTGGAGATCTTTAAGCATTTCAAGTCAGTGACACCTAAGCGTTAGGCCAAGCGTCGGGCCCTCCCAGGCCACTGCCAAGGTCACGTGAACACGAAGCCAGCCTTGCTCTGATGGCCGCAACCTGTGTCTTGTTCACCGTGTAGTCCCGGGGCTGACCACAGCGCCTGAGCGCCACGCCGGTGAGCGCAGGGTGGAGACCGCACGGATGCGTGGCGAGGCCCGGAGCCTCCCGGCAGCCTGCAGAGGACGTGGGGTGTGTGGGCAGTGAGGGGGGCCGCGCCCTCGCTGGTCCGTTCCTTCACTGGGCATCTCTGGTGGTGAAACCAGGGGTCAATGACATCAATGAAAGAGCCTGCCACCCTCACATCTACGAACCTCTCTTCAGGAAGGTCAGAGATTTCCGGAAAGTTGCAGGGCATAAAGACAGATCCCAGGAGATGCCGGTGTCCGAGACCAGATTCTGACAGGCTCTTAGGGACCCGGGGGCTGAGCAAGGATGGACTTGTCTGACCCCACAAACTGCCCGCGAGCCCGTGCCCTTTGCCCCCAGCACTGTCCTTCCTGCGGGCCCTGTCTGGTTCTGACGCCTCACTCCGAGGCCGACGGGTCTGCACTTTCCAGAAGACAACCTGAGCCTTAGGTCTGAGTGTCTGTCTCCACATGGCTCACATTTGCATGTCGGACCTGCACGGCCAGTGGCGAGTCTTTATTAGAATGGCACTGGCCGGCACTGTTCCCTGCAAGGTCACTTCTCAGCTGGAGGACACTCAGGGGAGCCCGTCAGCCCCAGGCCCAGGGGAGCCCCCACCTGCAGGGACCCCTCTTCGTTGCTGGAAGGTGCGGGATCAGCTGGCCAACTCAAGGCCATCCCAGTCTCCGGCGGCAGGATCTGCACCGAACCCTCTGGGCCTTCCAGAAAGTCAGTGACTTCCTTTCCTCCCGGGGTCTCCCCATCGGGCCCAGACCCGAACTGGCACCGCACAGACGTGCATGTGAGAAGACAGGACATGAGACCACCAAGCTGTCCTCAGGCACTTACGACCCGACGGGAAATGCAAGGTGCCAGGAACCCATGGAGATCACGGGGCGCTGAGGGGGCCAGGCCAGATATGCGGGTTCCCAGGAGGCTCCGGGGCCAGAGAAGCGTCCATCAACCAGGCGCTTCCTGAGACCGGGGCCCACGTCTTCTGCTGTCCATCCAGCGCCCGCCCGGCCGGCCGGACCCCAGCTGGTTCCAAAGTCACTGCCCTGGGCACGCGGAGGGCAGGGTCTGTCACTGAGCGGCCCCGCCTGCCTGGCGGCCCTCCGCCTGAGACCTTGGTGGAGACTCAGAGAGCCTCTGAAAATGGGAGTGACAGGGCCACCAGGAGTGGCTGCCGGGGGGCGGGGGGTTATGTGACTGCGGGCCCCACTGGACCGGGGGAAGGGAGTTGAGAAGAGGGGGGGCGGAGAGGCCCGCCCACCTCGGCTGCCGCAGATTCTGGGGCAGGAAAGTGCTCAGGCGCTGCTCTCGGGCCCCTGGTTCCTGTGGAGCTTCTTGTTGTTGCTCCTCACCGGCCCTCCCACCGCCTTTCCCGCTGTCCTGCCCTCCCCCTGGGCTTGGTGGCAGCCCCGGGACCCAGGCCCCTGTCGGCCTGCGGCGGCCGGAGGGAGAGCCTCCATCGGACGCGATAACATCCATGGTCTGGTTTTCGGTTGATGTTCTTGGCACCTGGGAGATGGCTGACAAGGCCCACTTCCAAATTAAATAGTTAATGAAACTGAGCCACGAGTACTGAAATGTTGGAGCGGATTCACGCTGCCATTTATCACACATTTCCATCACTGCCCCTGCGGCTCCAGTGAAGCGTCTAGCATGCAAATCCAGCGGTGGGTGTGCTTTTTTCCGTCTTTTTTGGACAGTTGTCAGGTCACATCTTCTGATCTGTGTCGTGTTTATTCCCGCCGAGACGGTGATTTTTGCAAGTCATCGGTATCTTCTCTCATCAGCCGACCGGGGAGGCAGACCGCTCTGTCTGCAGGCGGCCAGATCGTATCTGTCCCGCAGCACAGCCGTCAGAGGCGGTGGGGCGAGGGTGACCTATCTCTCACGCACAAGTGCCCTTCCCGCCCGGTCCGAAGGCTCGGGCCGCTCCTGGTGCGAAGGGCCCGGTTCTAGGCGGATATACCGTCTCCTGAAGCACGTCTGTACGCCAGCGGCGCTCACCTGGCGGGTTCTCTGCCAGGGCGTGCCTGAGGCCTGCGTGCATCCCGGGCACTCCCAGGCGGGCACCCAGCCCCGCGCCTTCCCAGGAAGAGGAAGCATGTGCCCACAGGTCCCCGACACAGACCTGCCCGCCACCGGGCGCTCACACCTTCACTCCTCCTGGCTGCTGCCGGGCGAGGGGCCACGCCGTGTGGGGGAGCGGTGGACACAGTATCTGTGTCTCACACGCAGATGCGTGTGCGTGGTGTCTGTGAGCTCCGCTGTGGGCTCGCTCTTGGGCCAGTGAGCTGCTCTGCTCACTGGGTGGAAGGGGAGCCCCCAGCGTTCTCAGAGTCTGCGATGCCCTGGCTCCGCGGGCCCCTGGCAGGGGAGCGTGGGAGGGTGCGGGGCCGCGGTGCGGAGACGCTGCGATCAGGAGGAGGAGGCTTGCTCAGAGAACAGACAACCTTATCTTATCTGTCTGTATCTCAGCTCCGAACAAATTTACAAATTATCGTGTCAGTGTGACAGCTCCGCAGCCACGTCCAGGCGTGGAGAGGAGCTTACGCCAAAAAAAAAAAAAGATGCGTTTTAATTGGTGACTAACTCAGCGGATCCCGGGCCCTAAGGCGAGGCCTGCGGTAGAACTGGTCCCATCGAAAGACAGGAGAGCCACATTCCTGTCTCCTTCTGGGGGGGGCATCTCCCAGGGAACGGCAAGCCACCTTCCTTCGCCCTGGCCCGGGTGGTTCAGTGGACAGAGTGTTGGCCTAAGGACGGAAGGGTCCAGAGTTTGATTCTGGTCAAGGGCACCGATGTTGGTTATAGGCTCCGTCCCTGGTTGGGCATGGGCGGAAGGCAACCAGTTGATGTGTCTCTCGCACAGCCGCGTTCTCTCTCCTGGTCTCTCCCGCTCCCTTTCACGTTCTCCTCAGGAAAAACACCCTCAGGTGAGGATTCACAAAACAGCAGCACCTTCCTTTCGGCCACCCCACAGCTCGGGCCCCGTGTTCACTCATCTCCTCTGAGATCCAGACTCCGAACCAGCTCAGGGAGGGCGGCAAAGGGACGTCTCACCGTTCAGACCACAGTGCCAGGCAGTGGACTGCGAGGCTGTCACGGATACCCACCCCTCCTCCCACCCCAGGACAGACTCCCCCTCACCCCCACAGCCAGCCTCTGAGATGCTCAGTCCCTTGTGGCCGTGTCCTCAGGGTGGGCACTGCCGTGGCCTTGGCACTGAGAACGGGACACGGCAAAACCAGAAATGCAAAAGGCAGGAACGGGGTGACAGAGGTGCGTTCCGTGTCCCCGCGAACCGGCAGAGTCACCACCGGGTGCTCACCGGGTCCGAGGGGAGGCTGGCTGTCCCGAGCTGCCATCGGGGCCAGGGCGACCCTGGGCTGTAGGAGGAGAGGACGTCTGGTTTGGATTTAGAAATGCTGACCATCTCTTGATTGTTCTAACCCGAGTAATCCTGTGTTTTGGCTAGCTCCAAGGGCCTGCAATGTAAACCTTTCGGGATCAAAGTCCTCCCGTTTTCCTGTGAACTCCGCGATCAGGTCTCTGACGGAGCCGTTGTCGGAGCAGATATGCGGGGAGAAGCGGGAGGAGGAGGGAGGTCTGAGACACAGGCCATAGCATGAGGATCGGGCCCCAGAGGGGGACGAGGATGGCAGGAGGTCACGCAGGGAGACCGCACCGTTGAGAAGGCTCATGGGGAGGCCCAGCCCTGCGGGAAGCGGGAGAGTCCGAAGGAAACGCTCCAGGTCTGCAGCTGCAGTGCCCTGGGTCTGCCCTGGCAGTGGGCCTCGCCACCTCCCATCATCCCCGGGGCCGGAGTCTTCCTGGTCTCCATCCTTACGGTCAGTGCTCCTTCATATCCTTACCAGAAGAAAAAGCAGGTCATTCCGGTTACAGCACCACTGAGCAAAGGAGGAGAAGTACTCTCTCTGGGTCAGATCCCGGGAACTCACGCACCCCTCTGCACCAGGAATGGGCCAGACAGCAGGCTGCTGCGCTGAGCCCAGAGGAGAGCAACACACAGGCGCTCGGGGGAAAGAGTTCTGGGAAAATAAGCAAGATGAGCAAAATTACTGGTCCCCGAGTCACAAAAACGTGCTGGACTCAATACTGTGAGAGTGGAGAAGCCAGGGCAGTTCTGGGGGCCCATCGGACCCCAAAACAAATAATCCTGAGGGCTCTCAGGGGCTGGGCCTTGCTGGGGGCCTGTGCTGGGTCACAGAGAGTTTACCAGGTGCACTGGCTAGTAATGCGGATTTTTTTCAATAGATGGAGTTACACATATATTGATATATATGTGATTTGATATGTATGCTATTTGGTTGTATTGACAGCAAGCTTCAAAACTTCATGTCACATTTTCTGGAAGTGTTAACATCATAGATATTTTTACGCTAAAAAATGTCAAATTTTGTGCAAAAAAAAAAAAAAGAGCATTTGCGGGAAGTTTTAATTCATTACTTTATTTTGAAGAAAAAGTTATCATATACTTGGGAAGCTTATGGTGAACATGCTCCATCTCAAGAACGCTGGTTTAAATGCTTTAAAAGTGATGATTTCGATGTGAAAGACAAAGAACATCCAGGTCAACCCAAAAAAGTTTGAAAACCAACAATTACAAGCATTATTGGATGAAGATGGGTGTCAAACTGAAAAACAACCTGCAGAAAGATTAAACGTTGCTCAGTAAACAATTTACAAGCAATGGGAAAGATTTTAAAGGAAGGAAAATGGGTGCCACATCAACTGAATGAAAGACAAATGGAAAACCGAAAAGTCATCAGTAAAATGTTGCTTCAACGGCACGAAAGAAAGTCTTTTTTGCATCGAATGTGACTGGTGATGAAAAGTGGATTTATTTTGAGAATCCCAAACCCACAAAATCATGGGTTTATCCAGGTTAACCATCAGTATCAACTACAAGGCCAAATTGCTTCAGAAAGAAGACAATGCTCTGCGCTTGGTGGGATCAGGAAGCTGTGGTGTATTATGAGCTTTTAACAGCAGGTGAAACCATTAATACTGATTGCTACGGAAAACAAATAATCAACTTGAACCATACTTCGATTGTGAAACTACCAGAATGTGCCAGAAGACATGGCAACGTAATTTTGCTACATGATGACGCACCATCACACACTTCAGAACCAGTTAAAGACACATTAAAAGATCCTGCCTGGGAAGTACTAACCCATCCACCGTATTCACCCGACTTTGCTCCTTCAGATGACCACAGTGTTCCGATCGATGGCACACACACTGTATGAGCAGCACTTCAAAACGCACGAAGAGGGTGGAAAAATTGGGTCTCTGAATAGTTTGCCTGAAAAGAAAAAAAGTTCTATTGGGATGGTATCCACCAATTACCTGAAAGATGGGGGAATGTGTAGCTAATGATGGACATTACTTTGAAGAAAGCATGTTTGGTATTTCTCTTGAAATTAACGTGTTTTCTTTCTTTTTTTTTTTAGTTTTTTTTTTTAAATACATTTTATTGATTTTTTACAGAGAGGAAGGGAGAGAGATAGAGAGCCAGAAACGTCGATAAGAGAGAAACATCGACCAGCTGCCTCCTGCACACCCCCTACCAGGGATGTGCTCGGACCCAATGTACATGCCCTTGACTGGAATCGAACCTGGGACCTTTCAGTCCGCAGACCAATGCTCTACCACTGAGCCAAACCGGTTTCGGCTAGCATGTTTTCTTTGATCACAAAATCCGCATTATTAACCAGTACTCCTGGTAGAAAGAGCCGCCCAGAGGCCTCGCAGCAAGGTCTCCAGGAGCCTCAGCGCGGGAGCCCCCAGGCTATGAGCTCTCTCCCCAGGCCGCGCCCTCTGCTGCCACACCCTCGGCCTTCCCACCCGCCCCCCCTCCCCCCGCCCCCACGCCCTCTCCTCACAGCCCGCACGGTGCTATGGGTACTATCAGAGCCTCGTCTTGCTTGTTACCCTGTTAGGTACAGACAAGGTCAGGGCCAGTCACCTGGCCACAAGCCGTTCCCTTACGGCTAATTTACTAAAGCAACGTCAGAGACAGGGATCACAGGGAAGCTGTCTCTCCACATAAGTTTGTTTTAGGCTGACGGTCTGGCCATCTGATTAGAATGTTTGCCCCTGGAGATCCTCAAGGCACAACACTATCCTGTGGGTTTGGAATGATGGAACCTCTGACATAACAGGGACCTTGGCGTTAGGTGCTCTGCCCGAGGACAGTGTGCGGCCCGTAACGTTCTAACTGGCACTGTCCAACATGGAGGTCGCTGAGGTGTGGGGCTGCGGAGACCTCAAAGGTGCCAAGGTGATCAGTGAGCTCCATGTTTACCTGACTGGTTTGATTGGCGACATTTAATACGCCACCTGGAGCCACCAGCGCCTGTGCCGGACACGGCGGCTCTGTGAGGCAGCGGGTGTGTCCACCCTGAGACTTCAGGAGGTACAGTGGTTGCACCGAGCCCCTAACTGATTCCTGTAGATGCGCATCAGGAGGTGCTTTTATCAGGGTCCGCTTACAGGTGGGTCTTCTGTGCTGCAGCCAGGCCCCGCACAACCCTAAGGCCGCTGGGCAACCACATGGATGTGCAGGACATGCTTCTCTCCAGTGGCGTGTGAAACCCGGGGTGGTGGTTGCTCTTGCATAGTTTTCAACTGATCTAGAGAATGGCCTAAGTCCCTGACTATTTAGTGGTTACTAAAATATAAACAAGAAAAATAATTGTTGGAAGAGGGGGAAGGGAGAGAGAGAGAGAGAAGGGGGGGTGGAGTAGAAGAGAAAGAGAGAGAAATGGAGAGAGAGGGAGGAAGAAAGGGAGGATGGGAGAGAGGAAAGGAGAGAGGGAGAGGGAGGACAGAAGGGGAGAGAGAGGGAGAGGGGGAGAAATGACAGAGGGGGAGAAGGGGGAGAAAGAAGAGGTGGGAGAGACAGAGAGGGAGAGGGGGGACAGAGGGGAGATGGGGGAGAAGGAAGGGGAGGGGAGACAGAGGGAGAGGGAAGCGGGGGAGGAGAGAGAAAGATTCCCTAGGACAGCAGCTGCTGTTCCCTGTCCTCGGTTGGGAAAGCCCCTGGAATTAAGAGAAAGGACTCTGGGTGTGGGTCTGCCTCTGGCTCTCAGGTTCGCTGGGAGCATTTCACTTGGCCTGTGAGGGAAGTGAGCAGAACTGCCGCTTCCCCAGTCCCTGGGATGTCTGAAGTGACGCAGCGAACCACTGCTTTGTTGCACCTGAAAGCTCGAGTGACGACTTGAGCGGATCCCGAATGGACAGCCCCAGGGCAGAGCCTTGGGGACCCACCGAGGGAATAGCGCCCCACGGGGCCAGCGGGCGCCTGGGAACGTGCCTGTGTCCGGTCTCCCGCCCACTGTTCCCCTGGCCACGAGGGAACTGAGCACAGAACGCGCCCGCCTGGGAGGCTGCTCGCCGCCTGTCCCCACAGAACGGGACACTCACACAGAAAGGCAGCATCTCAAAGGCTCTTACTTTGTCTTCTGCTTCTTCCCCAACAAGAGCCACCGACACCTCCGTCAGCGACCCGAGAAAGTCTTCAGACACCCCTGACGCCCAGGCCCGGAGCCCCAGAGCAGGGTGCCACGGACTGAGGGTCTCACTGGGGCCAGTCTGTGCTCTCTCTGTCCAACATGCTGCCTCCCACAGGGTCCTGGAGGGCGCCTGGTAAACGCAACTCCTGCCCGGCTCCCCCCGGGCTCCCTCTCTTCCCGAGTGCACGCGGATGCCAGGAGAGCTGTGCCCCGGAGCCCCATCCCGCACGGCCCCGCAGTGGCACTTTACAAATGAGCTGACAACTCGGCATGAAAACCAGTGGACAGAGAGAGACGTTTCAGTTCCCAGGAATGACTCAGATACTACCTCTCCTATTAGCAATTTGTTCGGCTGGACATTTGTTTCATATCTCGCTCCCTCGTATTCCCAGAGATGCTGAGCCTGCTGTTGGAGTTGGAGTCTGCCTCGGCATTGGAACCCGTGCCCAGTAAAGCAACCCGCACACCCTCAGCCCAGAGCCGCTGCCGAGGCATTCCTGGGCTCTCAGCAGGTCCCGCTGCCCCATCTGACATCTGCTGGGAGGCGACGCTTCACCAGCTGGGATAATTGAGGCTCAGCAGCAAGCCTGGGGAATTCCCAGCTTGCCTCAGATACTTTCCCCCATCTTGAAAGTTTCAGTGGAAGTAAAATCCACGCTCTAGTTCCAGAGCCCAGCAGGAATGTGGCCAGGGACTTGGAGGGAGCACGAGGGACCGGGAGGAGCAGCCCCAGGATGAATGCGCAGGAGAGCGTGCTCGCTGAGAGTCCTCTGGCAGGAGGCGAGGGCGGTGCGGCCAAGCGTGGCCAGTGGACTCCAAGGACACCGGGAAGGTCTGTTTTGTACCGAGCGCGGCCTGAGGTCCCTGGGCCGCGGCCAGGGGTGTGGACATGCTTTTTGCTATGAACCTTTCCATTCTAACGACATGCTTTGTAATGGGATTTGACGGCTGATACAAACATAGTTCCCAGAGCATGTAATACCCATCTCGTTCACTAACAATGCTGAAATCCGTGCTGTTGGCTCCCCTTGGAAATCTCGGTGCTGCTTCGCCCGTGGGCACCCTCTGGACTTCTCCTGCTCATCTGCTTGCTGTGAGGCGGCTGGTCAGGTGACCAGTTTCCATTGGCAGCACCTGGAGGCGTTTTTATTGGAATGTAAGTTACTCAACAACAACAAAAAAATGTAGTGAGTTGAAGAAACTAGATGTCTATTTATAAGATTTGGCAAGCTCTTCTTGAATATACAAAATAGTGCAGATGAAAATTTAAAATACTCTAGCTTATCCACTTGAGAAAAACTTGTAGTTGAATAGGTTACACATGAATTTATGAATTTAAGACTTTCATATCCTGATCTCAGTTCTGAATGCTTTGATTAGGCAATATCCTAAATTGCAGCATTCATAATCCAACAATTTTATTTAAGAACATAACTTCGAATAAAATTGCCTTAGAATGTACATGTCTCTTATTCAAAAATTGTAATTTTATAGGCAAACTGAAAAGGAAACATTCTCCTAAGTGAGCAAACATACAGCTTTACTTTCTCTATGTAGTCGGCCCTCAGTATCTAATTCTGGGGTCCCTGGAATCCATGGATGTTCAAGTCCCTTATGTGAAACGAGGGTCCCCCGGCGTGGCCTGCGGGGATTAGGTTGAAACCAACACCCCCTGAGGGATGTACCTGTGCACAAAGCGGCCAGCGGCCTGGTAGGAGCCGAGCCCGGGCCGGGCACCGTGCCACTCCCACTGTGGGAGTGCACTGACCACCAGGGGGCAGCTCCTGCGTTGAGCATCTGCCCTTGGTAGTCAGTGTATGTCATAGCAACCAATTGAAAGGTTGATCAGACAAATGGTCCTTTAGGCTTTTATATACCCGGATTTTCCGGCATATAAGAAGACTTTTGAAACGAAAAAAAGTCAACAGAAAAACGGGGGGCAAAAGACCAAAATTGCACAAAAATTACCTGCAGATCTTGACGGCAAAGTAAGTCTTTTCTTTGAAGTGGGGGGTAGTCTTATACAGTGAATATAGGCTTAAACCTATGTTTTAACTGTAAAATTAGGGGGTCGTCTTATACACCGGAAAATACGGTGTGTATGTGTGTGTGTGTGTGTGTGTGTGTGTGTGTGTGTAGATTAGAGGCCCTTTTCACAAAGATTTGTGCAAGAATAGGCCTTCTTTCTCCTGGCTTTGCTCCTGGCCGCCATGAAACCTGCAAGTCCTCACTTACGGCTGGAGTGCCACTTCTGTAACTCCCTCCGCCCCTACCCTCCCCATCATAGCTGCTCTGCACCTATGTATGCAAATTAACCCACCATCTTTGTTGGGTTAATCTACATACTCACTTCAGATTGGCTGATGGATGTCATAGAGGAATGGCCATTCTGCATATTTTTCTTTTATTAGTGTAGACTAGAGGCTCAGTGCATAAAATTCATGCACAGAGGGAGGGGAGTGTCTGTCAGCCTAGCCTGCGCCCTCTCCAATCTGGGATCCCTCTCACAATCCAGGACTGTTCGCTCCCAATCGCTCACCTGCCTGCCTACCTGATTGCTCCTATCTGCTTCTGCCTGCCAGCCTGATCACTCCCTAACTGCTCCCCTGCCAGTCTGATCAATACCTAACTGCTCCCCTGCTGGCCCAATTTCCCCTAACTTCCCTCCCCTGCTAGCCTGGTCACCCTTAAATGCCCTCCTTTTCCAATCCGTAACTGCCCTCCCCTGCAGGCCTGATTGCCCTCAACCACTCTTCCCTGTAGGCCTGGTCCCTCCCAACTAACCTCCCCTGCCGGCCATCTTGTGGCAGCCATCTTTGACCACATGGGAGCAGCCATCTTATGTGTTGGAGTAATGGTCAATTTGTTATTACCTTTTTACTATATATAAAAAAATGCATCGTGAGCCCTCCATGATTCCCAACCATGATCTGAAAATCCTGCTTTCAATCCACAGTTGGTTGAATCCAGGGATGTGAAGCCTGGAGATGAGGATCCCACTATATATTTATTGAGAAAAATCCACACAGATTTGAACTGTGTGGGTCCACTTGTACGTGAATTGTTTTGTTTCAGTAAATTTACAGATGGCCCTTGGTATCACCAAATGTCAGATATTTATTGTTCAGATTATTACAGTTGTTCCTACCTCCCCCCCCATAAATCCCCTCCACCCAGTTCTCTCTCCACCCTCTGCCCTTACCCTCCCCACTGTCCTCATCCATAGGTGTATGACTTTTTACCAGTCTCTTCCCTCATCCCTCCACACCTCTTTCCCCCTGAGAATTGCCAGTCCACTCTCTTTCTTTGCCCCTGATTCTATTATATTCACCAGTTTATTCTGTTCATCAGATTTTTTTATTCACTTGATTTTAGATTCACTTGTTGATAGATATGTATTTGTTGTCACTTTGTTGTTCAGAATTTTTATCTTTACATTTTCCTTCTTTTTCCTCTTCTTAAAGAAAACCCTTCAGCATTTAATATATTATAATACTGGATTGGAGGTGATGAACTCCTTTAGCTTTTTCTTATCTGTGAAGCTCTTTATTGAACCTTCAATTTTGAATGATATCTTTGCTGGGTAAAGTAATCTTGGTTGTAGGTTATTGCTATTTATCACTTTGAATATTTCTTGCCACTCCTTTATGGCCTGCAGTTTCTGTTGAGAAATCAGCTGACAATCGTATGGGTACTCCCTTGTAGGTAACTGTTTTTCTCTTGCTGCTTTTAATAGTCTCTCTTTGTCTTTTGCTTTTGGCATTTTAATTATGATGTGTCTTGGTATGGTCCTCTTTAGATTCCTTTTGTTTGGGGTTCTCTGTGCTTCCTAGACTTGTAAGTCTATTTATTTCACCAGATGGGGAAAGTTTTCTGTCATTATTTCTTCAAATAGGTTTTCAATATCTTGCTCTCTCTCTTCTTCTGGCACCTCCATAATTCTGATATTGGTAAGCTTGATTCCAGTTGAGTGTTTTTTGCTTCTTTGTATTTCAAATCTTTGACTTGATTCTTGAGATCCTCTAGTCTGCTGTTGGATCTCTGTATATTATTCTTTATTTCAGTCAGTATATGCTTAATTTCTAGTTGGTCCTTTTTCATATTCTTAAGGGTCTCACTAAATTTCTTAGAGGTTTCTATTAGATTCTTGAGTAACTTTATAACCATGGTTTTAAACTCTATATCCAGTAGTTTGCTTTCCCCCATTTCTGTCATTTGTGGCCTGTTTCTTTGTCTCTGCATTTTGGCTGCTTCCCTGTGTTGATAGCATGGCTTTGTGTGCTAGGTGTCCTATAGGACCCAGTGGCTCAGCCTCCCTAATTACCTGGGTGGATGCTCTTGGTGCACCCCTTTATGAGCTGTGTGCACAGTCCTGATTGCTATTGGTATCACTGGGATGAATTGACCTCCAGGCAAACTGGCTGTGAGGATCAGTTGTGTCTACAATGGGAGAACTTCTGTGCTAGAGTCAACCTTATGGAGTAAGACTTGCTTCAGTGGGGCTTTGGCGCTCACTGAGTCTGCCCCCTGATTGTATCTCTTATGGATGTGAAGAGTTGTAATCTGGATTGTTTCTCTCTGACCACTGGGTATACTGGCTCTTGGATCTCCAAGGAGGTGCAAAGTCAGCCACTGCCTGAGGCCACCCAACTGGAGCTACAGAGACATCTGCAGATTCCTCCTCTTTGTTTGGTATTTGTGAAGCAATGCAAGCTGCTGTGGAACCTTGGGTCTTATTTTGGAGGCTCTGAGGCTCTCTGACCCAGCTGCAATTTGTTAGGTTTTTAGATTGCAAAAGGCCAGACCATTCATATGCAAAAACCTCTGTGCAAAGCTTGGGGGGTGTTGTAAATTGGGTCGGGCAAGGTCTCCGGGAATCACCAGTGTAGAGCAAACAGCAATGGCAGACCATCATCCCTGCCCCAAAGAGGTTCCCAGGTCTCTGTGTCCCATGGCACCATGCAGGAACAATGATTGCTGTAAGCACCCCTGAGAGAAAGCAACCCTTATGTTCTGGTCCGATGCCAGACAGTCCAGTTTCTCCCCGTATGTGTCTGAGTCTCACCCAGAACTAGAGTACAGAGCAGTTGGGAGCTTTTATTTCCCTCCCGATTGAGAAAGACAACAGTGCACTTATCCGCATGTGACTCTGAACCTCCACACTTCACTGCGGCACCTCCACACCTCCTCCCAGTCTCAGTGTACTTTTCTCTATCATTCTATTTGTATAACTTCCACTCAGCCAGCCTTCCCGTGGTTCTTGATGATGTTCTTTTTGTCTTTTAGTTGTAGTTTTGATGTGGTTGTGCGAGACAGCAAGTTCAGGAGTTTACCTATGTTTCCATCTTTGTTGTTCTGAATTGTCTTCTTCTTATTGAGTTGTAAGTACATATTCTGGGAATATATACTTTTTTTCTCATATGGAAATCCAGTTTTCCCAGCACAAGTTTTTTTTGTGTGTGTGTTTTTAAAAAATATATTTTTATTTATTTTAGAGAGTAAGAGAGAGGGAGAGAGAGATAGAAACATCAATAATGAGAGAAAATCAATGATCGGCTGCCTCCTGCATGCCCCCTACTGGGGATCAAGCCCGCAACCCTGGCATGTACCCTTGATAGGAAATGAACCTGGGACCCTTCAGTCTGCAGGCTGATGCTCTATCCACTGAACCAAACCAGCCAGGGCTGGATACAAGGTTTTGAAAAATATCTCCATTGCAAATTTTTTCTCAGTTTATGACTTGCCTTTTAATTTTTTAATTAAGTCTCTTATAAACAAATTTTTAAATTTTTATATTTTTCAATGGATCATGCATTTAGTATGATGTTTAAAAAATCTGTATCTAAATCAAAGACCTGAGTTCATTTTTTTTTATGATTTCTTCCTGAAATCCACTTTCAGTTCACTTTTGTGTGAGGTGTGTAGCTTTTGTAAGTAGTATAAAGGTTAGGATTAAATTTCTTTCTCATATGGAAATCCAGTTTTCCCAGCACAACTTTTTAAAAAATCATCCTTTCCCATTGAATTACTTTGGCACATTCGTTGGTCACCAGTTGGCCTGGGGCCTATTTTGTTTAGTTGACTTACATTGTGTCTGGCTCCCTCCTCCCTCCTGTCAGAGTCTAGACCAGCACCTGTGGGAATGCACCATCAAGTCCCGACCAGCGCCCAGGGGTGCCCAACGTCAAGGCCCCTCCCACCGGTGCCCCGGCCACCCACATGCCTAACCACGCACACAGTCCTACCCATCCTGTGCCTCGCCATCCATTCAGCTCCACCCACCCATGCGTGCCTGCTGCACACGCAGCTCCTGGTGATGGGTCGTTAGGGCATGAGGGTGTCATGACAACATAGGCTTTCATTATATAAGATGGGGACATTCACATGTGAAAGTTTCTTTTAAAGCTGTTTTAATAATCTGTTTTTTTCAATGAATTTGTCCATTTTACTGAGCTGTTGAATTATTGGCATGATGATCTTTCAATTTCTATGGTACCTGTAGTATTCTCTCTTTCATTCCTGATATTTGTAACTTGTATCTTTTCTTGATCAATCTAGCTAGAGATTTATCAATTTTATTGTTTCCAAGCACCCAGTTCTTGATTTAATTGATTTTTCTCTATCTATTGTCCATATTCTATTTCATTGATTTCTACTCTGTCTTCATTATTTCATTTTTTTCTACATTGCCTTTAATTTTTCCTATTTTTCTAGCTTCATACGATAAAATTTTAGATCTTTAATTTTAAAACCTTTCTTCATTTTAATTTGAACATTATTAAGCTATAAATTTCCCCTAGCATTTCTCTAGCTGCATCCAACAAAATTTTATGACTGTGTTTTTATTTTCATTAAGTTAAAATATTTTTAATTTCTCTAGTGATTTCTTCTGTTTCAACTGTTATTTTTAAAAAAGCGTTTTTTAATTTCCAAATATTTAAGAATTTTCCAGGCAACACTTTATTATTTATTTTTAGTTTAGTTCTGTTGTGGTATGAGAACATTTTAAATTTGAGACTAATTATGTTCCAGTACACAGTCTACCTTATGGAATGGTCCATGTGTACTTGAACATCATGTATAATCATAATACACTTAATGTTGGGTTGAGTGTTCTATTATTAAAAGGGTATGAAATTAGATGTTAAAAACAAGAAGAGACCTGGAGAATTCACAAATATGTGGAAGTTAAACAATACACTCTTGGACAACAAATGGGTCAAAGAATAAATTAAAATGAAAATAAAGTTTCTGTAAACAAATGAAAATGGAAACACACAATACAAATTTATGAGCTGGGGGAAAAAAGCAGTTCTAAAGAAAAGCTTATATTAGTACATTCCTACATTTAGAAAAAAGAGCGATCTCAAATAACCTAACATTACACCTCAAGGAACTAGAAAGAAGTTAGCAGAAGGAAGAAAGTAATGATCATCAGAGCAGAAATAAATGAAGTAGAAACTAGGAAAAAATAAAGATCAACCAAATTAAGAGTTCGTTTTGGAAAGTTCACAAACTTTCAGCTAAACTAAAAAAAGAAACAACTCTAACAGAATTGTAAATGAAAGATGAGACATTCAACCGATATCACAGCTATACAAGGGTTATGAGAACTATTACAAAAAATCAAATGCCAACAAATTGGATAACCCAGAAAAATAGATAAATTGCAAGGAATGGATCAAGACTGAGTCGTGGAGAAATAGAATATCTAGACAGCCCGATGTGGTAAAGGAGATGGAAGCAGTAACCTAACCCTCCCCAACACAGAAAAGTCCAGAACCAGACGGCTTCGCTGGAGAATTCCACCAAACATTAAAAAAAAACAAAAAAAAACTTAGTGCCAATCCTTCTCAAACCCTCCCAAAAACTGAAGAGCAGAAATACTTCCAACTTCTTTTACAGTATTATTCTCACACCAAAGCCAGATAAGGGCATCACAAGGAAAGAACGTTACAGGCCAATGTTCCTGTAAGAACAGGATGCAAAAATACTCAATACAATAACACCCATCACCACAATCAGATGGGCTCTGGGATGCAAGGAGCTCTGTGCCCAAACATTAGGGATGCCACTCCTGGTCAGGACACACACCCTGGTTGCAGGTTCGATCCCCAGTCGGGATGGGTGTAGGAGGCAACAAATGTTTCTCTTTCATCAAGGTTTCTCTCTCCCTTCCTCTAAAAAAAAATAAAAAATCAATAAAAACCTAACTTTGGGTGAGGACTGAAAACATAAATGCCCATACTACCCAAGCAATCTACAGACTTAATGCAATCTCCACCAAAATTCCAATAGCATTTTGCACAGAAACAGGAAAAGCAACCCTAAAATTCACATGGAACAACAGAAGATCCTGAATAATCAAAGCAGTCTTGAGAAGGAAGAACAAATCTGAAGGCATCCCACTTCCTGTTGCCTGCGCTGCCCCGAGCTCTCATGTCCGTGTCCTCTCCTCAGGGGAGCTGGCATCCTCCGGGAGATCTCCTTACACGGCCATCCCAGCAGTGCCCCCGGGAAGACAATAATGGCATGATGGGGCTCGCGTCATTTGTTCCCTTATCTCAGTGGCCACGCTTTGCACTCTCTGAAAACAGATGTGCATAGCCGTGCTCCATGTTCTAACTGTTTACAGCAGATGTAGACTTAAAAGCTGGGTTAGGACCAGGGCGAGGCCTTTCATGGGGGTGTTTGCTCTCAGGTCATGCAAATGCAGCCCAGGAACCTGAATGTGATGGCCTCCTTCGATTTTTCACTCCAGGCATCTCTCATGCCTTACCCTCGCTCCAGTCTTAATAAATAAAAGAAAAATATTTGTAATATACATGACAAACCAAAGGATGGCACCTGTCCCAGAGAAGGCTCTTACAAATCTAAAA
This sequence comes from Pipistrellus hanaki, assembly GCF_964339955.1. Lineage (NCBI taxonomy): Eukaryota > Metazoa > Chordata > Mammalia > Chiroptera > Vespertilionidae > Pipistrellus > Pipistrellus hanaki. The sequence continues at coordinate 1,429,474 of NC_140506.1, read as the reverse complement.
GAAAAAATATATAAATAGCCGAATAGTGGAAAGGAAAGGGGAAAATGCAGTCACTAGTGTTCCATTGTGATCAGAAGGGAAGTGTGCGTTTAACATTTTGGTAATTTATGCCAAATACCCCTCAAGAAACCTTGTACTACTTTAAAGTCCCACTACCTACACATGAAAGCTGTCAGTTCCCAACATGGTCACAGATAACTTTCCTGTATTCCTTTTTATTCTTTTTCCCCCTCTTGTCCTCTCAGTCCTTTAAATCTTGGTGCATTTGATAAGTGTCTTAAGTTACTGCATGGACTGCCTTTATTGAAATGTTTATTTGCCAAATAAATAAAAAGATGATACAAATATAAACGAAGAATGAATAGAATTTCTTATTTTGAGCGTTGCTGGTGTCTGGTGTTATGTAGAGAACAAGACTGGGAATCTGGGGGTGAAGCGGTTTGGAGACACAGCAAGTGAAGGACCCTGTGGAAGGGGGCACACTACACGGTCACCAGAGTCCTTGCCAGGAACTTAAATGCTGTATCAAGAGAGAGCGCGCCCCGATCCAATCCGCCTTCCGTCATCAGCATCTTCAGGTTTCATTCCAACGCACCTTCTTCCCCGCCGGCCGACATCAAAGCCACCTCACTCTGGTGTTAGACGCGATAAGAGCTCTATCTTATCTGTCTCACGTTTCAATGAGGTCACGGCAAGTATTATCATATGATCAAATATTTTATCAAACCTTTGCAAAGCAAAACTAGTTCACGGCTAGGGAGTCGTCACTTGGATTCTGTTTAGGTTCCATTCAGTTAATAAAGAAACAAATAGCTGAACTCTGTTTTGCCTTTTATACCCCATTCTCTTTGCCAAATACTCACTGCTCAGGGAGGGTCACTTCAGCACAAACTTGCACATTTCCAGAATGAATGCCGACTCCGTAATCTCGTGTTGTGTAACAGCACTCCAGAGAAATACCTTGTCACAGTTAAGACGGCCTCTCTCAGCAAGACTCACCCTTTGTTATTGCAAAATAGGATTGCAGACAACTCATAAGCTTGGGGACGTAAGTAAAATAACTTTTACAAATGGTCTTTCTGAAAAAGACAACAGATGCAAGATGCACCGTTAGCTACACCGGCATTCCTTTAAGAGGGCCCATCTCTCCTGGTGGGACGTGACCTCGAGACACAGCCCAGTTGTCTTCTGATGCCAACACGGGCCCCTGGTAGAGTGGCTCTCGGCTGCCTCTCGGCTCCGTTCGGTCTTCCTTCTGCATCCTTTGCCTCTGAGACCTCGGATGGAGCTCTAAGGGTGCTCACACTCCTGTCTCACTGCGCTCAGGGGAAAACGTGGGTATTGTCCTTTATTCTAACCTTGAGAAAGTATGCCTCCTTTGCTGACAATGAACACAATTCTTCTCTTTTTCATTCTCATAGATATTTTATTTGCATCCGGGTAGTGCCAGATGGAATGTCACCAGCCACTGCAAGGACACTTCTTGGATGACGATAGCAGCAGATACAGCATCTGTCTTTCCCAGATCACACAGAGGATGCACTGTCAATTTTTTAAATTAGATGCATTTGGTGGCATTGGTTAATAAAATTATGAGTTTCAAGTGTACAATTCTGGGATGCATCATCTTTATATGCCTTGTCTGTTTACCACTCAACGTTACAGCTCCTTCTGTCACCATATATTTGACCTCATTTACTCTTTCCTTCCCCTCCCACCTCGCCCTAAAGAAGATGGGTTCATATGCACAATGGAACACTACTCAGCCATGAGACAAGAGGAAAGACTGCACTTGCCACAACATGGAGGATCCTGAGAATGTCATGCTGAGGGAAATATGTCAGGTGGGGAAAGTCAAGATCCATATGCTTTCCCTCACACGTGAGATAGAGCACTGAAAGCAGCAAATGAACAAGCGAGACAGGCGAACAAGAACTCATCGACAGACGGCGCAGCTCCCGGGCTGTGGAGGGTGCCTGTTTGTCTGCAGGATACCGCGAACTCCATGAACGCAAACCAGAGGAAGCCTGCAGATTGGCCGGGCTCTGCGCACGCCCTGAGGATCCTGCTCCGAGGACGCCAGGCCAAGCAGTGGTTGCAAAGCTGGGGAAGGTGGGGAAGCCAGAGGCGCCCTGGAGAGCGACCACATCTCGTCCCCAAGCTGTGCGCACTGAGGAGCCAGCCCCACAGGGGATGGCCACCCCAGGAAGAGACGTCCATGGGCCGCACAGGCTGAGTCTGAGGGCCGTGTGCTCCGTGGGTAACGGACCGGGTTGGCATCTATTGTTGTGCCATACACCTCCCCGAACTCAGGGACTCACACACCGCCCTCTGTTTGTTCATGACGCTGCAAACCAGGACTCCCCACCGCAGCCTTCTGCTGGGTTCTCCGGTCTGAGTGACATCTAGAGAACCTGTCGCCCTCCCTCCCGCCTCTGGGGCTTCTTGTATCAGTGAGCCTCCAGGGGTTCAAAGCATGAGTTTCCCATGATCATCTCTTTCCCTCTTTCCCCTCTTCCCTGGATGCATGGAGGTGCACTCTCTCAGCTGGGGTAGGTAGTGTTCTCTCCCGTGTACTCCTCAAAGCACCCTGTTCACCACCGCTCACAGAAGCACAGCCACTACCGTCCGCCGCTCTGCAGCCTCACTCCCCACCAATCCCAGGCAGCTTCAGCGCCACCCCCCAACTCCTCCACCAAACACCCTGCAGGCTGGCCCCTCCGCCCGCCCAGCAGGCTAGCTAGAAACCCAAGCTTCCATTTGGATAGTGGCCCAGCGCTCACCTGTCTTGTAATTATTACTGCAGGCCTGATCCCTTCATTCCATCATTGAAAGGGAAAGGATCTCTGAGAGTGAGTGGGGATGTGGGGTCAGGGCAAGGCAGAGCCAGCCCCACAGACGGGGTTTGGATGAGGCGTGTGGAGTGCTGATGTTGGATTTGATCATGAGCTTTGTGTTCTACGTTCCCATCTGGCAGGAAACACTATTTTATCAAATTGGCTCAAGAGGAAATTGAGATCATGTCGAGCTTTATAGTCCCAGAAGAAATTGGAAAAGTTTCCAAAAGAATTGATGCGTGTATTACAAAGTGTTTAAAGAAAACTTAGCACCGTTCTCTTAAACTGTGAGAGTGAAAGAGCGGAGGCACTCATGGTGACTAATCCTATATAATAAAAGGCTAATATGCAATTCTACCGAACAGCAGAACAACAGGGTCGCTATGACGCACACTGACCTCCAGGGGGCAGATGCTCAATGCAAGAGTTGTCCCCTGGTGGTCAGTGTGCCAAAAGCTGGGCTCACAGCTGGCGAGCACAGCAACAGTGGTAGGAGCCTCTCTCGCTTCTGTGGCAGCGCTAAGGATGTTCAACTGCTGGCGGGTAGCGGGCCTAAGCTATCAGTTGGACATCCCCAGAAGGCTTCTGGACTGCAAGAGGATACAGGCCCGGCTGAGGGATGCCCCAAGTGCATGAATTTTGTGCACCAGGCCTCCAGTCTATATATAAAAGGCTCATATGCAAAGTGTCTCCTTGGGAGTTGGTCCGAGAGACCAGGAGTTTGATTGCTTGCTATGACATGTGCTGACTACCAAGGGGAGGCACGAAACGAAGGAAGGCCCCAGCCAGCAGCCGGCAGCCAGGGAAGGGAGGCCCTGGCAGGCAGCCAGAAGGTTCTGATCGGCCCTGATCGCAGGCTAGGCCTAGGGACTCTATCTGTGCAGGAATTTTATGCACCATGCCTCTAGTGACATAAAAAGATGCAGCCCCAGTCTGCAGGCAGCACATAGTCTGCAGGCAGCCCGTCGGGACACTGAAGGGTCCGTGCAGATGGAATGGCTGATGATTTCACAACCAGTAACACACTCCCTCCAGCCCTCCAATAACCACCCCATTACTCAGCCAGGCCAGCTTCCTCTCACGGAGCCCAGACTGCTTCAAATCTTTTACTAGCGTGTTTATGAAAACAAACATAACCTATGTTAAGATGGTTAGATAGGAAGATTAAAGACTTCTAGCCAAAGAGTCTTCGACAACCAAGTGCTCCGTCTAGAAACAAACCACAGAAATCCAGCATCTGATGACATGCAAATGAACCTGGAGCAGGAAGAGGAAACCAGTTTGATATCCACTAGAGAGCTGCCATGTAGAAACTCATAAACGGTGCCTTTCAAGCACACGAGCCATGACGTGGCTGGAAAAGTCCACCCTCACACCGTAGCCGTGAGGACCTCTTCCAGCACGGACCATCAGTCCCTCATGGACACGCTGAAGATGGATGCCAGGCCTTCCCTCCAGATGGACCCAGGGTGGTGGCCTGAGACCTTATCAAAGAGCCACATGGAATCAAGATGTTCCCTAGAAATGCCCCAATTCCGGAGTGAATAGATTTCATTGTAACCCAAGACCCATTAGTGATTCAGAGGACTGTGGTTTCTAAGTGAGTAATATGTGAGGGTTTAACGATGTGAGTCATCGGAAGGGGAAAAGGTGTGAGGAAATGAAAACCATTATAGGAAGGTGCACCGCAGACTGAGAGCATGGTTACTCATGCATAAGAGAGCACAGAAAGGGCATGACCTGGTCATTCACATCTTCTCTTATCCGGCAAACCAGATTACCAACTCTAGGGGACACGTGTAATGAATCACAGATAAAAATCATCATAGATTTTACTTTGTGTGATTCACTCAACAGATACTTATTGAATCCCCAGTATGTGCCAGGAACTGCTAGGTGCACAACTGACTAGATAGATGGATACATGTGAGGTGGGTAGATATGTGGGTGGCTGGGTAGGGGTGTGTGTGGATGGATGAATGGATGGATAGATGGATGGATGGGTGGGTGGGTGGGTAGGAGGATGGATGGATGGATGGATGGATGGATAGATGGATGGGTAGATGGATGAGTGGGTGGGTGGATGGATGGATGGATGGATGGGTGGGTAGATGGATGAGTGGGTGGTGGGTGGGTGGATGGATGGATGGGTGGGTAGATGGATGAGTGGGTGGTGGGTGGGTGGATGGATGGATGATGGATGGATTGGTGGATGGATGGATGAGTGAGTAGATGGGTAGATGGGTGAGTGGATGGATGGATGGATGTTTGGATGAATAGATAGATAGATACTCCTGACCTCAAAGGACTCACAGTTCGGGAAAGGCATCAGACAAATAAATATATTTTACTGGCTAAAAGTCCAAGAACACCAAGTACCCAGGGCCAGAACATGGATTTTGAAAGCCTCGCAGGGGATTCACATGCCCACACATTGAACTGGATTAGATCTTGATATATTTATAGCACTCAGTGTCAACTTTCCCCTGGAGCATAAAATAATGTTAAGCTCTTGAGTTCCTTGGGGATAACCCTGAAAGTTAGTAATGTGTGTTCAAAATACTCGCTCATTCGTTTGCCACCACAATGACAGGATGAGGGAACAAACACATCTCTTATGAACATTGCTTGGCGTCGTTAAAATGGCAAATTTCTAGGCAAATTTTGATTACTGGATAGCCTGGGAGTTATGTCTGCCTTTCCCAACCGGCACACAGAGCTCTGTAACTGATCCCCAAGCCAGGGACGCCTGGAGGGAGGTCGTTTAGAGCGAGAACTGGGACCTGATTTAGCGTGAGGATGCTCCAGTGCCTGCTTCACTCACCGCAGGAACTCGGTAAACTTATCTGCATCGAGTGAAGCCCAATAGTAAGGGATCATAGGACGACATCTATTAAAGCGGTATTTCCCAGATTGAAAAACTGGCTCTTCAACGTTTCCCCTTCTTTTATTCATCCATGCCTTTCCTTCTGGGTTAACGAGTTAGTTCATTCAGTCCGCTGGGTGCGTACTGCTGCCTGCAGAACGAGGCACTGGCACTGTGAGGAAACAAAAGCACATCATCGTGGGGCGCTGACCTCACCTCCTCCACCGCCCAGTGCATGTGCAGCATTACTGTCCACACTTCAAACACAAGACACACCTCAGCCCCATGAAAGGCAGAGCCCGGTGTCAGCCCCTGGGGAGCTCCCCGCTGTGGGTGGCCATGAAGCACATGGAATTAGGCGTGTCCCAACTGAAATGTGCAGAAAGTGTCAAGTACACACTGGATTTCAATTATGAAAAAAATGTAAACATTCTCATTAAAATGTTTATATTGATTCCATGTTGAAATTATTACATTTGGCATAAATAACTTGCTAAAATGTTTTTAAGACATCCTATCTAATTAAAAAGTAATATGCAAATTAACCATCATCCCGCTCAAGCCATGCCCACCAGCCACGCCCACCGGTCAATCAGAGTGGGTATGCAAATTAACCCCAACCAAGATGGCTGCAGCCACAGTGAACAGTTGAGAGGCTTGGGTTTCCCTGGCAACGGAAGCCAAGCTTTCCACCTACCCTAGCCAGCCTAGGCCTCCACTCAAGGCTACAAAGTTTTAATTATAGAAGTCCGGTGGCAGGGGCCGTCGGACGCTGTGCCTCTGACGCCTTCCTCCTGACTCAGGAGAGGACGTCACACCTAACTGAGCGCCGGGACGGGGAGCTCTGACCCCCCGGGGCGTGCCTGTTCCTGGGTGGGTGCTGGGCGCTGGTGCAGGCGTGTGCCTGCGTGTGCGCAGGGCAGCGGCACGGCTTGGAGAGCAAGTCAACTGGAAATCACGCTGGATAATCCCGTGTAGCCGTTAATCTGGTATTAAAATGCCGATTGCATAATGCTCTTTATTTGACTTGGCTTTCTCATGTTTTTATGCTTAAAGAAAAAAAATAAAGCCCCAGTGAGACTCACGGCGGATCTGGCTGCTCTCCCTGTGTCTGCACGCACACAGCACTGCGCCTCACGCTCACCTGCCCTCCGGGAGCAGCACACGCACCGCCTCGCCACCCCTGGCCCTGCGCAGAGCGGACAGGCGATGGGCAGCGCAGGTCTGCGGCCGGGACCCTGCACGGATGGCTGTGCGTCAGCGTCCAGGGGCTGTGCTGGGAGCTCCCGGGACACGCGCCCTGAGGGGCACTCTGCGCCCTCACTCTCTCGAGGCTCAGAAGACTAACAGCCGCTTCTCACCAGGGAGCCAATGGGCCCGGGGCCGCCACACAGGGAGATGCAGGTGTGAACACAGAACTCCAGGCTCGCTCTTCAGGACAGGATGTCTCTTAAGTGAACAAGGAAAACCACCGTCAACACAGAATTCTCGTCCAGTGAAAATACTTCCCACAGACGAAGGCAAAGTGAAGATGGTTGAACAAAGAGCGCCTGCGAGAGTCCATCGGCAGCGGGGGCGGGGGCGGGGGCGGGGATCTGGGTTTGTACGGAGGGACAGACAGCACCGGGAATATGAATGTGGGAGTAAATATAAAGAAATAATTTAAGTCTCTTTTAAAAATATGTGTTTAAAGCAATAATAATAACACTGTATTGTGGGGCTTATATGTAAAATTCTACAAAGAATGGGAAGTGGAAATGAACAAATATTATGGTAAGGTTATTACACTAACAATGAAGCGATCTCATATTATTTGAAATTCAACAGCGGTAGGTTACAGATATGTGCTGTAAATCCTTCTCTAACCGCCAAAAAGTGAAACAAAGCGATATCACCCATAAACCACCAGTAGAGAAAATGCAGTCATACAAAATACTCAATTCATCCAAATGAAGGACACATATAGGGGAAGAAAGGAGTAAAGGAGATATAGGGTAGATAGAAAGCATATAGTATAATGACAGATTTAAACAGAACTATACAACAATCACATTAAATGTAAACAGGCTAAACACTCCAGTTAAAAGACAGAGGTCACCATAGTGGATAATAAGGCACAATCCACTGGTTTGCCGTTTCCAAGAGACTTGTGTTTAAATAAAAGGCGTGGGTAAAATGAATCTATAATAATAAAAGCGTAATGTGCTAATTGGATTGGACGAAGCTGGGCAGTGAGGGAAACCTGGGTGCCGGGTGCCAGAGGGGAGCTGGCAGCGGGGGGAAGGAAGGCCTGTTCTTGCATGAATTTTGTGCACCGGGCCTCTAGGAAACATCTTCAAAACAGTGTTTGAAAATATTTGAAGCAAAAACCAACAGAACTGAAGGGATAAAGAGCCCACAATTAAAGCCAGAGGTTTTAACATACCCTCTCTCAATAACTGATAGAACAAGTAGACAAAAAAAAAAAAAAAAAAAAAAAAAAAAATCAGTAAGGAAAAAATGAGGGGGAGTAAAATGTAAGAGTCCAGAGTGTGAGCTCATCTCACAAGGTCATTGGGGAGGACAGGCCATGTGAATGGACAGTCGTGGGTTAGTGCTCCATAAAGAGCGGCCCCTGGAGTTCTGAGCACGCACCCCACACAGCCGCAGGAGACAGACGCAGGCCCCAGGGGAGGCCACGTCATGGCCGCCCTGCTCCTGGTGACGGCATGTCCTCCGGCCCAGATTCTTCTTGAATGATGTACTTTCTCATGGGTAATTTTGGATGGAGACACACACACCTGTATGCGCGCGTATACACACACAGACACACACACACACACACACACACACACACAGGCTCCCTTAAGCAACAATACTTCTCAGAGAGAGGGCTGCCTCTCACCAGCTTTAGCATAAAAGCCTGAGGCTCCCGCACAAAGCCCTCGGCGGGCACTGGCTTTTCTCTGCTGACGTCAGGGTCGATGCCTCCTGCCTAGCCTCGATGTGGGACAGCTCTGCCCAACGAACGCCAGGGCACCTCCTGACCCAGCCCTGGCCTCTGTGATGACCGCCCCTGTTCCTCCACTCTGTGTTGTCATGGAGAGCACGCCCACAGAGCATCCTACAGGCAGCCTCCGTCTCCTGGGCTGTTTCTTGGGGAGCCAAGCCTAAGCCACAGGGAAGTGACAGAGATGTGAGAAGCAGGCAGTCAGAGAGCTCTAAGACTCCGGGGTCTAAGGAGTGGGTGAAGAAGAACAGAAAATACATGGGAAGGGAAAGGCCACAGACGTGGAGAAGAAATGGTGACATGAAAACGGGAATTACACTCTGGTATCTGACCGTCCAGTAAGCAACAGATCCCAGGGTCAGGGGGCTCAGGCTGGGCATGGGACGAGTTTCAGCACAGAGAGGGGACAGGACGCCATGCCAGCTAAAGCGGAGAAAGAAGAAACGTGAAAGGATGCCCGGCCCTTAGGGGTGATCGCCGTCTGTGCTCAGGAGGGGGCCCACTGCAGAGACGGCCATCACAGAATCTGGGTGGGGGCCATGTGCTTATCACTGTGCGGTTCTCCCAGATTTTTCTAAAGGACTGACATTTTTATAAGAAGATGCTGAGAGGGAGGCAGATCCGTTGGCGTTGGCGCTGAGTGAATGGCTGGCCCACGGGAGGTGCCAGTGGAGGGGGAGAGGGGAGAGGTCGCAGGAGGAGCGGAGGGAGCCCAGCGTGGCAGCTGTAACTGCTGACACTTTTCCTGCGGAACTTGAACTTGACTGCCCAGAGGAAGAGCCCGTAGGATGGCGGGGCGGAGGGGGCTGAGCGGTGCTCCGGTCTGCGCTGTCCTTCTGCCGCGCTTCCTCGCTGTTTCACGTCACTTGCCGGGAAGGAGCGGCCAGAGAGGCCGGGCCCGCACCCGCCTCGGGGTACCATTTTCTCAGACCTTCCTGACCCTTAGGCACAGCCCCTCCGAAGGCCGCGGCTGCGGGCTGATCCCGGGAAGGAGCCGCTAGGGGCCCAGGCCTGCAGTCCTGGCCGCTCCCCAGCCCTGATCTGCACTGCGCCCCCCTCGGCATGGCTGCAGAGTGGGGAACAGGGTCGCACCTCCTGACTCTCAGGGAGGCTGCGGTTTAAAAACTGCTTCTTTCCAGATAGAACCGGGCAGGGCGGCCGGGGCTCCCAGCCCTGCACCACGTTCTTTAGTCCGTGATCTGGGCTAACGATGCCCTCAGCCCCCACTTTCTCTGCGACCGAGTGGGGCAGTCACGGTGCCTCCTTCGCAGGCAGCGTGGAGGTGGAAAGAGGGGGTGCACACACGCCCCCCAGCCTCTGTGAACAGGGCAGCCGCCCCGGAGCTGCTGGGCGCCGCTGCGTGTGGGCGGAGGGGCTGGCGGCCTGGGCGGTGCCGCGCTGGGCGGGAGGGGAGGGCCCACGGGGAGAGCTGCAGGTGCCCAGACGCTATTCTTCTGCTCAGACATAATTAGCCGGGCTGGCGCGGCCGTGCCAAGAGCCATGCCGGCAAGTTGCTCCCTGTCTGCGCTCCCGCGGAGCCGGGAGCAGCTCGCAGACGGCGTGCCTGCCCGGACTGGCCCGCAGCCCAGCTGGGCCGCCTGCAGGCACAGGTGTCCTGGTCACCGGGCGCCCTCGCTGCCGCGCTCCTCACTGGGGTGGGGGTCTGGGACAGCCTCGAAGCCTGCGGAGCGGCCTCCGCGGCCCAGGCGGCCAGAGCCCCGATCGGATGTGCTGCAGAGCCGGGAGGTGGAGAGGGGGCTGCCCCCCAGACTCCGGGCTGGGCCTGGGGGGATGCGGGCAGGTCCCGGGGAGGGAGCGGCAGCAGGGACTGGGCACCCGGCTCTCCTGCTGTGGCTCCACCGCAGACGCCCCACGGGGAACAGCTAACTCCACTCAGAGCAGAGCCCGCACAGTGTCAGGGCAGCAAGATGTGAGGTGTCCACGGCCATCTGCCCTGAGCTGCCGCCGGGGCATCCGTCATGGGAATGGACACACCACACACACTCTCTCACACACACACACTCACACTCACACACTTACACACACATACACGCACATACACACTCACACACACTCTCTCACACACTCACACTCTCACACACACACTCTCACACACATACACACTCACACACATACACACACTTACACACACTCTCACACACTTACACACACACACTCACACACACACTCTCACACACTCATACACACATACACAGACACTCACACACACACATTCTCACACACACACACTCATACTCACACACATACACACACTCATACACACACTCTCACACTCAAACACATACACACACACACACACACACACACACACGGCTTCACCACAGCCAGTGTCGGCTTTTCCCTTTGGGGAGGAACAGCAGGAGACGTGGCCACTCGACAGAACCCGCTCCGACGAGGCCTGGGTGGCCAAGCCCGGCTCTGGGCTCGCTCTGTGCTCAGAGGCTGCAGGCTCCCGGCAGCTCCAGAGCCCTGACACTCGGCCCTCACGGGCCCTCGGAGCACTCGCTGAGCAAAGCCCTCCTCCCCCCGGCCGCCCAGCATCCCTTCGTCTTCAGCACGGTCTGCAACAGGCACGACGTGCTGGCCCGCCGAGAACAGCCTGCTCGGAACTCACCTGTGGCCCTCAGACAGCACCGCACTGCCAGCCTCCTTCCTGCGCGGGCCCAGGAGAGAGGGGAGGACGGAGCGCGAGCACAGCCCTGCGCTGAGCCATGGGGCTGAGAGGTCGTTCCTGAGTCCAACCGGAGTCCTCCCAGCGCCACGCCCGCACCCGCCTCCTCTCTCGTGGGTTAAACAGCTGAGCAGACTGATGGGTGCACTTGACTCTTCATCAAATGCCCACAACCACACACTCCCCCTGAAATGGAGTGTGTGCAGGGCTGCTCCTGAGCCCTTCCAGTGACGAATGAATTCATCCCCCAGCATTCTAGGAACAACACGGAAGGCGCATAGTACCAGCATGTCCACAGCATTATAGAAACACGGAACACACAGTAGTACTAGCATGTCCACAGCATTCTAGGAACATGGAATGCGCAGCAGCAATAGCATACATAAGACATTACAATTCTATGTGGGAACCAATGGTTTGGAGAGTTTTTCCCACTAAAAACCAAATGGTGGGACCACAACATTTAAGACCTGGCAGAGACCATCCAATCCTAAAGACCCCACTCACAAGCAATGATCATCACTCAGGGAGGCGAGGTGACTTGCTCAAGGACACACAGCTGGCTACTCAGAGACCCAGACAAACACGTCTTCCCACAGACTCCCGAGGCCTGGCCACCGCGGGCGCTGCCGAGGGCCGGGGTGGCCAGCCACGCCGCGTGGAGACAGATATTGGAGCATTGGATCCCATTGTGAACGCACTGGAGACTATCCCACATGACGTGCAAACTGGAAATGACGCTTATTCAGAGAAGCTGATTTATACAGTGACTGCTCTGGTTTATTGCTTACGAAGTCTCTGCTGTTCATCTATTCCTCCCACAAGGGGAGGATCATTGTTTGAGTGAGGTACGCCAGGCCCCAGGATGCTGAGGAGCACAGAGAGGTCGCTGGCGGCCGGTGGGGACCAGCTTGCTCCCCGGGGACAGGCCTGTGAGACAGGACAGCTCAGGACCAGTCCGACCACCAGCCACAGGGCCAGCTGCCCACGTGGCCACACGTCCACTCTCCAGCCCTGCGTCTCTGTCTGGAGGAACTGGGTGTCTGTGCTGAGTCCTCCTGCCGGCCTGGGTCTCCGGTGGGAACGCTGGCACCAGAGCTGGCAAAGGGCCTCGCCTTTCTGAGGAACAGGAAGAGCGCGAGGGGGCGGAGGGGGAGGGGCTGCAGGAGCAGCAGTTCCTCAGGCCACACGCTGGGAGCCACGCCCGTCACCAGTCGCCCACCCCACCCCCGCCTCCCCATCGGCCAGCTGTGAGCGGCTCGGGTCTGAAGAGAGGTGGACGTGAACCTGAGTCCCGGCACCACTGCCTCTCCCGCCCAGGGCTCAGCGCTGAGGCTGTGCTCGGCCCTCGCAGGCCTGGTTTGGGTGAAAGGGCAGTGGACGCAGTCACCCTGGAGTCCGGGGAAGAATGCCTTCCCAGATCGTCAAGGCGCTTCATAAAGGCAGCGCAGTGGCCTCCACGTGGTTATCAGAGACCGGTGTGGGCGGGTCAAGAGCGACCCCGCACGACCAGGCAAACTGAGGGCCGGGACGGCACTCCGCGGCGTACCGCCTGAACTCCACCTGGCACCGAGAGTGAGACTCTCCATCCCCCGTTCTAGAAAAGTCCTCGCCGATGACTATGCCATTGGACTCTCTGAAGAAACTAATTACCACTGCATCAGCCACAGCTTTCATCGGGGGTCAGCGAGTTCAAAACAAACACTAAGATCTGCATCTGGGGCGCTGGAGTCGGGGTGGGGGCGGGCCCGGGCTCACTAGTGCGCAGAACCATCAGGGCCCCCGGGGTCTGCACACAAGAGGCCCTCGTGCTGCCGAAGGGCCTGCTGGCTCTGAGCCACCGGGCACCTCTAGCCTCGCAGAGCCAGTACACCCCGAGGGCCTGTCTTCTCCGCATGCGTACAGGCGCACCCCGAGCAAAGGGAGCTGGGATGAGGTGTTCTCGGTCCTCGTTGGTAGCTGCTACTAACTGGGAGTATAGGAACGCGTGCCTCTGACATGCGTCTGTGGACATGCATCTTGGCTAAGATGTGCTCCTCCACATTCGGGTTCCAGGAGAACGGGATAAATAACCTCCATGCATTTCCTCCTAGAATCCAGGGCTCAGTAGGGAAAAAAAAAACCACACACCATCCTCTGAGGACAAACTTTCTATCAGCTTTGTCCAGACAACACGGAGATGCGTCAATCAAATCCCAGCCGCGATCGCTGGTTGGACCTGGGAAGAGGGAAGTGCTCCCCTGTGGGAGGTGATCCGGTGGCTGGAGTTTAGGTCAAAGTTCAGTTTTATCCGTGGCTGTGTCAAGCAAGCAGTGACCTCGGGGAAATCGCTTCAATTTCACTTTCAACCAGTTGTCATCTCCGACTTGTTGGGTCAGATCCTTCCTGTCCTCCCACCTGAGACGCAGGTCCCATCCGACCACATCCTCCTCGCCAAGACACGCCCCTTGGCCTGCTGCAGCCCCGTCTCCCCTGCAGCTAAGGTAACACCTAGTTATAAACCAAGTGTCAAACGACGGCTTGTCTGGGGGAGATGCCGTTGCTTGTCGGGACACACCTTTGTCAGGCACCCGAGGCCGGCCGCCAGGTGGAAGGAGCATTGCCACCGCATTCCTGGTGGTCCGATCACCTGGACTCATGTGGAAGGCATCCTTAAGACAACACACACACCTACGGAGGGATGAATAGGCTGCTTGCTAAATAACGTCTGGAGAAGGATTTCAGCCCCGAGAGAAAGGTATTACATAAACGCAAGTTGAAATAGTCTTAAGACTGATCTACACCCAGCTCTGTAGACACTGCTTCTCCGTAAAGATCCCCCGGCTGAAGGCCAAGACTCTGAGTAATCCCCGCGGGGTAATTAACTCTCTCTCCAAACAGATGCTATTGATCCAGATGACATGAGGATGCGAAGACAGGGTGAGCAGAGAGGAGGGCTTAGACCACGCAGGAACACTGTCAAGAGATGAAGAGCACAGACAGACAGCAAGGAAGTCAGACAGAACTGCAACAAGAAGTGAGTCCCCCGGAGAAGTCCACAACCTGCTTATCAAACACTCAAGAGCACCTTTTCCGTGCCTGGCCCCGTGCTAACGCTGCACACCGAGGTGAATAAGACATGGTCCCTGCCCAGCCAGAGTTCACACTTGTGTGCCTTGCTGTTTACACTCTGCTCAGTACCCAGATCACCCGGCTTCCAGTTAGAAAGCGGATTCCAGTCCCCACCTCCCACGCCCGCTGGATTTGAGGTCCAAGGATGAGGCCTGGGTACCTTTGTGTTCACAGGTGTCTCTGATGAGTCGAAGATTAACGAAGTCATTACATCCATCTGCCTCTCCCACACCAGTCCCTGACTGATAACCACGGTCTGTATTCCATCTGCAGAACAGAGCCGATATAGCAATGCTGACCAATCCCATCTACAAAGCGCCGCCATTGTCACAATGCTGCATACTCCCACCTCAACGCTGTAGGAACCTTCTGTGCTGCCTGTTCTCCTCAGCACAGCTCTCTGGCTACTGTGTGCTTCACTGGATCTCTCCTGTTTGTTGCATGGTATGGATGTGCCACAGGTTAACACCCACCACAGGAGACCTGAATTGTTCATCATTTTGACTGTTAACAAATAAAACTGCTATATTCGTTGTGTGTGTGTGTGTCGGGGGGAAGGACTGGGAGAGTAGTCTGACTTGGGTGAGGATGAAAACATTGGTAGGAAAACAATTAAACATCTGATGAGTCTGAGAACAATTTTCTCTTTGGCCAGAAGTAATTATTTGTGCAACTACTGAGGAAAGTGAAGGCCGCTCAACTTATCTCTCATAAACAATGGCTGAAGGCCCATCTCAATCTTATATCTTCTTTGGTTCCCCGTGCTTAAAATGGTGCAATGAGCAGAATCAATAAGCATTTGTTAAATTAATACCTAGATAGATAGATAGATAGATAGATAGATAGAAATATACCTTCAAATTACTCCATTAAGCCTAGCTGGTGTTGCTCGCTGGTTGAGTATCTACCCATGAACCAAGAGATCACATTCCCATTCCAGGTCAGGGCACAGGCCCGAGTTGCAGGCTTGGTCCCCCAGCGTGGGATGTGCGGGAGTCAGCCAACCAATGATTTTCTCTCATTGATGTTTCTCTCTCTCTCCTCTCTCTCTCCCCCCCCTTTCTATCTAAAATCAATCAAAACATTTTTTAAATATTCAACTGAAAAAAAGTTCCTACCTAGTTCAGAAGCAATTGCTAAGTAAACACTTTAATTTTTTCTGTAACAAACTGTTTGAATTTTTCAAGCATATTCGCTTGGTGGCCTTAAATCATTTTTTGGAAAAAAATAAGTGAGCTATAAATCAACATGTAAATAAACAAAATAAATTCCTGAAACGTTCTCATCACTGCATCCCATAAAGAACTTTTACTCAGTGTTTTTGTGTGTGTGTGTGTGTTTTGTTTGTTTGTTTTAGAAACTAAAGACTTTGTTCACCTTCTGCAAGGAGCAGATGACCCAATAAGAGACAGAGTTCTTTCTTCCACATCTGTCCCTTAGGCGCTGGCCCTCCTTCCTTCTGCAGTGAAGCAGCTGTCTGTGCCAGTGGTTTGTAAAAACATCTCCTAATGATTTTGTATTTCCTCCAAAATACAATTATATCACACGGAAATGGTAAGGAAAAGAGCATCCAAGCTTGTTGAGGAGAAAAATGGATGTCTGGCACAGTTAACAGTACAATGCACGGCACATACTCTCTTTACCTTGAACTTGGGTAGGGGTACATTGTTCAGAGTGCATGTGAAATCTTTAGTGATTTAAAAAAAT
This sequence comes from Pipistrellus hanaki, assembly GCF_964339955.1. Classification (NCBI taxonomy): domain Eukaryota; kingdom Metazoa; phylum Chordata; class Mammalia; order Chiroptera; family Vespertilionidae; genus Pipistrellus; species Pipistrellus hanaki. The sequence continues at coordinate 1,413,272 of NC_140506.1, read as the reverse complement.
ATATATATTTTATTGATTTTTTACAGAGAGGAAAGGAGAGGGATAGAAAGCTAGAAACATCGATGAGAGAGAAACATCGACCAGCCGCCTCCTGCATACCCCTCACCGGGGATGTGCCCACAACCAATGTACATGCCCTTGACTGAAATCGAACCTGGGACTTTTCAGTCCGCAGACCAACGTTCTATCCATTGAGCCACACCAGTCTCAGCTTTAGTGACTTTGTATTTGAAAGCCTCGCACTATTGGGAAAGTTACATCTTGAGCTCTGGTGTGGTTTGGCTTTGAATTGGTTGAACCTGTGATAGACGGATAAGGCGAAAACGAAGCTGGGGCAGCGCTGGCCGCGGGGCTGGCCTTGTGTTCGGTGAAGCCATGCCTCGCTTCCTGAGAAACGGTCAGTAGCATCGTTTCATCCCTCGGTTCCGTGAAGCCAGGGCCCGTTGAGCCAGAGAGGTGGCCGTCTCATCGGTTCCGTCTCCTCGTCCCTCGCCGCTACACTTGTAGAAAGAAATGCACTTGAGGTCACTTCGTGTTCACGGCAAAGCGATAGCATGTGGCCAGCGGAACGAGGAGCAAACAGTCCTGCCCGACGGCGATCCAAGCCGCGCAGCCGTGGGACCTGCTGACCCCGCGAGCGGGAGGGACGCGGCCCCCGGGGCTCCTGCCGCCGCCAGGCCGGCCGCTCCGCACCGGGTTCAGCGAGGCCGCTCTCCCGATTTCACAATGTTCCTCCTGGCGCTCAGTGCTGCTGGAGGCCGTCCAGAGCGCGTCTCAGAAGACCAGCGAGCTGCCAACGAAGAGCCGAAAAGCTGTGTCTGTTGGACAAAGAGGAATGAGCGTGTCCCTGCGCCAAGGTCCAGGCCGTCCTCGCTCCCTCGGAGGCCGCGCGGGTGCCATGTCCTCGCGCAGGACCAGCCTGGCGCGCTGGCCATTTATTCCGTGGAATGCGCTCCTCGTTCCTCATCCTCACGCTGCACATCAGCCTTCGGAGGCAGGGTCCAGACTCGCCCGCCCTGGCCACATGTAGACGCCCCCCAGCATGTGTTTCTGCTCAGGCCGTCATTCTGTAAAACCAGGGCCCACGGCCAGGCTCCCTCTGCCCACGAAGCCCCAGGCTCCCAGGCCCCCCCAGGGCTCCCTCACTTCCCGCTATCACCAGCTGGCCAGCCCCACTCACGTCCACATCAGCATCCCATCAGCACAGAGCCCATAACTATGTCCCTTAAACTCCCCTCATATTACTCCATCCCTTCCTCCTCACCGCCACTCCCCTCTGCGGGGCACTCCCCATCTCTTCCCGGGGTGACCGCAGACCCCCTGTCTCCGACTGGCCTTGTTCAGTCTGCCCCCTCACCCACCCACCCCCGTGCTACCAGTTTCCTCCCGAAAGGAAGAGCCAGCCATGTGACCCTGTTCACGAGAGTCTTGTCTTCGGTCCACGAAAGCGCACCCCAACCCCAAGCTCCTTCAGACCCGCCTTCCCTGCCCCTGCCCATCATGGCCCCGACGACGGGGAATGTGCGTGAGCTCAGCACCTGTGACGCCCTCGAAAACGCTGCCCTTTCTTCTCACTGAGCTCCTCCTCCGAGTCAGACCCCCTGCCCTGAGCTGGAGCGGAGGGGCCTCGTCTCCTCTGAACACGGCCCTCCATCAGGTGGCGGGGAGCGCTCCCCCCTCCGCACCCCCCGGAGGGATCACTCTCACCCAGACACTCACACCGCTGAGCAGGTCCCGCCACCAGCAGGGCCGGGAGCCGGAGACGCCGTGGTGAGCGACACCGGCGGTGCCTCTGCCTCTGAGCAGCTTAGCCCCGGGGCGGGGGCGGAGGGGGCAGACTGAACAAGGAGACACCGGTAATAAACGCCTCAGCTGCAGCTCAGTGGCACTGCCTGCATTTGTTCCATGTCCATCTCAGGATCGTGTCTTTAACCCACGGGCCTGATTGTGTCGGGAAGCCGGGAACTAGGACCCCTGCGCCTCTGTGTCCTGCCTCCCGCCGGGAGGAGGAGAAACACTCCGAGATGGCGGTAACTGAGTGGCTGAGCCTACAGCTGGGCCGCTGCTCTCTTGGGCGCCTCCTGCACAAACCCCAGGCCGGGGAGGAGCCTGCAACTGAAGGACATGCCCTTGACCGGAATCGAACCTGGGACCCTTTGGTCTGCAGGCTGATGCTTTATCCTGAGCCAAACTAGCTAGAGCTTCCTTCCTTCCCTCCTTCCTTCCTTCCTTCCTTCCTTCCTTCCTTCCTTCCTTCCTTCCTCCGCCCCCCCCCCTCTCTCTCACTGATTTATTTTAGAGAGAAAGGAAAGCAGAGAGAGAGAGAGAGAGAGAGAGAGAGAGAGAGAGAGAGAGAGACTGGTTTGTTATTCCACTGATTCATGCAGCCATGGGTGGACCTGCCAGGTATGGAACCCACAGCCCTGGTGTATCGGGACGACACTCTAACCAGCTGAGCCACCGGCCAGGGCTTTTCGCTGGGACTTTGTGTTTCTCCTCTGAGGTGGACACCTCGCCTCCCTGGCATGTTTACACCGCGGCTGTGGCTTTCACCACCACTTTAAAGACGGGTGTCTGGAAGGTCCGCTAAGGTCCCTGTGCGATGTATTTGCAGATCACTCAGCATCTGGGCTTGAAAGTAGCGGGTGGGGTGCACTCTGATGACAAGAAAACTCTTGTTTCAAGAACATGGATTAGTTGCTCTAAACTGGCCCTAGAAGCTAGGTGGCTGCATGGTTCTGGGAGCAGGCATCGAAGAGCGGGTGATGTTCTGTACTAAAGGATGGCTCCCAGATCCAGCTGTAACAGCTCGTGGGCGTGTCTGCCTGGGAGTTTCGCTGGGTCTTGGGGGCACCCGGAGTGACAGACGATGGAGCATCTTTGCACAGGAGGGTGGAGGGGGCAGCAAACAGGAGCTCCTCCTGCCTGGCCTTCAGGGGCGGGAAGGCAGGCCTTGCTCTGAGACATGGCGAAAAGGCAGGTGACCTAGAAACCTGCTCCAAAGGTCGTGGTGACCTTCAGCAGGCTGAGTGAGTCATCTCGCCCGAGGCGCCAACAGAGGCGCAGGCGCCTGTGGTGCTGGGAGCATCTCTCTGATCAGCGGGGACACCAGGGCACAGCTCCCTGCCGCCCCTGTGGGCTCTGCCAGGAGTCAGGCCAGGAGATCGCCGGAGGAGCCGCGGAGCCCCTGCGGCTGTCTCAGCATCTGAACATACACCCACGCCGCAGTGACCGGCCAGCGTCGGCCCTGGCTTCCACCTTTGAGCTTGTTCCTGCCTGTTGGGAGCGCCCTTCTACTTTACCAGCTCTGCCTGCGAGAAGCCATCCACACACTGCCTCCGGGCGCCGAACCGGCAGGGTCTGAGGCCAGGCCGGGGCTCAGTCTCCCCCAGGCCAAAGCCAGCAGCCTACGTGCTCTGCCGGTTAACCTGGAAGCCAAAGTTGCCACCAAGCTCCAGGGCCAGCACCTGCCCAGACAGACAGAGCATCCAGACAGACAGAGCAGGGCTGTGCGCGCCGCTGGAGGTGACGGCAAGGGGAGGGTGGCCTCGCACTGGCCCTGCCAGGGCTGAGGACACAATGGTTTCTACCGAGCGTGGCCTGGCCCGAGGGCAGGCACATTCTGGGCTGTCCTGGCCCCTCCGCATGGCTCGCCCGGGAGAGGGCACAAGCCGACCACAGGGCACCGACTCCTCACGGGAGCCTGCTCCCAGCAGTCCTCACCCCGGACACGGAGGCTGCGGCCTCAGTGAGCCCCGCTGGGGGTGTCGCGCTGACTGTGAGTGGGTGGGTGTCACCCAGTTGTGCCCCCAGGCCCTCAGAGGTGGCTCTCACATTCTCCTCCAGCACAGAGGGCCTGGCGTCCGCGCCCGGCTCCGGCCTCACACGACGGTCTGCATGGCTGTCCGCAGCCCTGAGTGCGCCGTCAATGTGCTGCGCGCCCGCACGTCTGTGCCCCGTCCCCACGCCCGCCCGCGGCCCGGGCGCCGTGCTTGCGGTGAGTTTATTTGGTCGGCAGCTGGTTTTGAGGGACCAGCAGGCCTGGGTGATCTGCATGAGGCTCTTTGTTCAGAGGCAGAGACAGAGCCAGCAACACAGGGAGGGCCTTTCCAAGCCCAGGCCAGCGTGGGGACGGCTCCCCAGGCCCTGTGAGCCCCTTGTTTTTCGTGGAGCCGATTGCTCTGACGAATGAGAAAAAGGTAAGCTGGGGGCTGTTTTCACCGCTGGAGGCGATCCCCACGTGCTTCCCCCAGGCTCTAACTCAGTCCCTGGGAAGCCGGTGTGTGAGCTACGTCTGGGACAATACGCTCATGTGATGCTGTGACGTGCGTGTGCCGTCACTGCCTGTGAGGGTCTGATTTCACCAGCGTCGCAAACCCATCCTAGAGAAACCTGACCTCCCGGTGTCGGTGTCTCCTCGCTGCCCTGTGAACTCGGGGAGACAAGGTGGGTGACGGAGGGGAGGGAGGCTGAGAGCCGTTTTCTTGTTCGAAGAAACCCCATTTCCACCAGCAGCAGGGCTCAGTGGGCCCCCCGTCTGCCTCGCCCGTGACCCCTCTCTGTCGTTCCCGGCCTGTGGTCCCATCAGCAGAAGGCGCTGAGCCATGGGACAGCCGGAGCCGTGCCTGCCCGTGGCTTCCAAGTCCTTCAGCCGCTTCCTGGGAGCTGTGTCCGCTCCGGGGCACGGCTCATCTCAGCGCTGGGGGCAAGGGCAGCACAGCCAAGCGTGTCCCTCCGTGTCCACTTGGAGGGCAGCGGGCCTGTGCCCTCCCTCCCTCCCTCCCTCCCTCCCTCGGTCACACCCGCGAGCCCTGGTGAGCAGGCCCAGGTGACTCAGGCCAGGCGCTCACGTCACCACCAAGTTCAGGTGCAGAAACCCGGCCAAATTCCAACCCGTGGAGATTTCTCACCTTTGGCAGCCCCTGGCAAGTTTGGCCGACGGTGGTTTTTAACCAAACCCCAAGCAGGTAAGTTTTCATTGGATTCTAGTTTCACCATATAATCCCTTTTTGTTTAGACAAGCAACACGTGATGTAAGAAGGAAAAAAAAAAAAACACTACATTTTGACTAAAATGAGCTTGGACCTTGTCTATATAAGGCAAGCACTTTCAAACATAATATATTTATAACTCCCACCCCCGCCCTCACTCCCAGCCTGAATCCCACGTTGGCTCACACACAGCTCGGAGTAAAAATGAAAGAGAAGTGTCTGGGAGTGAATAATAGCACAGAGGGAGAGGAGAGGTCTTGGAAGTACAAATCAATGTTCTTGGATCCATGTCACATGTCTCCTGGCCGCCGGGAGGCCCAGGCGAGGCTGTGGGGAAATGCACTCCGAAACTATCACAGCCGAGGGGCCTCCGACAACCCCGGTCACTGTGTGCGGCTACATGACAATCAGAAGCTTCATTTCAATGTAACTGATGGAGAGGGTCAGCCTGGCCAGGTGGCTCAGTGGGTTGAGTGTCATCTTCCAGGTTTGATCCCTGGTCTGGGCGTGTGCAGAAGGCAGCAGACCGACTCTTCTCTCCCATCCCTCTCTCTCTCTCTCTCTCTCTCTCTCTCTCTCTCTCTCTCTCTCTCTCTCATGTTCTTGGGCAAGGATTCAAGGATTTACTTTTTTTAAGTTTTAGGTAAAAAACAGCAGTGGAAAGTTTCCTCCTGACTGTCCGGTCTTTGTGTCCAGGTGCCGAGAAGATGGTGGACAATTCATTTGCTCTGAAAATGCTCCCGCCTTTGCCGCAGCAGCAACCTAGGATACTGACATCTCACAAGTCTGAGTGTTTTCTAAACAGACGGAGGATGATGTGGCTCATTTACTAATGAAGGTTTAAAAAGCAAGCCAGACACCATGTGCCACACACGCATCCCGGCCAACCGTGCCTACGGGTGTGCAAACAGAACAGGCTGCGGGGCTCTGAGCCCTCTCTGCTGACTGTTCCTGGATGGCGGGGCGATGGGCATTCGTGTCTTCTTCCTTGTTCCTTCCCGTCTCTTCTGAAATGTTCCTGATAGCATGGATGACTTCTTCCCTTCGCTTGTAAATACAATAATTTAAAGAAATGTAAGCACATAAACATTTAGCTAAAAAGTATAAAGAAAGAATAAAGTTATTTTGATTTTGCAAAAAACAAAATGAAAAAACATTTGTCAAAATAAGTCATCACTGATGTGGAAATCTGGTCCTTTCACCTCCATGTGAATTGCTCCTGGAATTCAGGGTGCAGCCTCCTGTTGGGGCTACACCACGAGCTCCGATGAGTCGCTCATTCCCACATTTCTGCCGCGTTCCTCAGCATTCTGGAGGTGTGGCCGGGAATGCATACAACACACCGGTTTCAGCATCTCTCAGCCTCTAAAGGTCTGTGTTACTGTCACCGCGGAGGAGCACACCACTGACCCAATCTCCAACTGCAGCCCCGTCCCCACAGGAGATGAGTCACAGTCACTTTCAAGAGGGACAATGGAATTTTTCTGGTAACGAATGCTGAGAGGGAAATGGCTGACTTGTCCCAACAGCTCCAGCAAGCTGTAACCCACAGCGTGAGCGGGACAGAGCCAAAAGCTCTCCTACAGCGAGACAAATGCCAGCGGCGCCAGCGCGGGCCAGAGGCACCGGCTGCGCGTTCTCGGGGCTCACAATGGGGGCATTGTCTGTGGAAAGCGGGGTGTCTCGAAGGGAAGACAATTTTGTGGTGCTGGTGCTAGAGAGACCGGGAGGGAGAGGGGCCGGCACCCAGTGAGGGCGAGCCCGTGGCCGCAGGCCTTGTCCGGGGCGTCTGTGGAGTCCTTCTAGGAGACGGTGCCATCTCCAGTCCGGATTTCGTTTCCATGGCAATGACAGGGTAGGTGAGCATGGGGCTCCATGCTGCTGTTTCCTGCAGACGCCCCGACAGTCTGCCCCGCTGCCTCCTGGCGTCCAAGCTGAGTCTGCAAAGGCGGCAGTGGTGCGCTGGCCTCTCCCTCTGCCTCACGATGCGTTTCCCTCCATGTCAAGGGCACCCAATGGCCCGTCTGTGCTCGATTCTATGGAGCCATCAGCCTCAGGGCCTAACGTGAGGGGCCCCCTCTTCCTTATCAAGACAGCAATAGTGGCCGAGTCCTTCCCGGCTCCCTCCCCGGCCCACAGCCAGGGCAGACGCCTGGTGCAGGGCCCGAGTCTCTCCGACTCCAGGCCGCGGCTCCCCCTCCTCCACTTCTCTGAGTCTTCTCTCTGCCGGCGGCTGGCCCCCAGGACAGGCGGGCTCCTGCCATCACCTGGGTACTCGGCCCCGCGCCCAACCTGGTTTTTCCTTCAAACCAGGAAACGGAGGGTTCTTGCTTGTGTGGAGGGAAAAGGTTGATTTCCTGCCAACACCTTCTGCCCCCAGGATGACACCAACGAGAAGGGACAATGAGCAGGCTGCTCCCAGCACCCGGGGCCTGCGAGGCGGGGGACAGATGACCTGTGGGTCTGCGCGGAGCTGCTAATGACGGCGAGGGGTGCAGAGGCAGCGGGAATCGCTGACGAGGCAGCCTGCCTCCCAGCCTCCGCAGCAGCTGTCACCCATGGGACCAGCCATCACCATTCGTGGCTCAGTACGAACTTGCACCTGGGACCCAGGCCAACATGGTTTCTGTGGGCTCGCCCAGTTCCAACTTGTAAGGCGTGTCCCCCTCCACACTAACCCCAACCGCACCGCCACACACATGCACACAGACACCTCCCCGCGCCGCCCAGCCCGGGGACACTCATCAATCAGGAGGGAGCGCTTCGCTTTTCATGCCGGAGCGCACGCCGCTCCGCAGACGGCCTCGTCACGCTCCGGGCCGGCCCTTGTCTCCGGCGGTTGATGTGTTTAACTCGCTGCCTTTGAAATAGAGCTGCCAGGGGAACACGTTTGAGAAAAAGTGCGCGGTCACGTGGTGTGGAGCAGCCCCGGATGTGAGGTGCAGCGTAGGGAATGCGGCCAGTGACCGGGAGAAGCGTGACAGTGCCAGGGGGAACTAGACGCACGGGGGACCACCGCATAAGTTACAGGAACGCCTGCCCCCGTGCTGGCCACCTGAGACCCACATAATGTTGCCTGTCAGCTGTAATGGGGGGGGGGGGGAGAAGGTTAATTAAAAACAAGAAGAGGAGAAAGAGAATGCTGGCTTCCACATTTCCCCACAAGTTAGCACTCTGGAGAGAGGAAGCTCAGAGTCTGAATCCTGGAACAGAGCATTAGGGTGGGGACGTTTTGTAAGAACGGGAGGACTTGGGTGGTCAGTGCAGGATCTCGACAGCTGAGAGGCAGGGAAAAGCATCATGAGAGGCCTAGGAACGGGGACTGCTGGGCGGGCCAGCGTGTGCTGAGAGGCCATGGAAGGCTCCGGGCCAGCCGCCACCAGTGTCAGTGACACGGGAGACCGAGGGCTTTGGGGCACAGAGTCCCATCTCCCGCAGGCAGAGGGCAGGAAGGACTAAGAGCCAGCCCCGGCCCCGGCCCCCGGCCCCCGGCCCCGGCCCCCGGCCCCGCCCTGAAGACGCTGGCGCCTGCTCGGCAGGCCCTGCTACCGAGGACGGGCTAATCGGGGAGATGGACCCTGAACGCTGGTGTGAGAGTATCTGAGCTGATTCCTCTTACCCGGGGCCAGCCCACTCCTACCCAGGCCTCCACGAGGGCCGCCTGGGGCTTTGGGACTGTAAGGGTGTCACCACATCTGCTCTGGAGAGCAGCCACGGGCACAGACAACAGAGGAGGGACTAGGTGCGCTTGTGCTGCCATAAACTTTATTTGCAAAGTGGGCCCGATGCGGCCTGCAGGCCACAGCTGTTTCACACCCATCAGCTCACAGCCACAGAGGAGGAGCCGTGAGGATGGAAGCCATGTCTAGTATGAAGAATGGCAGGACAGCCTGGCCCGTGTGGCTCAGTGGTTGAGCATCGACCTATGAACCAGGAGGTCACGGTTCGATTCCCGGTCAGGGAACATGCCTGTGTTTCAGGCTCAATCCTCACTAGCGGGTGTGCAAGAGGCAGCCGATCAGTGTTTCTCTCTCATCACTGACGTTCCATCTCTCCCTCTCTCTTCCTCTCTGAAATCAGTAAAATATATTTTGAAAAAGAATATCAGAACAACAAGCATATCCTGGTTCCTTGATGACATCCTGAGCACTGACATTGGACTGGTGACCCCCTACCCCCGCCGAGTCTTAAAACTCCACCTCTGTGGCCCCGGTGTGGCTACAGGCGGCTGAGCAGGTCCTAAGCACCAGGCCACGCAGAGGGCGCACGGCACAGCTCCCCGCCCCCCTCCATCCCGGGGCGGCACGGGGCGGGTGCCTCCTGGGCCTCCCTCGGAGGGCCATCCGATGTGTGTGTTTTTGCCGCTTCTCTCCACGCATGAGATGCCCTGGAGTTTCGTTTTGAGAAAACATTTGACAGTAGAAGCCTCCATCCTCTGACTTGACAAGCCACGAGATGGCACATGGGACCTCGGTGTCAGGGTCACAGGTAATTAGTAACTTGTCATAAACGTCCCAAACCAGACTGAGGATGTCACGTGCCTCCACTCCTCGGGGAAGAGGAATGCGGGCCGGGCCAGCGCCCCTCTGACAGGTCTCTGAGCCCGAAGCCCCGGAGGAAATGGAGAATTCTGTTCCCCCCGCCTCTCAGTGACCATTGGACCCGGATTAGTGACGTCAGGAGCAGGGCTCCAAGGTCACCGCACCGGAAAAGGTCTCCACAACCCACCTCCGCTCTGCTCGCTGTGAGGCCCCAGCAGCTCAGGGACGAGGGAGAGGAGCAGCAGTGCTGCTGAGAGCCACACTGAGGAGAGAAGGGGGAGGGGGGACTCAGGAAAGATACCTAATTCCACACCGAAAAGCCTCCTTCTAAGAGCTTTTCCCAAGCATGGACTGCAGTTTACCTTCTGTAACGTGGGATCGCACCGTGTCTGATAGACCACGCTCTGATGTTCCTTTTTTGTCCGTTTCTTTTTCATGTATTTGTATTGGTGTCAGAGAGGAAGGGAGAGGGGGAGAGAGAAACATCGGTGATGAAAGAGAATCACCGGCTGCCTCCTGCATGCCTCCCACTGGAGATGGAGCCTGCACCCCGGGCCTGTGCCCTTGACCGGGATCCAACCGTGACCTCCTGGTTCGTAGGTCGACACTCAACCACTGAGCCATGTCGGCCGGGCGATGCCCTGGTGTTCTGGAGAAGAACATCCCATCGATGGCAGGGAGCATCCCCCCTCACGAGGGCCCAGCGTGCACCCCCACCGTGCCCGCGCCTGAGCTCCGTCTTTGAAAAGCAGGAGAGGAAGCTCACAGAATGGCTGGGAGAGGGCCGGGTCTGCCTGGCGCTCCGGGCCAGCGGTGAGCACTGCCCGGGTTTGAGATGACCCCTCAAGGACGCGCTGGCCTGGAGGCGGCGTGGCGGCGGGGGCTGGAAACACGTGTGACTTCTCGGGTGCACCTGAGCCCTGGGCCCCGCTCCCCAGCAAGCGCCAGCTTGATATGTCAGAGGCGCTTTTTTCCTTCCTGCGACTCAGACAGGTTTTCTCCGTCTTAGCGGAGCGGCGAGACGAGGTAATCCACATAAGCAGCTGCTGCAACGTGATCTTCCCAACACTTTCGTGTGGCGCTGGCACCGCCGGGCTCGGGGCTGCTGGGAGCAGGCGGAAGTGAGGTTTGCTGCCAGCAGCTCTGGCTCACCTGCCTCGGAGGGAGGGTCCGCGCACGAGCGGCCACGCCAGGCTGCAGACCCGAAGCGGCTGGCGAGGCGGTGTTCGCTAAGCCTGACCCTACGCACTTGAGAAAAACACAAAGCCACCCTCGCCAGCCGGCCTGGCTCCGTGGCTGAGCTTCGGCCCAGGAACCAGGTCACGATTTGATTCCCTGTCAGGGCGCATGCCGGTGGGGGCTGGATGCCCAAGGGGGGGCATGCAGGAGGCAGCCGATCGACGTTTCTATCTCGCTCTCCCTTCTCCCTCTTCCTTCCTCTCTCCCTAAAAATCAATAAAGACAGACTTTCTAAAAAGGCAAGGCCTCATTCCTCCAGCACCCCTTCCAGAGCCCCGCCTGGGCTGGCTGTGACCTTCAACCTTCGTGACTGTGGGCCTGTGGCTTCCCTCCCCGCTGGGGCAGGAGGTACCGCTGCTGAGTCTCTGTCTTACAATCCGCTGCCCGGCGCCCCCATCTCACCACAACCCGCCCCCCCCCCCCCCCCAGAGCCCGGCCAGGACTCTGCGGGAGGGCCTCTCCCTCCCAGCCAGGCCGCTCTGGTCCGGGGGGGATGGAGCCCACTCTGCCTCCTGGGCCCCCAGGACACCCTCCATCCCCCGGACAGGCTCTTCCACAAGTCGCTGGCGTTTCCCTGCTGGAATCCACGGCAGGAGGAAGCTCCCCTATGAGACCATCTGTGCGTAAAGTGGGCAGAGCTCCGTGTGCGGGACATCCCTCAGTCCAGGGTTGGCAGTGGAGGAGGCAGCTGGGGAGGCGGGCCTTCCTGGGGCTTTGGCCACGGACCCCGCTTCCGTCCCCGGCTTGCCTCTGGGGCGGAGGTCTCCCAGAGGAGCTTGGTTGGGGTCCTCTTGCTCCACAGGCTCCAAACCGCCTCTCAGAGCCATTTCCTCCTGAACCAGCTCCACCAGGCTGCTGGCGTCCTCTGGAGCCTCATGTGGACACAGCCTGGAGACGGAGTCACAGACGTCTCTTGGCTAATTTTGCATGTAGCCCTTGTCCCAGCTTGTGGGGCCAGCCCAGGTGCCTACAGGGCCAGCCCAGGTGCTGCGGGGCCAGCCCAGGTGCTGCGGGGCCAGCCCTGGTGCCTACAGGGACAGCCCAGGTGCTGTGGGGCCAGCCCAGGTGCTGCGGGGCCAGCCCAGGTGCCTACAGGGCCAGCCCAGGTGCTGCGGGGCCAGCCCAGGTGCTGGGGCTGTGGGACTCGGCTCAGAGGAGGGCATTTGCCCAGGTCACGAGTGACGTCGCGGCAGAAGCGGGCCAGCTGTGCCCCATTCCGTGTGCCTTCCTCTGCCACCTGGTGCCCACAGCAGGGCCTCCCGGGCTCAGGCAGGGCCTGGGGAGGAGCCAGTCCCTGGGGCAGAGCCTCCGCGGCTTTGCCCTAAGGGACTCCCCGTGCAGGCGGCCAGCGGGACTGGCTTCACCAGAATCATGCTGGGAGCCTGGCGACGCAGGCTCTCGGCACCCAAGCCGGGAAGGCTAGTTCACAGTCCGGTTTGGAGCCAGAACTCTGCACTGGCACAGCGTCCAGGTGACGGAGGCGTGGCTCCCAGGTCACACTGGGAAATACTACTTGAGCAGAGAGGGACACGGGAGGCCACGGCTGGTGCAGGGTCCTCGCTCAGAGTGTCCACAGCATGCTCTGCAGGGAGCGAGTGACGGGAGGAGCTCGGCGCTCTCAGAGATGTGCGGTCCCCCCTCCTGCGCCGAGTCCACGCAGCACACCCTCCCCGGGCGGAGCAGGAGAAAACGGAAAGCAGGCCCAGGAGCGCCTGTTCTAACGGCAAGTGATGGTTACAGTTCGGGAAATGTAACAGACCAAGAGAGAGAGACATCTGTTTGACTGAACTTTGGCTAAAAAGATTTCTTCTTTTTTTTTCTTTTTTCTTTTTTTTATTTTTATTTTTAAAATATATTTGTATTGATTTCACAGAGGAAGGGAGAGGGAGAGTGAGAAACATCAATGAGAGAATCACTGATCCGCCCCCTACTAAGGACGGACCTCACAACCGAGCACACGCTCTGGCTGGGAGCCAAACCATGACCTCCTGGCTCACCACGGAGCCACGTCAGCCAGGCCAAAGCGATTTCCCCAAACTCTAAGGTGAAGACGTCATTTTGTCAGCATCACCCAGGAACCTCATTTTCTTAAGTGTCATGCCTTCCTGGGTTCAGCCTGTGCTGGGGGAGGACTTATGGAGCTCACACTACTTTCCCAGAACAACAAGGTTTCACACAGCTGTCCGGGCCACGCCAATGTGTCTGCAGGCCCCAGGCAGGAAGCCTTCAAGCTCTCCATAGCGTCCCAGGGACAGGGCCTGGCTGCCAAGACTGCAGGTGCCGTGCGAGGACCTAACACACAGGCTCACGACGGGTCCTGGAGGGCCACCCACCTGCCATCTGCCAGCTGCCCATCGGCCCACAGGCTGCGCCGGCTCCGGCCACAGCCAACACGGGTCGTGGGAGTCACGCACTTCTAAACCCGGACATATTTCTCCAAACACCTGTGGGATGTTTTCAGAAAACGGAAAGCCAAGGCTTCGACGACAGATTGATTCTCAGACAGTGGAAGAGAAAGGAAGTCACCTCGCAGGTGGAGGAAAGACGGCCCGCAGAGAAGCCTCCCGGCAGGGAGACTGTTGGGCCTATGAGTTTAAATCCACAGACGGGAAGTCTGCCCGAGTTTCCCAGCTTCTCCCAGCGTCGGCCTCCTCCGCGTTTAGGCGCTAATTGGTTCGTCTTCTGTTTTATCGGAGCGAACGTCGCTCCAGTCACTATTTTTAACTGTTTTCGCCTCGCGGCTCCGCCCCCGCCATGTGCTCCCGCACCCGGGAATTATGCATGCTCTCCCACGTCTCATTATCGCACATTTCTGCCGCGTCCGCAGCTGCCGGCCGACGTGCCTGCCGCGGCTTTGTTTGGTGCCAAATCGCTGTTTTTTCTAACACTTCAAAAACACATGGCATTTTTTTATGGGCACAAGGATCTTCACTTCTGTCAAATAAAAAAAAATTGATTCATAAGGAAAACATTTTAAGTATGTAGGTGTTTTTAATGAGTGGCTCCTTAAAAAAAAAAAAAAAAAAAAAAGGAGTATGTCTGAGCAGAGAATGGAAGTGGAATGTGCAGACATTTGCTTCTGAGGGAACAGGCAAGCCCCCCGGGGACCTTCCATCAGCTGGTTCCACCTTCCGTGTGAGCACTGAGTTCTCGTCCGTCAGATCCTGGGCCCCACACAGAGCGCAGCTCCCTTCGCTCGCTCGGGCCACCTCTGCCTGAAGTGGCAAAGGCCACACTGGCCCCCGGGGGCATCTGTCCTGCTCAAGCCAGATCCCGTCAGCTTCGGCCGGGTCTCTGAGGCCGGGCTAGTGACGAGATTCAAGCACGAGACCCGGGGTGGTCTGACAGTGATCTGGCCTCACTGGTGAGTCCTGGAGAGAGAGTGGCTGCTGTCTGCGTCTTTTTATTTAAAGTATAAATATGTACTTTTTAATTGATTTCAGAGCAGAAGGGAGAGGGAGAGAGAGATAGAAACATCAATGATGAGGGAGAATCATGAATCGGCTGCCTCCTGCACACCCCACACTAGGGATCCAGCCCGCAAACCGGGCCTGTGCCCTGGCCGGGAATCGAACGGTGGACTCCAGGTTCATAGGATGATGCCTAACCACTGAGGCACCTGGTCGGGCTGCTTTCTGCCTCCTAATTCTGACCCTTCTCTCCGAGTGAATGTAATGTGGACAGTTAATTATGGCGTCACAATCCTGCCACGTTCACAAGGTCTGGGAATGGAGCAGGTGGCGCTCCACCCAGGTCTCCCCGGAGTCCTCCCCCATGCTGTCCTTCCCCTGGGGTGCCCTGACTTCCCACGGCCGTCACCCTCAGAGGGGACTCGCCCTCAGGTCTCCCGACTCCCTGGCCTGCAGGCCTAAAGGGTCAGAGGGTCGGGGCCTGGGCCGAAAGGGAGCAGGGGAGATGAGGTGGCCCTTCCCAGGGGACAGGGGAGGCAGTGCCCCGGCCCGTTCATGGCGACAAACAACCAGCGCCCCTGGCAGGAAAGGCCGTGGCGTTTGGTGGGCCTTTGGCGGAGAGGGTCTCGGCTGGGCCTCCTCCCCTCTGTGCTGCTCCCAGGCCCCTGGGTTTCGCAGGGACACGTCCTGGAAGTCAGGGTGGCGGGATGTGCCTCGGGCTCTGCTCCTGGGAAGCCCAACTAGAGCACCTGGTGAGGCCCTCCACGCAGGAGGCTCATGGTGGCAAAGGCCAGTCCCTGAGCGCAGAATCAGCAGGTCCCAGCTGAGGCCCGCTGATGTCAGCGAGGTGACCGACCCCCGCCTCCCGCAGCGAGGAGGCTGCGCCCACCACAGTGCGTCCCGGCCGCGGCCTCGTTTCCCAGAGACCGCCGTTCCCACCCCACTCGTGGTTTCCTGCCGGCCTCGCTGCCACGATGGCCGGAGGGCACAGACAGTGAGAGGTGGACACAGCTAATTCAAGACTGAAGTGTTTACTTCCGATGGAGCTCCCAGAAAGGCACAGGTGCGGACTCCATTCCCGTTAACCCAGGGCTGCTCTGGCAACGGACAGGTGGCAGATGTCCACCCCCCCCTCTCTCTCCTTCCTCTCTCCCGTGCGTAACCAACAGTACCAGCCAAGGACACTCTTTGATCGACTGAGCCCACCCGCCCACGCAGAAGCCTGTATGCCTGCTGCCGCAGCACACCTGTCAGTCACACACAGGAACAGGAGACCCCACAGGAGACCCCACAGGACGCGGGCCAGAAGGCCCCCGGACGCCCGTGCTGATGGGAAGTGAGCACATACATGGGCATGAGCCCGGCTGGAGTGACGTGCACACAGTGCAGGACGTGCCCCCGCCCCTCCGTCCTCCCAGAGCACCTGCTTCTTCCCTGGGACGTGCGATGCCCCGAACCCGGCCCAGACCAGCCGGCCCCGCCCGGACCTGCCAGCTGTCTGACCGTCCTGGCACCGCAGGCCCTGCTTCAGGCAGGCGCCCTCCTCAGGGAGCCTCTGCCGCCAAAAGCCAGGGCTGATGTCTAAGGTCAGGGCTCTGAGACCTAAGACACAACTTCACTTCAGCCTGCCCAGTCCTATTTACCACAAAAGAGGAAGAAAAAGCCAAAGCAAGACAATTTAACGGACAAAACTAAACCTATTAGCATACCCAGATACTCAATCACGTGATCGGAACCGGGCTCTACGATCGATCCTGCTTCCTCTCTCCCCTTGGACTCTCTCTCTTTCCCCACCTCCCTCTATTTTATTTCCCTTTATTCATAAAGTACCCCTTTGTTGCTTTGAAATGTAATGACATAGGTGTAGCTAGAGACTTAAGACTACCTACCAAATTATTGGTTCTTCTACCTCCGTGGTTGGCAAACTGCAGCTCGAGAGCCACATGTGGCTCTTTGGCCCCTGGAGTGTGGCTCTTCCACAAAATACCACGGCCTGGGTGAGTCTATGTTGAAGAAGTGGCGTTAGAAGAAGTTTAAGTTTAAAAAATGTGGCTCTCCACGGAAATTTCAATCATTGTCCTGTTGGTATTTGGCTCTGTGGACTAATGAGTGTGCTAACCACTGTTCTACCTGCTTCTAAATATCATGTTGATTCATTCATGGATTCCACAATTCACATGTGAGTCCTCTGTGCCCGGACCCTGCTAACCAGGATGGGTGGGTATCCGCACACGCAGAGGGAACATTCTAGATCCCAGCTCCTCAGAGGCTCCCCTCAGCTCTCTCCTGTCTTCCCAAAGGAGAGCTGGTGGGTCTTAAAGAGGTGAGGCCCCCACGGGGAAGGGATGCTGCAGGGTTTGCGCTGGGGTGTGCAGCAGGATGGCGTGCTTGCTCAAGACCGAACGGCTCCGCTGGACCTGGCCCGGGGCTCATGGCAGACTCTGGGATTCTGAGGGTCATGCTCCGTGGCTATTGCCTCGGGCTGAGGTGGTATTACCAGAGCAGCTTTGGAAGTCAGAGAAGGGAGCTCTGAAATGCAGATACAAGTCAAGCCGAGGAGGAAGCACGTGGCCTGCGGCGGCAGCGGGCCTGCTGACTTTTCATTATCTCCTCCGAGGGCTCGTGCTTGCTGACCTTACTCGGAATCTAATAGTCCCAGTGACACACGTGCCGGCCCCGGGGCCAAGGATAGCATCATTAGGAGTCATACGTGCCCAGGACAATATGAGTCTCCCCACGGCACTGCCGCCGTGGCTTTTGATCCTCGATGGATTACTTACTTATTTATTGGTTTATAAAAATGAGCTGTCAAGCTCTTCCTAAGAAGTCCAAGGGCACATGACCAGAATGTAGGAAACAGAACGACCACAGAAAATAAACCTCAAAGCATAAACCAGATCCCCTCCTGTCCGGGGCGCGCTGCCTAGGGGAGCGGGCACATCAGAAACACACTTCCTAGACACACCCCGAACGTCAACAAACACAGACTCTGTAAAGCCCGAAGAAGGACGTTATATAACCAGGGCTTATCCGAGGCATGATATACATTGGCAAGGCCCCGTCTGAGCGTTATGGATTTATTTACTCTTGGCCTGCCTTCAGAGCCGGGCCGGAGAGCTCACCGGAAAGAACAAAGAGCACGATATGTAAGAACCAGCAGGGCCAGAGGTCGTGTCCTTGGCTTTCGGCGTTTAATACCATTTCAAGCCAATTAAAATAACTTGGTTCCGCAGCGGATGGTCCCAGCAAAGAACCGCTTTGTTCGCTGTGAGTGTGGGCTGTGCGGCTCTTCATTAGGACAGCGGTGGAGAGACAAAGGGGAGAGATTTAACTCGGGGCAAAGGCAGGGCGACGTGTCTGGAACTGCCTCTGTGGAGGGACCCAGGGCGAAGCCCGGCGGGGCGCGCCTGGCCCACCCCTCCAGCGGCGGGGCGCGAGGTGAGCAGCCGCTGCTGCTGGCTTTTCTCTCTGACCTGAAACCTTAGGACACAGAACATCTATTTTTCAATCAGCATTTAATCAGCGTCAAAAGAAGTTAAGTATATGGTGTTCTTCACTCTTCATTTTTAATCCCCGCTGAGACACAAGGGACTTCGTGATTTCCCTGAATAGGACTCCATCTCATCCCGCTAATGACAGTCCCTTGTCCGAAAGCCCATGATCGCTCCCTGGTCCACCATCGACGGCCAAGTCCCACGGGCTGCTCCGGCCAAAACAAATCAGCTCGGGTCCAGAGCCATCCCACTTAGCTGCTGGCACAGAATGACTTACCAGACAATTCCTGAACTCACCACTTCAATTTGGCTGCGTACTTCGATGTTTTCGACCAAAAATACCAAAGTCTGCATGCAGTGATTGAATACCCCGAATTCCCTGCAATCAGATGGGCTTTAAAGGGTCAGAGGCTGGTCAGGGCTGTCGCCAGTGGAAGGAGCAATGCCTGGGTCACCCTCACGTGAGGGAACTGAACGTGGAAGGTGGCACAGTGGCCCTGCCTCTCTAGGGAGCCCGCCCATCGGGTGGCTCCCTGTGGGTGCCCCTGTGGCTCCCGCAGAAGGTCCCCCCCTCCTCCGTCCTTCCTCACCGCCAGGCGCTGCATGGCGTGGCGTGTCCTCCGCTCAGCGTCTAACGCAGAGGAGCACCGCCCGGGCCTCTCCGGGGTTTCCATGGAGCTTTGCTCGCTGTTCTTTCCTGCCTCAGAAGCCAGCAAAGTGACTCCTGAGATGACTCCGGCCTGGCAGCCCTCAGGGCCCCAGGGGAGGAGAGCCCGGGTGCCCCGGGACCCTCTGACTCCTGCACAGAGACCTCGGCTCAGAGGGCCCCTTGCTCTCCCGTTGCCATCCTGCGCCGGCTCGGTGACACTTGGCAGCACGAGTCCAGAGCGACCCCGCCTGGGGGGCTAAGACGGAGCCCAAGGGACAGCGAGTTGAGTCCAAGCGGGGTTCATGGCTGAGCCCAGCCTCTCACAGGTGAGCCTGTTCGGACTAAAGCTGCTGCTCGCGGGGCCGGGCCTGGTTTGCCACCATTCGCTCCAGCCCAGGACCGTGGCGGCTGCTTTCTGAAGGTGGATGTTGACAGCTGACCTCGGGTGGCGGCCATGAGAAACCGGCGAAGCATCATAGACACAGTGATGGGCCAGGGCATAACCAGGCCCACAGCCCAGCAACAAGGAAACCAGCAATGGCATCTGTGCAGTAGTCTGGCCCCACACAAGCCGGGAAGGCAGAGACGCAGGCACGGCCTGCCACCCAGCTTCCTCGCCTCTGTTTCCCTCTGTGGCTCCTCCTGGGACTTGTTTCATGGCTGTGTGTGCCGAGGGGCGGTGAGAGCGCTGGCGGCTCACAAACGCTCCCCGTTCCGAACTCACCCACCTCCGTCCGAGCCTAAGAACCAGGTCAGGCCAAAAGGAAAGGAACTGGCATTTACAAAAACCAGCGCTACGTGAGGCCCGGAGCAGGAGCGGGTTGTGTCACCGATTCACCACGGACACTTTCCGGGGGGCCTATGCCGGGACAGGGTCCCGAGTTGAATGCCATGAGATTGGTGGTGAAAGCAACTAAATTCATTGAATGGAAAAGTTACATGTTCACGTTTGTTTTTATTCCCTTGAGTTGAGTCCTTAAATGCAAAGGGAAAGACTGACACGTTTTTACAGAAGCCATGTGTCAAAGCAAAACCAAACCAAACCAAGCACTGTCTGAGAAAAACTAGGAGATTGCTCTTTGGGCAGAAAACGCCGTGAAATGCTGCTACCATCTTTCTTTACCCAGCGTGAGGCTCCAAGCACCAGTGGGAAGCACTCCGAGGATAAGCCCGTGTGGAAGCATAGAAGGAAAATCCCAGCTATTCTCCAGCGCTTCCTTTGGGAGCGAGTGGAGCCGATCTGGCGAGGAGAGGTGGCCTCCCAGCCACGACTCTGGCAGCAGCACGCCAGCGCCCGGCCTGGCACCGCGGCCCCCGAGGTCCCCGCGCTGCCGGCCCAGGTGTCGGTGTGGCAGAGATGACAGCGACCCACAATGAATCTCTTTGTCCTGGAAACTGAACCGGAAATCTCAAGACTGTGTTTTCAGTGTTTCTTGGCTTTCGTCCTCTTAGAAATCCTGCCACATTTCAGTATTTTCATTCTTGTCCTGGATGAAACCAGAAAGCAGAGAGGCACTTGAGAATTCTGTTTTTAAATGAAAGTAAACATTTCCAAGTGCGTTTTGGTCTCTGTTTAGTTTTTTTTTTTTTTTTTTTTTTTTGCGACCCAATTACTGCACTTAAATGCTCCACAGATGTCCTATTTCTTTGTGGCACAAGTTTTATTGAACCAAGATGGTTAATATTAATGAGAATGTTAATATGTGTCTGTAAGGTATTTAATAAGCATTTCATGTCATACGTTTCAGTGCTGGGTCAGGACTTGTGCAAACAGCGGTTTGTGTGTTTTATTTTCCATGGCGACTGCCGAGCGCTCCCGGGGAGGACCGGAGTGTCTGGGCACCGAGGGCACGGTGTCTTCTGGTTCTCCCTCCGCGACTGTGTGAAAGCCGTGCAGATGGCGACCCAGGCCTCGGAGCCCGCTTGTCACTCAGCAAACGCACTGGTCAGTGGGAAGCTAGGAGCTGTCTTTCAAACGCACCGGTTCTTTCAAATGAAAAACATGCACCTGAGTCTGAGAGACCAGCGTTGGGAGGGAGGACAGCTCTTGGATTACCTTCCTACTGACACCTTTTTGAGGTTGGAGCTGACTTATTTTCCCCTTAATATATTTTGTTGATTTCTGAGAGGAAAGGAGAGGAAGAGAGAGCAAGAAACATCGATGAGAGAGAATCATTTATCAGTTGCCTCCTGCACACCCCCCACTGAAGATCGAGCCCGAAACCTGGCCATGTCCCTTGACCAGGAATCGAACCGTGACCTCCGGTTCATAGGTACAAGCTCAACCACAGACCCATACTAGCCAGGCTGCATCTGATTTCTAATAGGAACATCGCCACGGAAGGATCCATGCTGCCGAGGAACAGTCATTATGTGGCTGTTCCAACTGACACAGAAGGAGGGGCTCAGTGTGTTCAAGGCAAATGGAGGACAAGGAACCTCTGCAGCAGCTGTCCACATGACCTCAGGCCCACCTGGGTTTCTCTGTTCTGGTTTCCCCCTCTGGGCTCTGTGAGGGTGAATGGTTGCAGAGTAACCTGAGCAGAGTGGGGTTTGCCTGGGAACCCTGACAGTGTTGTACCTGGTGCTGCGGAGGCCAGCAGGAGTGGAGACCTCTGCTGTCGCTGTGAGCAGAGGCGCCCGCACCCGAGCCTGCAATGGCCGGGATGAGAGCTAGCACTGACGACTACAGAAGAGCAGGCGCCGTGCTGTGTCACTGTCACAACCCTTCCGCCCTCCCTCCATCTCTCACTGCAGATGGCAGAAGCTCCGACTTCTGAACCAGCATCTGGACCGGGTAGGGGGGTGGGGAGGCACACTGATGGTCTTTGTCTGGCTTTCGCAATGCTGCCACCAGCAAACAGACTGGCTCCCATGGCAACGGCACAGGTTGCCACGGTTCAGAAACACCTTCCCGATCACCGAATGGTTACCCACAAGCACAGATAATCTGTGGGTTTCATTTGTCCCCTGCCCAGGATTCTCCCCATGGATCTACCTGATGGTCTCAAAAGAGACTGTCCCTGTGGGATCTCTGAGAAACCCGGCATTGGCAGGTGAGAACGGCAGAAACAGGAGAGAAGAACTAACCTGCACCCGGAGAGAGAAGCATCACCTGGCTCCTCGCTGCAGGCTGGGGTCTCGGGTGTGGCGCCCAGCTCGCTCACCCACTCTCTAGGCCAGGGAGTGACTCTTCCTCTCAGAATCGGGCACTCCCTCCAAGGCCCTCCCCACAAACAGCTGCAGAATGTGCTCTGCCCACTGGGGAGCCCGGCTGGCACGGGTTCATGAACATTGACCTATGAACCTGGAGACCACGGTTCCATTCCCGGTCAGGGCACGTGCCTGGGCTGTGGGCTCCCCAGTGGGCAGAGCACATTCAGAGACCAGCGTTGGGGGCGTGCAGGAGGCAGCCGATCAATGATTCCCAGCACTGAAGCTTCTATCTCTCTCTCCATCACCCTTCCTCTCTGAAACCAATAAAAATGTTTTTGTTTTTAAAGAAGAAGAAGTTGAGGAACATAATAGAAAGTTGCTCCAACTAAAATTTAAAAAGTGGTGTGTATGGGGTGAAACGAAACAGGAAGATTAGCGTAAAATAGATTCCCCTTCTACTGAAGCGAGCGAAGTCAGAGAGGCAGGCGGAGAGACTCTGGTTAGAGCCTCGACGTGGAAAACACTGTTATAAAAGGAAGACGCTCTCCACGATGCCTCCTCTCAGGTTAGTTGATCCAAAGAGAGGGCAGGCTCCCGGAAAACTCAGCGGGCACGCGCACGGACAGCTCCGGGACAGGCCTCGGAGGACAGTTTCGGGATGTCAGAGGAAGACACACGGTGACTAAGCATTGGAGACCGGGCAGAGAGGCTGGTTTCACTGTGGCAGAGGGCTTCCGGGTGTTAGCTCCGCCAGCGGCTCTGCTGAAGCCGGCTGGAGGGAGAGGTGGCGGTGTGGCCCGCAGAGTTCCGAATTCCTCAGCACTGACTGTGCCACGCCGATCCCAAACTGCTTTCATCCGCCTCGCTCTTCCTGTTCCCTTTGACTCCCGAGGACAAGTATGCGAGGAATGCTGCTAAAATCCAGTTGGCACTCCATTATCTGAGGCTGCTCTGCGATGCCTAAGTTTTGAAGTATTTGATTTTGTTATACTGAAAACAAAAACTGTGATCAAATCTCCAGGGAATGTTAGGACAACATGAAGATTGCTAAACTGAGACCTAAAAATAATCACTAACAGGGTCTTATTTTCAGCCTGCACTAGGAACTCAGTGAATGTTTTATTGGAAAGTTATTCAATCTTTCTCAAAACTCTTATAATGATTATGCAAAAGTAATAATGTTACCTGATATTTTGCTAATGGACTGGCTACTAAATATGAGAACTGAAGATATTTCCACATCTCCAGTGCTATTATATATCTCCACGTAATTACTGAAAGGACAGGAGGCATGAGTAATCCCATTAGTCTTTACAAAGTGTCTATACTAGTAAACTTTAATATGCATTCCACATACTAATGTTTCACTTCATCCATGACCTATGCACATATATGACCAAACACACAGTCATACAAACAAGCACACACACACACTCTGGCCCTCAGGCTGTGTTGGTCCTCTCTCTCCTCAGCCCTACAGTCACTGGGCTGCGGAGAGAAGAAGGCTCCTGCATCACGCACCGAGTCTCCTGGAACTCTGACTTAACTCTCTCCGCTTTTTATTGTAGAAAGTTTTAAATGCTGAGGAAAACAGAGAGAAATAATAGTGAGTTCCCATACACACAGGACACAGCTTCAACATGATCAGCTGACTATGATGGTTCCTCTCAGCTGACCCGCTTTCCTATCTCCTCTCCCCTCCCTACCATTCAGAGCAAATCCCAGACCCTATTTCATCCCTGAGTGTTCCAGCATATATCTCCGTACAGTGACCATGCTTTAAAAATTAACTCTGTATTATATCAAATTGTCACCCACGTCCAAAATGTCTAACTGTCCCTCCTTTTAACAATTGGAGTCATTTTTGCAGATGTGCTAGGACATTGTCTGCCTTCTTCCTTTCCTTAGCGTGAGCACCCACCTGGGGTCAGTGGACAGACTATGACGTGGGTCACAGGGCAGCTCCACCTGGATATGAGGTCCCTCCCTTTCCGGCGAAGCCTCTCTGGGTGGAAGGCTCACACACTGTATGCAGGATCAGTCTCTTCTGGGCGGAACCAGCCCCCATCCCTCCGAAAGCAGGCAGGGAAACCCCACAGGCTCTGGGGAGAGGAGCATCTTCAAGCCGAAAAGCAGTGAGCGTCTGAGAACGCGGCTGCAGGAGGGCCTGCCACCGCAGGGATGTGCGAGGCCAGGCAGGAGCGGGCACAGGCCAGCCGTACCCTCTTCCCAGACCACCTCCAGCTCACTGCACCTTCCTTGGATGCATCCCACCGCCTCCCACAGCCTCCGAGGGCCTCCCACCGTGGCTGGCTGCTGCTCGGAAGCCACCCGTGCGGAAGCACTGAGGGCACCCGCAGGCTCCTAAAGCGAAGAATGACACTCAGCCGGCGCCGAGCCTGCGGGCCGCTCTCCTCCTCTGGAAGAGGGCTCTAGGGGCGGGCCCTGTGCATTAGCTACTGATCAGGAAAGCACCCTCTCCTCCGAGGTCTGTCATCATTACATCCTCACAGCCACCCCCATCGCTGTCCTTCGACTGCCCCAGATTCACACTGCCCACTGCTCCACGTCCCAGGCAGGCCTCAGGCCTCGACGGGAAGACAAGTCTGCCCCGGGGACAACCTGTGTCCGCACATGAGGGCTGTTCTGGTGCTTTGTGTGGTGGGGCGTGCACTGCGGACCCAACCAAATACAAACCACGAGGTTCCACAATGCAGCCACAGGGCGGGAAACCCTCTATTCACCATTCAAGCCCTGTCCTTCTGAGAGGGATTTGCGGGTAGATTAACAGTGACCCGTCACAATGAAGCATTCACACACGAACATCACTGAGAAGGAGACAGATGTCCTGGAACGCAGGCTGCCCCCGCGCTGAAGCCCCCTGCCCTCCCCCCCCCTCTCCGCCCCCCAATCCAGGAAAGACGGCTTTCTCTTCTGTTTACTTATAAAAATGTGAAGGCTTTGAAATACCTCCAAAGACATTTCTTAGCTTCGAGTAATTAGAAAAGTTTGGCAAAACTGATCAACGTATGTGTGTCTGTTCCAAACACGGATTCCAAGGTAATCAGTCAAAACGTGCTCCTTTCTTCAAGATCGTCAGCGACTTCTTGTTTCACTCACGTCCTCACGCATCTGGCCTGGTCAGAACAATAGGATATGCGTGCGGTTTGCACTCGGCATTTCCTCAGAGTCCTCTCACCCTTGGTGCGACAGCCAGATGGTGAGAGATGTGGGTGTCCCCACCTTGGGCGCTAGACGAGGTTTCCTGGGAGAGCTTGGGAACACTCTTTTGGGCCATTTAAACCAAACCAAATCGACAGCTGTGACAACCAGTCATGTAATGCAAATAGCTGATGCCTGTCACCCTTCTCCTGGCTACCGCAGTCCCAGTCATCTTCATTTCCAGGTAACAAGACTACATAAACTCTTCACAATTGTTTAATTTATCCCGAAATACTTCTGTGCGTGCTAACATGGATCAGCTGCCTTGAACAGCCAATGGGGAAGTGTCCTCAGCGGCCACGGATCCCATGTCACTCCAACACGCACAGCACGGGGCCCAGCGTCCTAGGGTGCAGGACACAGCCCCGCCTCGTTCCGCTCCCCGACGATGAAGGACATGCCGGAGCGGCAAAGGCGTGAGGGCGGAAGCAGGACATCCTGTGAGGAGCAGGGAGCTGTCCCCAAATTATTCAGCTGGCTTAGGTGGTGCTGGGATGGTGGCAGGGACCAATTTGTAAAGGGCTTTGCCTCAGGAAGGAGTTTTAAGCTTTTATTGTTTTCTTTTTTAACTTTTTAAAACGTGTGTTCTTATTGATTTTTTTTTTTTTTTAAGAAAGGGAGAGGGAGAGAGTATTGGATATTAAAGAGGAGATAATAAGGAAATGAGGTTCAACAATGAGATCCAAAGAAACACTGATGAGAGAGAAACGTGGATGGGCTGCCTCCTGCACGCCCCCTGCTGGGAACTGAGCCTGCAGCCCGGGCCTGTGCTGCCGGGAATGGAACCGGCGGCCTCTCGGCGCTCGGGATGACGCTCAGCCAGAGGAGTCACACCGACCGGCTGGAGAGGAGTTTAACTCAGTTACGGAGGAAGGAGAGCCCACGCCGGGCTGTTGGTGACACCGGCCAGAACACAGGTCAGTTCCCAGAGTGACCTGGGCAGCCAGCGGGTGGGGTGGAGACGGAGCACCGTGTCCGGAAGGTGCTCTGGCAAAACCGGGGAAAGCGGGCCAGTCCAGTCACGTCCGGTGCAGGACACAGCCCGCTCCCCGGTGCGATCTCGCACAGCGCGGTGGCAATGGGCCTGGGAGAGGAGACCCCCTTCCTGTGGGGGCTCCCATTTCTCTTTTTCTTCTTTTGCTTTTGATCATTAATTTTTTGGAGAGAGAGGGAGAGAGGGAAAGAGAGAGAGGTGTGTTGTCCCACTTATTCATGCACTCACTGGTTGATTCTTGCATGTGCCTGACTGGGGATTGAGCCCACCACCCTGGGATGATGCTCTAACCAGCTGAGCTACCTGGCCAGGGCGGGATTCCTGCTTCTTAAGGACTGGCTTCCCCTCTCTCACATGCTTCTTGATCTTTGCTCGCAAGACCTTTCGGGTTTCTCTCACCTGCAATCCCATTGTGACGTAGGGTTTCCCTGGCAGCTTCTCCTGGGAGGTCTCGGGAGAGCAGGCCCTGGACCCCGCATGCCCGTTTCCATTCCCAGCTTCCTGAGGGCACAGCGGCCAGCACACAGACAAGGAGAGAAACCCAGTCACTCTCCCACGGGCACCAACTGTGCAGACGCTCCTGGCTGGATCCGCTACCTTTCCCATAGGAAGTACCTCCAGCGGGGAAGGAAATCACTGCGCCCGATGGCGCCCTCCCTCGGTGCAGCTACCTTCACTGCGACTTTTCTCTCTCACCTAAAGCACATTAGCACACAGAATCTTTGGGCTTCCACTCCGACACCAAATCCCACCTCCACATATGCCGTACTCTCCAGCTAAGCCGCACACTGCCCTCTGTCTGAGGAAGTCCCAGATACTAACCGAAGAAGGGTCCTGCCCTGGGTAACCTGGGACTTCTCAGCACCAGCTCTCTCATTTGTAAAACAAAGAAGGGGGAAGAGAAGGAGGAGGAGGAGGAGGAGGAGGAGGAGGAGGAGGAGGAGGAGGAGGAGGAGAAGGAGGAGGAGGAGGGAAAGAAGAGGAGGAGGAGAAGAAGGAGAAGGAGGAAGAGGAGAAGGGTAAGAAGAGGAGGCAGAAGAGGAAGAGGAGGAAGAAGAGAAAGAAGAGGAAGAGGAAGAAGGAGGAGGAGGGGAAGGAGAAAGATGAATATTGACTCTGATCCAATGATAAATGCCCACAGGAAGCGTGAGAGCCTGGTAGCACCTGCCCACCATGCCCGGCGGGAGGGCCGAGCGCCTACGGGACGCGCAGGGGGCCACAGAGTTCACCCGAGGGCCCCCCACAGGCTCGCCGGGCCCTGAAAGCAGCAGCCACGTCAGAGGCCAAACCACAGGAGCAGCCGCCTCCGAGCCGGTGCGTGCCTCCACGCAGTGAGGGAGGCAGGGCCCCCTCAGCCTCTGTGTTTACTTCCTGCGGCTTCTCTTCTGAAGAGACAGCACAGGCCCAGCAGACAGAGCCCCAGGGCCAAGCTGTCAGTCTCGCTCTCCTCCCCCCACTCAGCCCCGGTGCCGGTCACCAGGATGGCGCAGGTACCCTCACTGCTGCGGAGGAGCCCTCGGCGCCCGAGCAGCGCCACACCGAGCAGGTGATTCTGGTAAACACGGAGGCCTGTGGGCCGCTTGTTTGCTCCGCTCCTGCCTCCCGTGTCCTCTGCTGGAGGGCCCGGGTGAAGCCGAGGTCACCGTCTCGCTGACTCAGTGGGCAGCACTGGTCCAGCAGCCGTCTGAGCCACCTGGTGCGCAGGGCGCCGGGCAGGGAGAGCGAAGAGCAGGGACCTCGCAATGACCCTCGACTCCAACCACCGCCTCTAGAATCGGAAGCACCTGCTTGGACAAAACAACCTTTCCCGAGGGCCTAACGCCCAAAAGAATGAGGGGGGCCCGGTGTGAGTCTACGGAAACGGTGAGAAGCTGGTTGTAAGAGGAGCGTGTTGGCTTCTCCAGGCCGCAGGACTCTGGCCCCCCAGCCAGCCTTCCCAGCAGGAAGGGGCGGCGCCGGGCTCGGAGGCCGGAGGAGCTGGCCCAGCCAGTCTGTGCACCCCTTGGCACCGACTCCCCGGCAGAGGCAGGGACGCCCCTGCAGGCAGAGCCTTCTCCCCAAGAACATAAAATCGGAACTTTAAAGATGAAGCCAACGATGATGCAACACGATGCAGAGCAGGGCCTTCAAATGCTGGCGCGGTTACATTCCGGCTCCGCTCGGAGGGCTGAACGCTATAAAGAGGGAGAGCTGGCTCCTGACGCAAGAGGATGCGGCTGATCAAACACAAGCCCCAAGTCCAGCCTGTTTCCGCTACCTCCCGGTGCCAGCTGTGGGGCGACTTCTCAGTCTTTATTGGGGAGATCTGCAGACATTAGACCTTCCCTCACAGTGGTTTCCACAAAACCTCCTCTAACAGGCATTGGTGCGGGCTATTCAAAAGGAAACAATAAGGAAAGGAGGTTCGGAGCTGAAACCCAAAGAATGTTTGTGTAACTTAAGTTTCTTAGACTCCTAAGCGCCGAAGCAGACGCCGTTTGGTCAGCCGCCAGCGCTCACCCCAGCCTCACCTGTGCCCTCCTCTCTCCGGCTGTGCTTCCCAGGCTGCGCTCCGCACACGCCTCACGTGGGAAGAGGCCTCTGCTCTCCCTGGATCCAGGGGAGCGCACGCCCCTGGGCCTGGCGCACAGCAGACGCGCAGCGAGGTCCCGGCTGACCTGACACCGCAGATCTGAGACGCTTTCCCACCTGCCAGCCGGAGCCACTCAGCAGAATGGGGGCCGTGGATAGATTTGATCATTTTGTTGGATCTCTTGAAAATGGAGGTGTTATTTACAGAAAGTTAGTTAGAACTTTGCGATGTATTTTTTTTTGTTAAATGATGTATAACCTAGTTGACCTCCTGGCTAGTTGCATTGATGTCAACAGCCCTCAGTCCTGGAGAACATCGATTTAAATGCCCTCGTCCCAGACCATCACAGATCACTGCCTCCTCTGAAACATTTTACATGGATCACCCACATCACACAGACATACATATTTACACATATACGTATCTATCTGAAACAAAATCTCACACAATAGGACCTTCACTCGCAATTTGAATACGTTCAGATATTTTCTGTTGTATGTCCAGTGGGTTCTATGGTGTTCTGGAAAGCCACTGGAACTTTAATTAGTGAATATTAAATGTTGCCTTCAGGGGAAAAAAGTTATGTTTCTTTTAGTGTCTGGTCATATTTTCATCAACAGATCAAAGCATAATCTTATTTTATGTTTGTTAGTCCTAACAGACAGCAAACAACACATATTGTCATCTCCTTAACATTGAGCTTGTGGCAGACAGCACTCCGAGCCTGAACAAAGCCTCCCCCTGGCTCCTCCTGCACGCCCGTCACTACCCAGAGCTCCCGCACCCGCGTGGGCCATTGCGACATCGCAGCCACCAGCCAAAATGCAAAAGCCACGGCACCAGGTTGGCTGCAGAAAGGGCCTTGTCAGTGTGAGGGGAAAGGGACAGGGAGAGGGCAGGGGGGCACTGCCTCGCTCCTCCTCGGCTGCCTTGGCAGGTTCCCCTCGTTCATGCTCTCTGCGAGTCTGCAAACGACTTCCAAAAGCAGCGTCAGATTAGAATTCTATAGAATCTAATATAGAATCCACAATAATAGGATGTAATGTAAATACATGTGTAATTGTGTGTGTGTGTGTGTGTGTGTGTGTGTGTTTCAACAAATGAATGGTTTTTGATTTTACAAGAAAGTAATATTTTCTTTTTTTTTTAAATATATTTTATTGATTTTTTACAGAGAGGAAGGGAGAGAGATAGAGAGCTAGAAACGTCGATGAGAGAGAAACATTGACCAGTTGCCTCTTGCTCACCCCCTACCGGGGATGTGCCCGCAACCAAGGTACATGCCCCTGACCGGAATCAAACCTGGGACCTTTCAGTCCGCAGACCGACGCTCTACCACTGAGCCAAACCGGTTTCGGCAGAAAGTAATATTTTCTAATTGCAAAATCCTATAATAAGATAGGCAATGGAATGTTAGGATTGGGACTTGACCGCCATTTTATGTCCATATTGAATCAATGGCAAAAAAATTGCCATAAGTGCCAATGCCTCATGGCTCATTAGCTGTGACTGCCATGCCACAGGCGTGTTAGCACAAAGGAAGGAAGGGGCCAGGGATGGAGTGACTCAGTAATATTTCCACAACTCTTCCATAAACCTGAAACGATTCTAAAATAAAAACTTATTTTTAAAATGCCCTCCTCAACTATGACAAAAACTTCGAACATGGTGCAGGGAGGAAACTGGAAATATTCAGGAGAAACAATGAGTGATTATTTCTGAAATTTCCCTGTGGTTTTCTTTCATCCAGAAAAAAAAACAAAGAGAAAAGTTGGACATCTTGATTTCTTGTTGAGGCTGATGGTCTAAACTCTGAACTCAAATAGACCCCCATGCAAAAGCCTCTGGAGAAGTCCCGTGGTTAGCCAGAAGCCACTTCCCTTCTTTCCACCTCCAACGAGGTGCACGAAGCACCAGTTTATGTAGCAGAGTGACTGCGCCAGGCGCTAGAGACACAAGAAGGGACCCTGACCTCAGGAGCCGGAAGTCACATCCCTGGTCCCAAAAGGAAGACAGAGACAGAAGCAGAGGAGCGGACACACTGCAATGACAAGCCTCAGACAGGTCACACTGGGCCTGAATCCGTGTGACTGAAGTCAGAAAGGAAGAGCACTCTATTATCAAGACGCCAGTCCCTCTACGTTTACCACAGAGGGTAACGAAACAGCTTGCTTTGTCCATACTGGCCATGACCCTCCTGGAACAGGAGAGTCCTCATAGCTAAAGAGCAAACACAACCTGAAAGGGTATTAGCCTAAGAAAAAGAAAACTTTCTTGGAAGTAAACTACTTCCTTTGAAAGGAAATTAGGTCGAGCTTGAGTTGCTCTCTTCAAACTCCAGTTAATTTCTTTCTAAGGACGCACTGAATCTCCCTGGACTGGCCCATGGCAGCAGCTGCTGAGGGGTCTCTGATGGAGCAAGGGCCCCTGATGGAGTGACTCGGCGGCCCCAAAGTCACCTGCAGGAGGAGGTCTCAGGGGGCAGCTGCCACGGAAGGGAGCCAGGCGCCTCCCGGGAAGCTCCTGGCTCCGGGACCCCTGGCTCTTCCCGGCGGTGGGATGGGGACAGAGCAGGACGGGGGTTAAGGAGCAAGGAAGCCAGAGAGGAAAGACAGAGGGAAATGACAACAGACTTCTAAGAAGATGTATTTATTTTGGTTTCCTTTGAGCTGGCTACTTTGGGCCATCGTGTTGAAGTCTTCAGATCTCTCAGAAACAATTCCTTGGGTGGAAAGGAAGAAGGAGGATAAATCTCGGTCCATTTATTTTAGCCACTGGCCTATGGGTGCTATTTCACTTACACAGTGGCTTTATTTCATAACTTAAAAACAGAGAGAAGAAAAGCTGCAAGGATTGATTTCATTTCATTCTTTGCTCTGAAAATAAAGTTCCCGTTCATCTTTAAGTCAACAATTTCCTTATTTTTGTTAAATAAATCGAGAAGGGTCAAGTCCTGGCTCAGAGCCGCACGGCATCGCTGTGTGTGCCGGAAGGGAGGCTGCAGTTTGGCCTCGGCGCGGCCTGGCACTGAGCACGTGTCCCACCAGACGCAGGCAGCCATGAGGAAGGAGAAGAGAAACGAAGGGACAGCTTCCAAGGAAGACTGCGGACTGTAGAGCTGGTGCGTGGTGGTGCACAGAGCCTGGCTGGCATGGGGGGGTGGGAGGGGGGATGGGGGCAGCTAACTGCATTTGAAGAGGTGAAGTGAGGACAGAATGCTAAAGAGGCCCTCGCTGTTGGCTGGGTGCTCCCGGGTGGGCTGTTTCTATAACCTCATGCATGGGGGGCGCGGAGCGGGGATGTCAAAGCACAACTCGGCGGTGACCTGAGTGTTTCGTCGTTGCCCTGGCATGGTCCAGCGGAGTGCGTGAGCCGTCACCGGTGGGAGAGGGAGCTGAATGTCACCGAGGAGGTGGTGCGGAACCTCACTCCACGTTACATCAGCTCAGGTTTCCCAGTAAATCATCCCGAACAGTCAGTTAAATTGTTTTCATCTCGTGGATACACTCAGATTACCGACTGATTAAGAACAATAAAATATTATGAACTTCAATCTGCCCGCCCACCCGTGTGCTCCCTGTCCGTCCGGACTGGCCCTCAGACTCAGCCTCCCTGCGGGGTGTGCGCAGAGCACCGCTCGGTCCCCAGACCTCTCCGATGTAAACACGGTTCGGGGGCATGCTTGACCTACTTAGGAGGACAAACTGTCTCCCAGGCAGGGTCACCGCATCCGCCTGTGTGTAAACAGGAGTGCGTTACCTCCCAGCCAGCGTGTCCACTCAGCAAAGCCCCGCGCCCGCCCGCCCGCCCGCCCGCGCCTGGCGGAGCGAGTGAGCAGGTAGTTCCAGGCGCTCTGGTCTTCGGAAGTGGAGCCTTTATTTACAGCTAATGCGTGACCTTTACAGCAAGCCAGACTCGCCTCCCCTTTCCAAGTAATTCCGTTCTTCTTTTAAACACACACACACACACACACACACGCACATTTTATTGATTTTTTTACAGAGAGGAAGGAAGAGGAAGAGAGAGTTAGAAACATCTGCCTCCTGCACACCTTCCACTGGGGATGTGTCCACAACCAAGGTACATGCCCTTGACCGGAATGGAACCTGGGACCCTTGAGTCCCCAGGCCGATGCTCTATCCACTGAGCCACACCGGTTAGGGTGTAATTCCATTCCTGTGCAGTATGTCTCCATGTGGATGACGGCACCGGTGATGGCAGGACGTCAGCTCCAGGACTCTGCCTGCTGATGTGCCTTCCATCCCAGAAGATTTGGGTGGGAAACAGGAACTGTGGGAGCTGACAAGAACTAGGTCACCAGAGTGAGATTCAGATCCCAGAGAGGCAGTGGAGTCTCACAAGACCCTTTCCAGAGGGAGCTGGGGATGGTCTTCAAAGTTAACTGTTTCCACAACTTCACTAGGTCTTCCCTGCAAATGGTTTCCATGTTCAATGCGTGTTTGTTTGTTTGTTTGTTTTGTTTTGTTTTAAAATATATTTTTATTGATTTCAGAGAGGAAGGGAGAGGGAGAGATAGAAACATCAATGATGAGAGAGAATCATTGATTGGCTGCCTCCTGCACGCCCCCCACTGGGGATCAGTCCACAACCTGGGCCTGTGCCCTGACCAGGAATCGAACCCTGACCTCCTGGTTCATAAATTGATGCTCAACCACTGAGCCACGCCTGCCAGGCCAATGTACTTTTTAAAAATCTCTGCTCTAAAACTTCTCTGTCATCTGCCTTTCTCTGTCATCTGCCTTTCAGACAAATTTACCTTCAGTAAGTGTCCCTCTCACCAGAATGTCAACTTAATCAGTTGCATAAGATTCAACCCCACTCACTTTCTAAATAAAGTCACTCAAATCAAGATAACGTTGAGCATTTGCTTCCGAATGATGTTCCCAAAGCCAACTGTTTATGTTGCTGAGAAACGGGCTCTTGAGTGGGACAGTCTCACGGTTTGTATCTGGGGGATGGAAGCCGCTCACCATTTAATCTACGGTCACGACTGTGCGGGGCTCACCCAGGCCTCCTGGCTGACAACCACAGGCCTAATGGTGCATTATAGACTGTGCATGGCACTGTGTCCTCTCCTGCTGTGCCAATCACTTTCCACTCTACATTGTCCTTATTCGCAGTGTTAGACCTGAAACAATACTTTTAATGACGGCATTATACACCTCTGATTTCTCTGTTAGGCTGTTTCTTTTGCCTTTGAGTCACGAGCACCTAGCATGGCACGTTATGCGGCTTGGTGGACAATACATGTTCAAAGGATGATGAGCCTAGGGGACTGCTGGTTCACTTCTCTCGGCTGCACAGTATTTCACATCTATGGCTTTTCAAAAGGTGCACAGACTTTAACACTACCAGATATTCAAAAGAATTCATTCCAACAAACTTAACAAACCCTGTAGGTACCAGGCAATGTAGTTTGCTATCTTATTTAATTTTTCTATTTTCATTCACACACACACACACACACACACACACACACACACCACAAGAGTTCGAATATATATGTGCACTAGTAATGGGTATGGAAACTGATATTCAGAGAAGTCAGGTCATTTCCTCAGATGTGCAGGTAAGGGCTAGAGGACCCCAGTCGTGTTCTCCCCAGTATCATCCATCTCCATGCCTGACTCACATCCATCCCTCCAGGCCAGGGCAAGCTCCCCACACACCATGTAGTTCCAGGGGCAAAGCCAACAAATCATGGACTCTTGTAACCATTCTCTCTTGGCCCGCCTTACTCTGTTCCTGGACCTGGTTTTATTTCCTACTCAATTCTGCTGTTTAGCAAATATCCTCCTACCATTTTTACTGTTTGAAGCTCAGATTTACCCTTTAAACTAAACACTATTCTACTTCTTGATGTTGGCATGACTTGGCCTAACCCACAGGACATCAGCCCAGCCCTGGCCAGACTCCCCAGTAACATAGTTCAACTTTGCCCAGCCTTTTGTGGGGAGCCAGCAGAATAAAGGGAAGGAAGAAAGACTCCGCCCCCATGGGAATCACTGGGCAGCGTGTCCCTACCTCGCACCCTGACTGCCATCCCAGGCGTCCTTGGCCCACCTGCTAGGCTATGTTTCTTTTGCCTTTGAGTCAGGAGCACTAGCATGGCACGTTATGCGGCTTGGTGTACAATACATGAGGTCAGCAAACCACAGCTCGTGAGACACATGCAGCTCTTTGACCCCTTGAGTGTGGCTCTTCTGCAAAAACCACATGTGGCCGCACATGTACAGTGTGATTGAAACTTTGTGGCCCATGCACAGAAGTTGGTTTTCGGCCTGGGAGAGTCTATTTTGAAGAACTGGCGTTAGAACACTTAAGGGGCCAAAGAGCCGCATGTGGCTCACGAGCTGCAGTTTGCTGACCACTGATCTAAATACTTCAATTATAAATGTACTAGAGGCCCGATGCACAGAGACTCGCGCAAGAATGGGCCTTCCTTCCCCAGGCGGCCAGCACCGCCTTTGCTCTGGCAGGAGCCACCTTTCTACCTCCCCACCTGCCCAGAGGCCCCCTGTGGCTAGGGTGGTGAACACCTGTGTTGTCACCATGACGACCACACAAGCATCCAGCCTGGCCTCTGGCAGCTCCGAACCTGTATATGCAAATTAACCCACCATTTTGTTTGGTTCATTTGCATACTCACTCCTGATTAGCTGGTGGGTGTCTCAAGAAGGCACAGTCAAATAGCTTGTTACTCTTTAATTAGTGTAGATACTATTGATTTGGAATATCTAAGGTGCGCTTAACTGGCAGTAATCTGATATCATCACCCATTGCGAATGTTTGCCATTTTCCTTCACTTTGACATGGATCTGTCCATTCACATTTCTCCACCAAATATTTATCACACATCTGCTCTGTGTGAGGCACCCTTTTGGACCAGCAGTTCAGTAAAGAGTAATACAAGGTCACGGCCTCCTGGAGCCCACACGGGGAGCATAAGGAGAGACCGGAAGTAAACATTTAGCAGAGTGTGTCATAACGAAGAGGGTTGTGATGGGAACAGCACACGGCAGAATCAGAAGGAAAGTGATGGTGATATTATAAACTAAGGCCTGAATATAAGGAGGCAGCCTTACAAATATCTGAAGAAAGAAGCTACAGACTAAACAGAAACATAACGAAATAGCACATCTCCCACAGCTCTCTAAACCAAAGAAACTAACAAAAAGAAAATATGTACATCAGACCAGCAGCAATGGTGACTTAAGTCAGGGACCCAAACATGTGTCCATAGTGTCAGTCTCAGAGGTTTAACTGGGACTTGGGCAAGCTCCCTGCAAATATTACATGAATTAAAATTCTCTCCTCCCTAATTCTCAAAATAAAGACCCATTGGGTTTGGTTTACAGTATAAAGTTACAGAGTTCTAACCAGGGGTCTATGTACCCAAGACAATTCAAGAGTCTGGCCGGTTCTTGTGGCTACAGTGCAATTTACCTTTTTGCTCATTTCGAAATGCCCGCGGAGAAATGTGACAACACCGTGGGGAAATGGAGTGGGTCTGCGGGTCTTGTAAACTGCATCCAGGCACAATCATAGAAGTCTCCCCTTCTGCCTGGTCATGTTAATTCCACGAATGTCCACACAGTGTTCGCACCTGCTCTGATGTTTAAAATGACTGCGCTGCTCTGGGAGAGTTAACCATGCCATTCTTCCTTCCGTCCCTCCAAGTTCCACCCCTTCAACATGATGACCGTGATCCTAGATCAATGGCTTCTATAGTCTGGTTCCTGGCCCACCAGACAACACAGCGCATCAAAAGTTCACCAAAAAAATGAAAACCCTGTTTTAAGAGGGAGAAGATAATTTCTATTTTACTTTAGTTTTACACAGCTTATAACTGGGGTGGGGGTGGGGGTCCTTCTTACTTGCAAAATGACCCAGCAAAGGCTATTGAAAGTGATGTTCACGGTCAGCGTTAGCGCAGGCCTCTGGTTTTCAGAGGCCTCTTCTTCCACCAAGTCAGCTCTCATCCCCTTTCTGAAACGGGGAAGGTGTGCTCTGCCTGCAGGTGTGGGAAGTTACAATCCCGCAGTGCAGGCATCCACAGCTGCTGATGTGTTTTTTCAAGTGGTTTTTCCAGTTCTGTTCTTCTTGCCATTTAAATAGGAATCAATGCTCATTTAGTCTCATTGTGTTGAACTTTGTTGTGATTTGTTTAGTTAACTAAGTGTGTGTGTGTGTGTGTGTGTGTGTGTGTGCACTAAACTGCTCTTGTGGAGTATAATTTTCACATATACATATATATACATATACATATACATATCCCTAATATGCAAATAGACCAAACAGCGGAACCAAACAACCGGTTGCTATGACGTGCGCTGACCAACAGGGGGTGCAATTGGAACATGGTGGGCATCGGACACGGCTGGATGGCGGAGCAGGTGAGCAGGGGTGCCAGACCAAGGCTGCTGTCATTGGGGTGAGCCTCTGGTGGTTACTGAAAATTCTTTGCTCCTGCATGCTGTGGTCCCACACGGGACTCACACCTGCTATCAGCACCGGCTTTAATCACTCTGAGCACCATTAGTGGGTATGAGTGGGGCCGGCGCCTTCAGCACCTGGGGCTGTCAGCAGACATGGGGCCAGGGGGCCGAGGCAGGAGGGGCCAGGCGGGAGCACAGAGAATGGTTTCAGACCCGCCCTTGTGTCCACTGCAGCCTCACAGCCCACAGTTCCTTTCAAGGTGCACAAATTCATGCACTGGACCCCTAGTTTAAAAACATAAAACATGAATATGTTCTAAAGCATTTTTTTTTCCATAATAGAACTGCAATCTCTCAGCCAAAACTTTTAAGATAAGAGGTGTTCTAAAATTCAGCACCTTTCAAATGTTTGATAGGTAGCACAGGTAGAATGTCATGCATGGGAATGCCAGCTCTGGAATTGGGGCAGCATCTGTACTCAAGCTCACCACCATTTCCACAGTGACATGTATGAGCACTTACACTAAACTGAGAGTAAAAGACTCCGAAAAGCCTCACACTGGATTCAGTTTAGTTTTGCAGCCAAATAAATCTGTATCAAACTTTCAGAAAAACTTCGTTTTCAAGGGAAACAACTAAAAATGTTTTTAAAAAGTATAATTGATTTGCTAAAAGAGGAGATAAAAGAGATCATATCAAATGATCAATTAAAATCAAGGGGGCCCTAACCAGTTTGGCTCAGTGGATAGAGTATTGGCCTGCAGACTAAAGGGTCCCAGGTCCGATTCCAGTCAAGGGCATGTACCTTGGTTGTGGGCACATCTCCAGTAGGGGCTGTGCAAGAGGCAGCTGATTGATGTTTCTCTCTTATTGGTGTTTCTAACTCTCTATCCCTCTCCCTTCCTCTCTGTAAAATATCAATAAAATATATTTTAAAAATAATCCTATCTAATAAAGAGGGGATATGCTAATTGACCATCATGCCCTCCTAAGATGGCGGCGCTCACAGTCAATAGAGGGAATATGCTAATTGACTGTCACACTCTCACAAGATGGCAGTGCCCACAGCCATAAGATGATTGCCCAGTCCCCTCATCCCTGACTCATCCAGCCAGAGTCCCCCAGTCCCTCAGCCCCATCTCATCCAACCTTAGTCCCCCAGTCACCTCAGCCCTGCCTCCTCCAGCTTCAGTCCCCTGTCCCATCAGTCCTGCAGGGGAAGGCAGTTGAGGGCGATCAG
The DNA here is from genome assembly GCF_964339955.1 of Pipistrellus hanaki. Lineage (NCBI taxonomy): Eukaryota > Metazoa > Chordata > Mammalia > Chiroptera > Vespertilionidae > Pipistrellus > Pipistrellus hanaki. The sequence goes on along the minus strand of NC_140506.1, from coordinate 1,375,305 downwards.
GCCACCAGGGAAGGGAGTTGGAGGTGATTGGGCTGGCAGGGGAGGGCAGTTGGGGATGATCATAGTGGCAGAGGAGCAGTTAAGCATCAATCAGGGTGGCAGGGGAGCAGTTAGTGGTCTATCAGGCTGGCAGGCAGGCAAGTGGTTAGGAGCCAGCAGTCCTGAATTATGAGAGGGATGTCCAACTGCCAGTTAAGGCTCAGCGGGATCAGGCCTATATTGGCAGTTGGACATCCCCTGAGGGGTCTCAGATTGGAGAGGGATCTCAGATTGGAGAGGGTTCATGTTGGGCTGAGGGACACCCTCCCCTGTGCACAAATTTCATGCACCAGGCCTCTAGTAATAAAATTAAGATCAAGGGGAAGCAGAACAAAGAACAAATTTTTATAAGTAGAAAATAGCAATATTAATTAACCTATATCAACAATCACTTTATGAATGGTATTAATATGCCAATTAAAATACTACAATTATCAAAGTAGATTTTAACAAAAACCAGGATCCAACTATATGATGTCACACAAAACCCAATACAAAGACTCAGACAGGTGAAAAGTAAAGGGATGAAGAAAGATATATCATACTATCGATAACACTAATCAAAGCAAGCTGGAATAGCCATATTGGCTTCAGACAAAGTTGATTTCAAAACAAGGAAAATTATCAGGAGTAAAGATGGACATTACATAATAAAAAGGGGTCAGTCCTCTAGGAAGACATAACAATCCTAAACATGTGCACACCTAACAGAAGAGTGTCAAAATATAGGCAACAAAAACCGATAGAGCAGCAAGGACTCAACAAACCACCAGTACAGCTGGAGACTTTCATTCTCTCTGTCAGTCACTGACAGATCAAGCAGGCAGAAAATGAGTCAGGACATGGTTGAACTCAACAGCACCATCAATCAGCTGTTTCCAATTGACATTTAAAGAATACTCCATCCAACAACAGCAAAATACTTATTTTTCAAGCTCACATGCAAGACAGACCACATTCTAAGCCATTACATACACCTTAGCATGTTAAAAAGAATAAAACTCATACAAGGTATGTTCTCAGACTACAATGGGCAAAGTAGAAATTAATAACAGAAATATCACTGGAAAACGCCCAAAATTTGTAAACTGAACAACATACTTCTAAATAGCACACAATTTATAGAAGAAATCTCAAGAGAAATTAAAAATAATAAACTAAATGGAAGTAAAAATACAACTTTTCAAAACTTGGGGAAATAATAATAGCAGTGCTTAGAAAGAAACATAGAGCATTAAATGCTTTAAAAATTAAAAGGATCTAAAGTAAGTTAAACTAGGAAAAGAAAAACAATTTAAGCCTAAATTAAGAAAAAAGTAATAAAAATTAGAGCATAAGTCAATTTAATTGAAAACAAGAAAATAATAGAGAAAAATCAGTGAAACCAAACACTGGTTCTTTAAGAAGATCAATAAAATTGGCAAACCTATAGCTAGGCCAACAAAGAAAAAGAGAGAAGACACAAACAACCAATTTCAGAAATGGAGAGCCATTACTAATCCCATATATATTAAAAGGGTAAGAAAGGAATACAAACAACTCTATGCCTGCAAATTTGATAAGTTATGTTAAACTGACCAATTCCTTGAAAGACACATCAACTACCAAAAGTCACACAAGGAGAAATAAGTGGCTTGAATATCCTTGTATCTACTAAATTGACGTCAATAGTTAATAAACTTCCCAAAAAGAAAATACTGCAAGCTAAGATCATTTTATTGGTGAATTCTGCCACACATTTAAATAACAAACAACACTAATTCTTCACAATTACTTCAAAAAGCAGAAACAGTGAGAGCACTCTTAACTCATTTCATAATGCCAGTATCACCCCACTACCAAAGCCAGATGAAGACATTAGGAGAAAGTAAAGCTCCATACAGACCAGTACCTCTAATAAACAACGATATGAAAATCTGTCACAAAATACTAGCCAATCAAATCAAACAGGGTCTAAAAAGAATTATAGGATACACCAAAGCGGGCTTCATTTCAAGTATGTGAGGATGATTCAACTCACACGCACACATCCATGTACCTCTACATCAACAGGCTACAGTTGAAAAATCAAATGATTATATCAGTTATGACAGAAAAAACATTTGACAAAATCCACACTAAAAACCCTCTCAAAAGTAGAAACACAGCAACTTCCTCAGCTTGATAAAGCACATTGCATAAAAACTAAACCTACACCACACTTATTTGTGAGACATGGATGCTTTCTGCTTAAAACCAAGAACAAAGCAAGGTGCTTTCTGCCCGCACTCCCATTTAGCACTTACGGAGGCTCATCATACTCGTTAGCCTGCTTATATCCCTAGTGTAAAAGTTGATTATATTAATATTAATATGGTCACTTTAGCCTTCTTCTTTTCACTACTGGCACGGTACATCTTTCCATGCGTGTGCTTTCCCAACTTTTCTAGCGTCAATATTTGACATGTGTGAGTCTCTAGAAGCAAGAGTTTGTTCTCTAAATCCATTCCGGAAACCTCCCTTTTCTTGGAGTGGTTAGCTCACTAACGTGGGAAGACTAGGGAGTTAATTCATTTGATATAAAATGTCATGGAAGAAATTCTAACCAGGGAAATACCTGGGATTTTATCTTGGAAAACTTTTGATTTTTAGAACAGTTTTAGATTTACAAGAAAATTATGAGGATAATGCAAGGTTTGCATTTACCCACACCCAGTTTTCCCTGTTATCCTATATATCCTATATAATAAAGAATTAATATGCAAATTGACCATCACTCCAACACACAAGATGGCCACCCCCATGTGGTCAAAGATGGCTGACCCCATGTGGACACATGATGGCCCCCACAAGATGGCCAGCAGGGGAGGGCAGTTGGGAGGGACCAGGCCTGCAGGGGAGGGCAGTTAGGGGCAATCGGGCCAGCAGGGGAGCAGCTAGGCATCGATCACGTTGGCAGGGGAGTGGTTAGGGGGTGATCAGGCTGGCAGGCAGAAGCAGTTAGGGGCAATCAGGCAGGCAGGCAGGTGAGTGGTTGGGAGCCAGCAGTCCTGGATTGTGAGAGTGATGTCTGACTTCCCTCGAGGGCTCCCAGATTGGAGAGGGTGTAGGCCTGGCTGAGTCACACCCCCCACCCCCCCACTGTGCATGAATTTCATGTACCGGGCCTCTAGTCATTTTTTAACCATATGCTACAGTTGTGATGGTTATTGAACCGTATTGGTATATTATCATTAGCTAAAGCCCACACTCTTCACGTTTCCTTTTTCTGTCCCAGGACATCCCACTGCATTTAGCCCTGCGGGCTCTTGGGCTCCTTCCCTGTGAGGGTTCTGAGAGTGGGTGTGGTTCCCTTGATGGTCTCCAGAGCTACGGCAAGGTACTGAGTAGAACGTTTGTCGACGGGAATGTTTCCTCTCAGGGTTAGATGTGGGTTATGGGTCTGAGGCAAGGGACAGGCTCATCACGTCATATGCAGAGTGCCTATTAGCAACATGACTTTGGCTGTTGATGGTAACCCTGCTCACTTGTCTGAGGCCGTGTCTGTCAGGATTCTCACTCGCCATCCTCTCTCCCCCCTGCACACCAGACTTTTGGGAAGAAATCCCAGGCAGCCCACACCTACAGAGCAGGAGTTACCTCTCCTCCTGAAAGGAGGCTATTTCCATACATGATTGGGAATGTTTCTGCACGGGGGCCTTATCTTTTCCTCCACTTATTTATCTGGTTACTTGCTTGTGTCCATAAGAACTCAGGGTGTTTATTTTATACTTCATATCATACCCCATCACTACTTTATTTCTTGTGCTGCCCAGATCATTCCAGTGTTGGCCATGGGAAACTGTTTGTTCCTATATCCCTTTGACCTACCCTTATAACATGCCCTCATCATCCTGCGGTTCTTTATACTAGTCTACATTCTGAGAATTTCCTTATTCATAGCTCTACAAGCCCGGCCAGTCTGGCTCAGTGGCTGAGCATCCAGCCGTGTACAAGAGGTCCCTGGTTTGATTCCTGTCAGGGTACATGGGCTCTATATCCAAAAGAGGGCAGCCGACTGATGTTGCTGTTTCTCTCCCTCCCTTCTTCTCTCTCTAAAAATCAATTTTTAAAACATATTTATAGCACTATAACACACCACCTGCCCCCATCCTAGAGGCAGCTATCTCCTTAAGGCACCCGGTTCTTGTTATGGAGAATGATATAGAAATTGTGACAGCTGTCCTCACAACTACTGAGATGTCATCACTGCTAGGACCCTCTCAACTGACAGAGCAAGAAAATATGTGTGAGGACCAACTTGAGTGCATATAGCCATATCTGTAATCATTTCTATACATAACCATCTGTATCTGCATTAAGCTTAACGTGAGTTCACACCAATGTCTTCAGCTCTAGGCCATTACCCCACAAATTATCCCAGCCTCCTCCACTTGCTTAGCTGTGACCTCCAATGGTGGTCACACCTTGCTCCCAACACCTGCCACCTACTTACTTAACTATTCAACTCCAGTATGATCATATAGCAGTCTCAGAACTGTTAGCCCATACCCATGAGAAAAATTTAATCCACTAGGGCAGTGGTCAGCAAGCTCATAGTTAACAGAGCCAAATATCAACAGCACAACGAGTGAAATTTCTTTTGAGAGCCATTTTTTTTAACTTAAACTTCTTCTAATGCCACTTCTTCAAAATAGACTCACTCTGCCTGTAGTATTTTGTGGAGAGCCACACTCAAGGGGCCAAAGAGCCGCATGTAGCTCTGGAGCCGCAGTTTGCCAACCATGGCACTAGGGGAAATGACTGAGACAGTTCCTTTGGCAGACGACACTCATTTCCAAAGTCACTCAAGTTAGTACCGTTCCCCCAACGCTTTTAGAGACTGTCTCATACATTTGTAAAACAATTAGATCGGTTTGTCATATTCTGTGTTACACCTGGGACCTTCTAATCTTATGATTATTTTAAATTAGATACATTACAAGGTCTGTGGGTTTCAATAAATGCATAGTATCATGCACCCGCCATTACAGTATCATAGAAAAAATATGAATACAAGTCATATTCCACGTATGTGTTCTGAATATTTCCTTTCCATCTCTGGCTGATCTTTTCATTTTCTCAAAAGTCTAAAGTCACCCAGCATTTCTCCTGTTATCTTCTGGAAGTTTTATAGTTTTGCATTTTAAATGTGGGTCTGCAATCCACACTGAGTTCATTTTAAGGAAGGAATAAGGTCTGTCCAGTTTTGCATGGGGATATTCACCGTCCCAACACCATTTGTTGAAAAACTATCCTTGCTCCTTTGAATTTCCTTTGATCCTTCATCAAAGACCAGTTGACTATGTCTATTTCTGGGCTCTTTATTCTGAACCATTGATTTATTTGTTTATTCTCTTGCTAATACCATACTACAGCTTTATCATAAGTTTTTAAGTCAGACAGTATCAGTCTTCTGACTTTGATCTTCAATATGGTGCTGGCTATTCTGGGTCTTTTTCCTCCCCATTTCACTTTAGACTTAGTTTTTCAATATCCACAAGATAACTGGGTTATTAATTGGGATACAATGAATATATACATCAGGTTTAGAACTGAGTTTTTAAAAATACTGAGTTTCCTAACCACAAATATAGAATATATCTCTACATCTATTTAGATCTTCTTTGATCTCTTTCATCAGAGTTTTGTAGCTTTTGTCCTTTAATTCTTGTATATATTTTGTTAGATGTATACTTAAATATTAAAATTTATAATGTAGACGATGTGTTTTACATTAAAATTTCTAATTTCTCATTACTGACATACAGAAAAGCAACTAATTCTGTATTTTAATCTTATGTCCTATGACCTTGTTTTAATCACCTATTAATTCCAAGAGTATTGGTTATCAGTTCTTTGGGAACACTGGTGGGCACCACGGAGAGGACCAAGTTGAAAGGATGGTGGGACTCGGCAACCTTTCCCTCAGAAACACAGAGTTTTCCTGAGCCCCCACCTCAGAATGCTATGGCTTGGAGGCCAGAGATGAGGCTGGTTTTGTAAGAATGTTCCATTTTTAGAACAGAAAGAGAGCCGTACTGAGTGGTTTGGTGAGTGCCCTACTACCCAAGCCAACTGCACAGGGAAACAATGCCAAGGAATTCCGGGGGCCTCTGGACACGTGACTGGGCAGGTGCTTTCTACTTAAAGGCACGCGGGGCTTTGTCAGATTAGCCCGAACAATCTACTCCTCCCCCTGGGGAGTCAGTGCGTGTGCACCTTAACTCCATCCCACGGATACGGGGAATCTCCTGTAAAGTGGATAACGAGCTGTGAGCAGGAACGGGAAAGTTCTTACAGAATCGGCATTAACACCAAAGAGTTGCCTGGCCGGTGTGGCTCAGTTGTTGAGCATCAACCCATGAATCAGGAGGTCACAGTTTGATTCAGGCAGGGCACATGTGGGCTCAGTCCCCAGTGGAGGGCATACAGGAGGCAGCCAATCAATGATGTTTCTCTCCCACTGATGTTTCTGTCTCTCTAGCCTCCCACTTCTTCTCTCTCTAAAGATCAATAAAAAGCATACTTTTTAAAAAATACCAAAGAGTTTATCATGATGAACTTTAGTAAAGGCCAAAGGAATTAGGCCAAGGTACCACAGAGCAACGCTGCCATGAATACTCTGCTTGTTAGAAGGCCACTGAGATGGCAGCACGGAAAGTGCACTGGTCTCCAAACGAGGCCCCGCGGCTCTGACAGGACCATTGTTTACAGCACGGCGCTGGCTGGCCGCGGGGGTCATTCCGAAGCTCCGCTGACAGAATGGCCCCAGTGTGTCCGTGCAGAACACTGAACTAGACCCGGCTTGGCTAACACTTGAGTCCTCCAAATTCCCGAGGGGTTGCTTTTGATGGGAATCTGGCCCCAACGGCTCTGTAATGTTCATGCTTGACCTCTACGACTCACCCAAGAACCATCTAGCCCCGATTTCATGTCCAGTCCAGTATGTCATCCTGGGCGAACAACTGCAAGAATATTCTGGTGAAGAAAAATGGAACTGACTATGACTGAAGATGACTGCTTTGGGTTAATGATCCCTCCCCCCACGACCCATGACTGTGGGACCGCCAGTGTCCACAGAATGCCCTTCATAACCACTCCATACACACACACACACACACACACACACACACACACGGCCTGGAACGCTGACATGAGTCTCCATTCATGATCTTCGGTTGTCTTCAAAGACCACAGCTTCTTCCACTAGAGGACCTCTCAGACATGTGAGCAAGCGGCATTTCCACCACAGACTCTAAAACCCCTTTATAAAACATTTCAAATTAGCATAGATAATTAAAGCTTATTATAATAGATGTTTACCATAATAACTAGAAAATATGAGAAAGCAAAAAGATGAATCCATAATCCCACCATCTACAGACAACCTCTATAGACAACCACTATTAACATTTGGATGCATGTCTTAGCATAAATCTTATACGCTATATTAGGGTTCTCCAGAGATACAGAATAAACCAATAAGATAGATAGTTGGTAGATAGATGTAGATAAAGAGAGACAGGTTTAGAGATAGATGGTGGATATAGAGACAGATAGATGATAAAGAGATGGATATATATAGACAGAAAATTTAGATTGATATAGAGATAGATGGGATGATAGATATAAAGATAAATAAGGTATATATATATATATATATATATATATATATAGAGAGAGAGAGAGAGAGAGAGAGAGAGAGAGAGAGAGAGAGAGAGAGATATTATAGGAATTAGCTCACAAAATAATGGAAGCTGAGAAGTGCAGGATCTGCCATCTGCAAGCTGAAGAACTAGGAGAGCCAGTAGTGTGATTCCATTCATACCCAGAACCATACCAGCTGTGTCCAAGGGCAGGAGAAGATAAATGGACATCCCAGCTTAAGCACTGACCCTCTTCTGGGTTTTGTTCTACTGAAGCCCTCCATGAACTGGATGATGCCCACCCACACTGGGAGGGCGATCTTTGCTCTGTCTACCAGCAGAAACGCTGTCTCTTCCAGGAGTGCCCTCACACCCCACCAGAAATAATGTCTCACCAGCCCTTAGCCCAGTCAAGCGGACACATAAAATTAACCATCCCAGGTGCATTTAGGTCAACACTACCAAGCAGAGAATCCTAAAATACATCTGAAATCATCCCCAAGAAAGAATTTGCTCTAAGACAGATTGGTTTTACACTTGAGTGGGTCAACATGTATTTTGGGTCAACATGTTATAAACACTAATCCTTACTTAAATTAACACACATAATTACCTGTACCTAAATTCTTACAGATTAGTCTACTGAGATGCTTAGTCAGCCATGGTTCTCTAATTTTCTATCTAACAGATCTTATGAGATGTAGCTATGGGGCATCGGTTTTAAGTGACTAAGCCCCCAGGGCTCTCAGAGCCTGTGACGCAGCGAGAGAGGAAACGGATCTGTCCGTCAGTGGGCCTGGTGGCTTTGTTCATAGGTAACTGTGTTTGGACAGCCCCAGATGCCCCGCCGGAGCTCCCAAGAGTGCTTGACAGACAGCTTTCTAAAAGGAAGTCTCTTCTCTGTTATTTAGGAATCTGTTCTTCTGTTACCCTATCTCCATTTCCTTCTAATTCTGAAGTCAAAACAGAGTCCCTATATATTTCAAAGGAGGGTCAGCACCAAAGAAATAAATAAAGGAAGGAGAGGCTATCCCTAATCAGCAAGAAAGAGCTTAAATAAAAGGTTTTCTGTGATTTTGCCTAGAGAGTATTATGATAGAATTTGAATCCTCTGAGGAAAGGCTCCTCCAGTTTTGAAGCAGAACCAGGCAACACCCCATGGTTCCCTCCTCTGAGGGAAGGCTGGAGAACCCCCCAGCCCTTGCCCCCAAGTCTGTTGTCCCTTACACAACAGACCACAGGCACCAGAGTGCTCAGTGCCCATGGCCAAGGAGCACAGCCTCCATCTCTGCACGTGTTGGATTATTAGAAGGAACAGAACCCGTCCTCCTTATTTCTCTGAAAGGATGGCAAAGCCTCCGACCACGTCTGTCCTCTGCCAAGCAGGAAGATGAGAGGACAATAAACATAGACCGCACGTCATCACCACTGAGCTAAGGACTGGAGCTTCCATTCAAGAAACTGGGTTCGAACAAAAAAAGCACCGAACAGATGCACCTACGCCCAGCCCTGCTCGGGCCACTGACTCTGCTTGGGTGAAACGCCTACTCTTTCAGGCACCGGCCACCGGGTAACTGTGCTCTGTAAACACTGCGAAAGGAAACCACATGCGTTTACTCAGAACTCACCAAACGTGGGCTGAAATAAAATAAGAGTCCTCAAACCTTCGTGGGTAGCGGTCCATTCAGGGTGGTAAACAGAGAAGCAGCTGTAAACACCCACTCCGCCCTCTCAGCCTCCACGCCTGGCTCTCCTGGCTGCTGGTTGTCACTGACAATGTTTGTGTGCCACGCAGAATGTAGGTCAAGTTGTTGGTAAGAGCCAGATAAGATCTGTTTATATCAAAAGTAAACAATCATATCCTTCCAGCCTGACACAGTTTAAAACGTCCTCCTGCCCATGGGCTATTCTGAGTCTCCCCAAGAAATCGGAGGGCTGGTTCCCACAGACCTCTCTGGCGGCTGGCTCTCGGTCACCATTATATAACTTCCGCTAGGGCCAAGTCCTGAGGCCTGAAATCCACCAGACCCTCTCCTGCTGGGGACAGCGAGGAAGAGCATAACTGACGTCGTATTCAATGCTCATGCTTTATGCCCGATGACATCATGGGAAGACCCTGTATGCAATCAGGGGCAGGAAGTGTGTAGAGAATGAAGGTTTGCATCACCCCAGCATGCACACTAATCCCCAGAGTGCTAGCTTTTGGAGGTGGGGCTTTTGGGAAGTGATCAGGTTTAGCTGAGGCTCTGAGAATGGAGCCCCATGCGGAGATCAATACCCTGAGAAGAAGAGACCAGAGACCCCTCTCTCTCCACCGTGTCAGGCGACAGCAAAAAGCTGGCATCTCCAAGCCAGGAAGAGGCTCTCGCAGAAACCAACCCTGCAGCCACCTTGATCTTGGACCCCCAGCCTCCAGACCTGTCAGCTGTTCCGTCTGTGATATCTGAGGCAGCAGCCCAGCAGACGGTGAGCAGGGGACCTCCGACACAGGAGATAAGGCGGCAGCCACCAGCTTCAGAGAGAACGGCCCAGCTCACACGGGCCCGTCGGCACACAGCCCTTCCCAGGCATGCCCTCTGGGCAGGGCTTTCCCGAGAGCCTGGGCGGGAGGGGCAGCCCTCGCGGGGCATGCGGGAGAGCAGGGTCTAAGCAGGCAGGTTCTGAGTTCACAGGTGCACAGAGTGTGTTCTCTGGGCCTTTCTGACCGGGGTGGCCTCTTCCATCTGCACACTTTGGCTCCAACGAGAACATGTTCCTGTGGAGGCAGGACTTTGGTTGCCAAGTGACAGCATTTCCCCACGAGGACCCAGACCTGGTGCGACCCCGGGTGGACTCCTCAGCTGACGCTGCAGGCGGAGGTGCTGGTGCTTAGAGAACAGGGCACAATGGGAGACGAGGAAGCTCTTGGCTGCAGTGTTTCTGCCTAAGTTATGAGCAGCACAGACGGAAGACCTCTTCGTTCAGAGACCAGAAATGAGGAAAGTCTGCCTTCTTACAGAACAGCATCGTGTCCTTCCTGTGCACACTCTCAAACATCGCCATCTTACTTGTTTATGGCGACGTAAGTGCCTTCACTCTGTTCCTTGGAGCAGCTCTTACCTGGATGAGCTCTCGGGGGAGCCTCAGGACTCTTGACTCTCGGCCCTGGAGCCAATCTAGAGCCCGGCCAACGGGAGCTGAGGAGATGCCACACTCCTGAGGGGAGCCCCATTCCTTCAGTTCAGACATGCTGTGGGCCACCCCCGGGGGCGGGGAGGGAGCAGGGAAACCACGCACTAGGGGTGGAAGACGGCTGGCTCCTGTTCTGAGCGGAGAGAGGCCCGCGCTGAGGCAGGGTGCTGGGGATGAGACACCGGAGAGCAGGTCCAGGCCCAGTTCCGCACTCGCGGACATTCCCATGGCCAGGCGCTGTGCGCGTGCTGAGGAGAGCGATGGCCAGTGAGGACGGGCGTCCCCACTGCAAGAGGCTCACCCTCTGAAACGTCTTGTAAGATTTTTCTCACGTTTTCCTGAACAATGTTACAGCCGTAGCTCGTAGGTTAGGTCTCTGGTCCACACTGAAGTAACTTTTGCGTGTGATGTAAGAGCAGAGGCTCGTTTCTCTGGGCACAGCGGTCCACCTGCTTCAGCAGCGTTTGTTGAAGATCATTCTTTCTCTTGGGATTGGGGTGTTAGCTTTCCTGGAAATCAGCTGGCCATACACATATGTCTACTTGCGGACTTTCTGTTCCATTGATTTGTTCATCGATCTTCACAGCAATGTCACCCTGTTTTGGTTACTAGAGTTTTGCCATATGTCTTGAAATTAGGTAATGTCAGTTTTCCAATTTTGTTCTTTTTCAACAAGTTGTTTTCATTTTTTAAATCCTCTGCATTTCCACATAAAGTTTAGAATCAGTTTATCCAGCCCTAACTGGTTTGGCTCAGTGGATAGAGTGTTGTCCTGCGGACTCAAGGGGTCCCAGGTTCAATTCTGGTCAAAGACATGTATCTTGGTTCTGGGCACTTACCCAGTAGGGGGTGTACAGGAGGCAGCTGATTGATGTTTCTCTCTCATTGATGATTCTAACTATCACTCTCCCTTCCTCTCTGTAAAAAAAAAAAAAAAAAAAAAAAATCAATAAAATATATATTTTTTAAAAAGAACCAGTTTATCCAAAAATAATAATAATAGCTTGCTAATAATTTCAAGTTGAGCTTGAGTTGACCTTATAAGCCAATTTGGGGAAAATTAACACCTCCCAGTGCAGGCCATGGACCTAGAAGGCTCTCGCCAACGCCAAGGCCAAGGGCATCTACGTAGATCCTCATGGGCTATGCGTTCTGTTCACTGAAATGGAAACACACGTCCACGGACACTGGGTTTGCTCCTCAGCGAGTCCCTGGGGCCGCAGTGGATGAGCTGGGTCTACTTTAACCTGGAGTGGACGGCACTCCTGCTCACAAGGTCTCTGCAGATCCTGGTGCACCTGACTCTGCCACGCGCACTTTCAAGCAGTTAGTGTTGTATCAAGCCTTGTCAGCTGCTACAGATCTCAGGGAAAGCTCCCATCTACAAACAAGCAGATTAGAACACTTTGGGCTAGAGAAGAATGGGCAGCCACAGCCCACTGACCGAATCTGGTCTTAGTTTCTTTCTTTTTTTTAATATATTTTATTGATTTTACACAGAGAGGAACTGAGAGGGACAGAGAGTTAGAAACATCAATGAGAGAGAAACATCGACCAGCTGCCTCTTGCACACCCCCCACCGGGGATGTGTCTGCAACCAAGGTAGATGCCCTTGACCCGAATCAAACCCGGGACCCTTCAGTCCGCAGGCCGACGCTCTGTCCACTGAGCCACACCAGTCCCGGCTCTGGTCTTAGTTTCACTGAAAGACAGTCATGTCCACTCATTACACGTGGCAGCTTCCTCCACCTGCAGATTCCAGCCGGGGCCAGAGAGACTCTGGTCCTCACAGAAGAGTCTGACTCCGACCTAAACCCATCCTGGGCACTGCACCCTCCCTCCTCACTGGCTCCGCTCCTGTCCCTCTTCCTCGGCTGGCGAATGTCCTCCATCGTGTTAGTGCATCGTTAATGGTTGGTCGGATCTTCCTACCTTCAGGCCATTACGCCTGCTTGTCATAGTCAATTTTTAAATGTCACCCCTCTCTTCCCACTGGGTTTTGGCCCCCGTGTATGTACACACTGCGTCTGAGTTGCCCAAATTCACAAGGAGCTGGTTACGTGGCTGTTTTCTGTCTGGAAGTGAAGGACTTCAGACTCCTCACAGCTCGGTGAGTAGCACCCGGACATTCCTCTTCCTGTCCTTCCTGGTAAATATTATGCTGGTCTGTGTGGCCACAGTCATTTCCATCACAAAAGACTCTCAACCCAGGATCACCTCATCCCCATAGAAATGAAGGGGAGAGGGAGTTAGGCTGAAGGGAGAGCTAAAGCAAAAGCATCCTCAGTGATATCAAAGTGAATTAGAAATAAAGTACAGTTCCTTCAAATAGATGTACTCTTCTTTCAAAAGGCATGTGGCATAGAAAACTATCTTTGGAGTCCTAAAAATCGCCACTAAATGCAAAAGGATTTTTATAAAAAGGATCATTAATATTATAAAGCAATCAGAGAAATTCTAAAATTTAAAATAGTTGCCTAAATTAAATTAAATAACACAAGAGAAAACCCACAGCTATTTAAGAAGTGCATATAAAATTGCCTCCTAGTAAAACACAGTTAGTTAATCACTGTTTTCCAACTGACGTAACAGGGATGTACTTGCGTGTACTATTTACAAGACCAAATGCATGCTGAACAGAACGGCGCAGTTTAGAACACCATCTCTTAATGTTTTTGTTATGCAAGCGGACCCAGATTTGTGATTAAAACTCACCAGAGGAGCTTGTGAAGAGGGGTGTGAATCATGACTGATTTCCTGCCTGCTTCTTTCCAAAGAAACGCATCCTCCTCTCCAACCCAAACCACATAAAACGCTGACAGCTAGAAAGCCATGAAGAAAGCAAGCAATTTATTTAAAAAGAGAGAAAACTTTACATCTCTAGTACAAAGCCTTCTTACTTAATTCCTCATGTCACCGAAGCTCTTCCTGGAAGTACAGACGTGGCTCATAGTTTAATACACTTAGCGAGAGCTTTAGAAAGAACCCCCTTTGTTTCAACGAATTCGAGACCTCTGGCCAACCCTGGGAAGCCACTCGCATTGCTGACACGCTGACTCCTGAAAGGTGAGCTGGTCATGGGGAGGGTAAGGAGGACCTGTGCAGGGAAACGCCTGAGGACCCCGGAGGCTCCTGGCTCTGTACCTGGAATCCCCTGTCCGACAGAGTCCCACGGCTGCCCAAGTAAAAATCAACTTTCAAAACTCCACACCGTGTGGAAAGATCCAATTCCAAGTTTCATCTTCAGGAGTCCTTCCCAAACTAACATCCTCTCTGCCTTTTTCACTTTCTTCCGTGTACTTTGGGAGTTGGGCTTTGAATTCCTTTTTTCCCTCTCCACCATCACCACTCCCAATCCATCTTGGTCTGCTGTTTACAAAGTGTAAGAAAGGGTCAGTCTTTGACCTCAGTGACCTTCCCTTTCAGTCTTTCCTCTCTTAACTTTCCTCTTTTCTTCCAAGAATCCAACTTCCTGTGCTGGGCCCTGTGTTATTTATCTATTGCTGTTTAACAAATCGCCCCCAAAAGTCATAGCAGCTTAAAACAATCGGTGTTCACTATAGCGCGAAGTTTCGGGGCCAGGAATGCACATGTGGGCTGTCTGGGCAGGACTGCATCCAGGTGTGTGGTGTCCCTGACACCCAGGTGACGGCTGGGGATCACGGTCTTCTCAAGGCTTCCCCTGGCTGGAGTCTCCGTGTCCATGACTCACGCAGGTACTGGCTAACCAGTGCCAAGTGTTGGCAGAGGCCCCAGTCCTCGCCATAAGAAACTCTCCACTCAGCTGCTCGAGTGTCCTCACAACATGGCGGCCGGCTTTCCCTGGAATGGTTGATTTACGAGTAAGGCAGCAGCCTCAATGTCTCTGTGACCTAACTTCGGGAGGCATTTCCAAATGTCCGATGGTTACAAAGGGGTACAGACAACACAGAGTGAGAATCGTAGGGGGCCATCTGGGAGGCGCCACCGGCCTCAGAGCCAGCACCCTCCACCCTCCCCGCGCTCTTGCCCTGGGCCCTCCAGATTGCCTCCCCAGCCAAAGCAAACCTTCAGGGCATCTCCCCTCCCGGTTTCCTATTCTTCACCGTGTGTAGCTTCACTGAGCCAATGAGTTAATTCCGTGAAAGTGTCAAGAGCATGCTAGGGGAAAGTATTCCTCTAGCTCACAATCCTTCATCAGGAACAAAAGAGCAAAGTTCTCGACCAAGCGCTAATCCTCCTGCAGGCCCCGTGGGAACGCTGCTGGCAGACGACAGATGAGGGAAATGTCCTCGCACGGAGTCCTAGCCGTCTCACCCCTCAGCACGACCTGCCTGTGGGGACACTGGGGACAATGGAGTCATTCCAGCCACGGGGTTCACTCCGGCTTTCTGACTATCGGCTGGGACAAACGGGACCAGGCCCTGATCCCTGCGCACACTGCGTCTC
>NC_140506.1:1202500-1355000 GCF_964339955.1 Pipistrellus hanaki | reverse complement strand
GCCTTCGGGTCCCCCTCGGCCAGGGCCTCGGCCGGCGCTGGCCGTTCCTAGTGCAGCACATTCTTTCAATGTAAAGCAGGATGGCTGGTTCGTATTAAATCTTGGAAAGGCTCTTGGGTTTCAGGCTGATAGCAAAGCCGTAAGCGAGCAAATGGCGTCTCCATTTCTGGGAACTCAGAGCCGTGCTGAGGCAGCCCGGGGCCCACAGGGTGCTCTCTGAGCCGGAGAGTGTGAGGAAGGTGCCTGCCCAGCGGGAGGGTCTGGCTGGGGGTGGGGACGCCCCTTCAAAGCCACCCCGGGCCCCGCGCACAGACGCCCAGACCAAGTCCAGAAGCTCAGAAGCCTCCGCGGCGCGGACACAGCTGTCCTGTGGGGGGCTCTCCCTCCTGTGGCCCCCGGACGCCTAGGGAGCAAGACCCAGCCTGGGCTTCGCTGCCCTCAGCCTCCCTGAGACCCGGACACCCCTCTACCTGGAGCCCCACAACCAAGACCCCCCAAAGCCAGGACCCCCGAGACCACAACCCCCATGACCAGGACCCCAGTGACCAGGATTCCCGGGACCAGGACACTTCATCTGACCTGGTCTTGGGTTCCCTCCAAAGATGGCGGCCAGAGGTGCCTCTGTCTTTTCATATACTAATCTTCTTTCACCTCTGACACTTGTATTATAGAGAAAGGGCAAAGAGCAATATTAAAATATTTCCTCTAATTAATTCCTTTTTAATGTGCACGAATTTTGTGCACCAGGCACTAATGGTGATAAACTCTACTCCGCCCACATGAAGCCCCACGGCCACATGAACACCGACAAGAGGCGTCTTACTCAGTGGAAAGACGCCCGAGTACTGTTAGGAAGAGAGTTACGGAGCAGTAACAAAGGCGGGAGCCCATTGGGTTTGTTTGTCTTTCCTTTGGTTCTTTCTTGTTTTGGTTTGGTTTGGTTTGGTTAGGTTCGGTTTGGTTTGGTTTGGTTCGGTTCGGTTCGGTTCGGTTTGGTTTGGTTTGGTTAGGTTAGGTTTGGTTTGGTTTGGTTTGGTTCGGTTCGGTTCGGTTCGGTTCGGTTTGGTTTGGTTTGGTTTGGTTCGGTTCGGTTCGGTTCGGTTCGGTTCGGTTTGGTTTGGTTTGGTTCGGTTCGGTTCGGTTCGGTTCGGTTTGGTTTGGTTTGGTTAGGTTCGGTTCGGTTTGGTTTGGTTAGGTTCGGTTCGGTTTGGTTTGGTTTGGTTCGGTTCGGTTCGGTTCGGTTTGGTTTGGTTTGGTTAGGTTTGGTTTGGTTCGGTTCGGTTTGGTTTGGTTTGGTTAGGTTTGGTTTGGTTTGGTTTGGTTCGGTTTGGTTTGGTTAGGTTCGGTTTGGTTTGGTTTGGTTCGGTTCGGTTCGGTTCGGTTTGGTTTGGTTTGGTTAGGTTTGGTTTGGTTTGGTTTGGTTCGGTTTGGTTTGGTTTGGTTCGGTTCGGTTCGGTTCGGTTCGGTTTGGTTTGGTTCGGTTCGGTTCGGTTCGGTTCGGTTCGGTTTGGTTTGGTTAGGTTCGGTTCGGTTTGGTTTGGTTAGGTTCGGTTCGGTTTGGTTTGGTTTGGTTCGGTTCGGTTCGGTTCGGTTTGGTTTGGTTTGGTTAGGTTTGGTTTGGTTTGGTTCGGTTTGGTTTGGTTTGGTTAGGTTTGGTTTGGTTTGGTTTGGTTCAGTTTGGTTTGGTTAGGTTCGGTTTGGTTTGGTTTGGTTCGGTTCGGTTTGGTTTGGTTTGGTTAGGTTTGGTTTGGTTTGGTTTGGTTCGGTTTGGTTTGGGGAGCTTCTGGGGGTTGGGTGTGGCCGTATGTTTGTGAAACAGACTTTATTGAACAGTGCCCGGGCTGACACAGAGGAGGGCGCACACCTAACCCTCTGAGCTGAGCTGTCCTCCTCTGGCTCGCAGCCCGCAGGCCGGCTCCTGCGCCTCCGCGGTGGCTCCCGCCTGCCCTCTCTGCGCTTCCTCCTCCTCCATCTGTCCCCAGAGCGGGAGCTCTGAGGCAAACCTGCACAGTGGCTTCCTCTGGAAGGGATGGAAGCCGGCGGCAAGAGCTATCCACCCCGTATTCTCCACCTTCTCAAACTTCTGCGTGTTTGCGTCCAAGACAGAGGTAGCCATGTGTTTCCTGAGCAGTAAAGGAACACGGTGGAGTGCGAGTGATGGATGTGGATGGGGTTTTGCCATGGTTGGCTGTGCGTGGTGGGAATTTACTCTCTTTTATGTCTTCCTGAATTGTTCAAATAATTGCTTTTAAGATATCGGAAAGACTCAGTTTCCCTAAATACCCCTTCACATCCATTCCAGCAACAGGGAGAGGGGGCGGACAGCGGAGCTCCTGAGCCAGCCTTCAGCAGGCCAAGCCTCTTCCCAGCAGCCCACAGGAGACCCCGAGGAGCAGACAGCAGTGAGAGTTACTGACATGGGGCGGGGGGTCAGGTGGGACACGTGTGGGTGAGTGAGAGCAGAATGAGTGGTGGTCAATGGCAAGGTGCAGCCATTGCAGCAGCCGCCCCGGAACCGTATGGGGGGGCTGCCCCGCCCCCAGTTCTCTGGGGTGAAGCGCAGACAGCCACCTGCTCCCTCCACAGGCTCCAGACAGACGCGGTGTCTCCTCGTGGAAAACACAACACGGACTGATCGCTGTGGTGGAACCCCGCTCTAGGACCCTCTTCTTCCATGCCCACCTGCTGTCCAACCCTTCTTCTTCCATGCCCACATACTGTCCAGCCCTTCTTCTTCCATGCCCACATGCTGTCCAGCCCTTCTTCCATGCCCACATGCTGTCCAGCACTTCTTCTTCCATGCCCACATACTGTCCAGCCCTTCTTCTTCCATGCCCACCTGCTGTCCAGCCCTTCTTCTTCCATGCCTACCTGCTGTCCAGCCCTTCTTCCATGCCCATATACTGTCCAGCCCTTCTTCTTCCATGCCCACCTGCTGTCCAGCCCTTATTCCATGCCCACATACTGTCCAGCCCTTCTTCTTCCATGCCCACATGCTGTCCAGCCCTTCTTCCATGCCCACATGCTGTCCAGCCCTTCTTCTTCCATGCCCACCTGCTGTCCAGCCCTTCTTCCATGCCCACCTGCTGTCCAGCCCTTCTTCTTCCATGCCCACCTGCTGTCCAGCCCTTCTTCTTCCATGCCCACATGCTGTCCACCGGCCCCCAGAAACCAGAGCCATTGCCCTGAACTCTTCTGGCGGCCAGACCAGACGTGCCCTGAATGCACTCGGTGGTAAAATCTGACCTGAGCTTCCACGAGGCCACTATGCTCTCCACTCACCCCTCCCTGTGAGCACCAGGCACTTCTCATCGAAAAGCCCTGATGGCCCTGGCTGGTGTTGCTCAGTGGATAGAGTGTTGGCCTGCGGTCTGAAGGGTCCCGGGTTCATTCTGGTTAAGGGCACATGCCCAGGTTGCCGGCTCCATCCACAGTAGCGGATGTGCATGAAGCAGCCGATCAATGCTTCTCTCTCATCATTGATATATATATATATATATATATATATATATATATATATATATATATATCCCTCTCCCTTCTCTCTAAAATCAATGACAATAACTTTAAAATACTCTGATGGATAGCGGGTGCTTGTCCAGACCCAGAGGGGGATGTCACATGACATAGTGCAGACACCCTACTGCCTCCCTAAAATTCCGACGTTTAAAATCGAAAATACAAAGTATCTAAAATGCGCAAATCTGCAAGTGCTGATGCTTCCAGGGTCCTGGTCTGTGTCTAAGAGTCAGGCAGATCACCAAGGGCAGAGCACAACGGGCATTCCATTTCTAACCATGAACATCCAGGTGAAAGCTGTAGTCACCCAAGATCCAACAGTGCTACAGGCACCTGTAACACGAGGCTCAAGCCACGGGGTCAGCCATCCAATGAGTGCACATGTGTGTGCATGGGTGCGTGCACATGCGTACACAGCATGTGTGTTCGCTTCTGTGAAGCAGGAGACAGGCACAGACGAGAGGCCTGCGAGCCCGGCAGGGTCCTCCTGCTCCAAAGCCGTGACATGCAGGATGCCTCACCCCGCTCGCCCCTCGCCCACCTGGCGGCTCTCTTCCTCACACGGACCCTGTGAACGGGGGCCGCAGAGCCACGTGAAGAGGCTCCGCAATGCTTCCCTTCACAACCAAGCACCAATGAGCGCTTTTTAAATATATTCTTATTGATCTCAGGAAGGGAGAGGGTGAGAGAGAAACATCCATAATGAGAGAATCATGGACCGGCTGCCTCCTGCACCCCCCTCCCCACTGGGGATGGAGTCCACAACCTGGGCATGTGCCCCTACTGGGAATCTAACCATGCTCTCCTGGTTCATAGGTCGACGCTCCACCACTGAGCCACACTGGCCAGGCAAGAATGAACACTTTCCACTAGCATGGCGCCAAGGGGAGAAACAAAGCTCTCATGCTCCTCAAGGCCCCTCCTGACATGGAAAATCTATGATCCCCTCATCCCTCGCTCTTCCGATAGGTGCATGGCCCCCGGCCAGGAACAAGTCAGGGCAGAAATATTGTCAAAATGTTTTATTTTATCTCAGGTGCACTAAAAACAGATCCGCTCAAAACGCAGCCTCCTCCCCCCTAAAGCAGCCCTTCAATTCATTTAAAACAAAGACTTTTATTTGGCGTTCATTCACTCATTCATTCATTCATTCCGCGTATCAGCCGAGCCCTGAGCAATGCAGAGTGAGGGGCGCCAAGCCCACGTGGAAAGCCCAAGTATTACTTTTGACCCCACCAATGAGCTGCTGGTGGCCTCGTGTGGCCCGGAAGCCTTGCTGATACCAAAAATCAGTTGCCTGACACATACTTCACATGATACATGTACTACATACAGTATTCTTACCAGGAAGGACGCTAGAGAGAAGAAATGTGATGCTGAAGAAAGCCATCAGGAAGAGAAGATACAGTGACAGTATTAACGGACAAGATCTGCATGTGATGGACTCGGCCAGTGGAAACCATGCTGCTCACGGTCACTGGACTGGACTTCCTGTGTGGCCACCAGCCTCGGTGGACAGGACCAAGCCCTCCTCGTTCAGGAGGAGGGTGGAGAGCAGAGAAAATCACCCCACTTCGCAGATGACAGAAGCACGACTGAGGGCGAGTCTGTGCGTCAACAATAAAAGGAGAACTTGCCCCCAAGTTCATCATTTCTGGCCTCTACCTGCCAACCACATGGCCCCCAAGGCCAAGGCCACCTCAGTGACGGGGCCTGGGGCCTGGGGGCAGGAGGGCAGGAGAGGACAGAGCCAGGGACACATCCGAGCCCCCAAAGGAGAATGACCCACAAAGGCCCAGAGACGCCAAGAGGAGGTTTGGGAAACGGCTGGGATGCCCAAGCCAAGCCCAGCAGAATCCAGTCGAGCTCCGCTTAGGTCTCTTCCTGCGGGAGGGCCGGGGGTGTGCATAGGGGGTACCCTCGTTCGCGGCGGGGGTGCTCGCCGTGCTGTGCTCAGGGCCACCTACAGTGAGACACGGGCAGGACCCCGAGAGCAGCGTGCTGACTGCACCGGCCTCGCTCCTGCCGGCGCCTCGGACACGGGTGAGGCCCGGGGCTCAGAGGGCCATTTCTACAGCCTCAGTTTCCCACAGACAGACGGAGGCAGGCAGGGGTCAGCAGAGGCCACAGTCACGTTGTGTGAGGCTGACGGTGGGATGTTAGAGGGCCGGTGGGAACGAGCGGTGCTGCATTCTGTGGGCTTTGGCTCCCAAGGGGCTGAGACTGGCCAAAAACGCTGGTAAACAAAATACCAGCTGTAAACTCCTCTGCAAGAATGCCTGGAACCGCGCACCTGGGTCTGGGCTCCCGCCATCACAAACAGCGTGCGTGGGCTTCCTGGCCCGGCGGCGAGAACACCCGTGGGAGAGAGGAGAGCCGACGGCTCGGGGGCCCGATAAGGGACATGTTTTGCCTCTTATCTCCTGGCTCCAACTCAGCCCCGATGGAGAGTGACAACAAATGGCCTCCTCGCGGGCCCGGCTGGGCCCTTCGCCTCGGGCCTGGGAACGTGCACCCTCCTCAGCCAGAGGCCCGGAGAGAGGCCCTCGGAGCTAAGTCTGCCTGGGCTGCCACGCACTCCACGGCCGTGAGAGCAAAGAGAAAAGCCGGGGCACGGAGCCCCCATCTGACCGGGTGCTTAGGAACCGGCACGAGGCTGTTCCTTTATGTTATGGAGGTCAGAGCGGAAGGGAGAGGGAGATGGAACATCAGTGACAAGAGAGAATCATGGGTCGGCTGCCTCCTACGGGCCCCCACTAGGGATGGAGCCCAAAACCCCGGCCGTGTGCCCTTGACAGGGATTGAACCTGGGGGTGCCCTTCAGTCCGCAGGCCGACACTCTCTCTAGGGAGCCAAGCCCGCCAGGCGGCACAGGGGTCCTGACTGAAGCTTCGGGGCCGGAAGGGGGGCTATGGGAGGTCCGTGAAGGCAGGAGGTGGTCAGTGACGAGATAACACCGTGGCCGGCAAGACCTCAGGGCTCCCGGGCAGAAGCGGGTGTGACCGCCGAAGGGAAGTGAACGAACACCTAGCACAGAGGCGCATCGGGCTCTGCCCCACCTGTCCAATAACGCGAGTCATCTTCCCGCGGGCGGGGGGCCCACCTTCCGTTTGTAAAACACACACCTGTCCCTGGCTGCTGTGCTCAATGGTTAGAGCATCAAGGGCACTTACCAGGTTTGCAAATCTGATCCTCTCTGTCACATCGATATTTCTCTCTCCTCTCTCTATTCCCCCTGCCTCCTCTCCTCCACACTCTCTGAAAGATAATAATAAAAATAAAAATCATGCCAAGACTGGTTTGGCTCAGTGGATAGAGCATCGGTCTGTGGACTGAAAGGTCCCATGTTCGATTCCGGTCAAGGGCATGTACATTGGTTGCGGGCACATCCCCAGTAGGGAGTGTGCAGGAGGCAGCTGGTCGATGTTTCTCTCTCATCGATGTTTCTAGCTCTCTATCTCTCTCCCTTCCTCTCTGTAAAAAAATGAAATATATATTATAAAAAGTAATAAAAATAAATAAATAAATAAATAAATAAGTAAAAATCAATGGAAAAAATGCCCTCACTCCCTGGTAAGTATATAAAAAACAAAGCACGGCCCCTGTGGAGCTGATCCAGAAGACACAGTGACACAGGAACACTTCGCCTGCATGTCTGCAGACACCTCATCTTCCCTAAACCCGTCCTCCTGGCCAGCTTCTGAGCTACACCATGCTTCCGGGCAAGGCTCTGCCTCAGCGCTGCTGCCGCCGCATCCGGAGCGTTCCTTGGGGCTGGCTGTGCCCTACTGAGCAGCACGCCAGCCTCTGCCAAGCGGAGACCAGGAGCAGCGCCCACTGGCGCCCCAGCTGTGAGGCCCCAACGTCCTCAGACGCTGCAGAATGTTCCATGGGGCCACGCTGTCCTGGGCGCAGACTGTGCCCTCAGACAAGGACCAATGGGCAGTCCAGGGACCTGGGTGCGGAGCTGGAGCCCCGGGGTGGCTCTGACTCACTCCCTGGCGGCGTGGCTCTGGGCAGGTGACTGACACCGAGCCTCATGCCTGCCCGCTGGGGAATTGGGAGGGTTAAACCGGACCTTGCCTGGCACCTGGTGGGTGTTCAATGTCCAGTTGCTCTTCTCCTGGCTTCCTAAGGCTCTTTCAATAGAGACCTTCCAGATCCCAACACACACCTGCTCTTCAGCCCCCTCCCTCTCTGCAGACACGGAGTGAGCCTGGGGGCTTGGGAGCCGGCCTTTGCTGGGCACTCACTGGCCGGGTGGGCATGGGCACGCCATTTGACCTCTTTCGGGTTCCCGCTGCTAAGTGGGTAGCAGCATCTCTGCCCTGCACAGCTGCACCAGGTGCTGCCACCCCTGCTCGGCGGCCGGCCTGGCCCCTGCTGCCGTGAGTCACGGAGAAGGTGGACGGCGGCTCTTTACTCAGCGCGCTCACTCTGATTGAAGTGCTTCTCAAACATGTCTGTGCATTAAGACATCTTGTGAAGATGTTCGAACAAAGCACCGAGGCTGGAGGCACCGCCCCCAGAGTCTGATTTCATGGGTCCCGTGTGGGATGCAAGCGGCTCGCACTTTTTAAACTTCTCAGGTGATGCTGACATGCGGCCAGGGTTGAGCCTCACAGTCCTGGACGCAGACTCTCCAGGCTCGTTAAACGCACCTGCTTGCCACCCTAACTCATGACTAACTCCTCCCGCCCCCACGCTTTACACAAATCACTGCTCCCATCTGCACGGCTTCCCCAGATTTCCCAGCCAATCCCTGGCTTCTCCCTCTGCCCAGACCAACTCCCTGTCTAAAGACTTCCCATTTGTCTCTTGAACGGGACTTGCTCACCCATGAACACGTTTAGCACGTGCACAACACAGGACGCTTAGAAAATAAAATTTATGTGCAAACAAACATAAGTATTTCCGACATTGTATCCAGAGGGGAGATTCCAGATAAATGCCAAGAAGGCATTGCTTATCAGAACGCCCGTTGGGCCTCTTCTTGCTCATTGGCGGTCAGACTGTCTGCGAGCCACACCGGAGAGCACATGGCCAGAGGCTCAAACACTCGGCAATTGGTCTTCATTAGCACACCTTGCTCGCCAGCCTTGACTCAAAGGACCAGAGCTCTCTAAAGCAGCGGTCACCAACCTTTTGGACCTCGAGGGCTAACAGTGGTCCGAGGACCACCGCTTGGCGACTGCTGCTCTAAGTATCAAACGCCCAGTTACAGGACGATGTGTTACGCTGGGGACATTGAAAACTACCCAACAAGCCCTGGCTGCTGTGGCTGAGCTGGCTGAGACGGTCCTGAGCATCAGAAGTCACTGGTTCCATTCCAGTCAGAGCACCTGCCCGGGTCCTGGACTGGAATCCCAGTAGGGGGCGTGCAAGACGTCGCTGATAGATGTTTCTCTCTCACACAGATGTTTCTCTCTCCCTTTCCCTCCCTCTAAAGTCAATAAAAAACACGTTAAAAAAAGAACGCTACCACAAGATCTGAGGACAATCTTTAACAGCAGAATGGCTGGAATACGAGTGTGGTCTCCCCCTGGTGACTTGGATAGGACACTCATTTGAATAAATAAGTTACGATATCTTTGTTTTGAAAAAAAGTTGTCATTATCAATCAAAGCATCTTATTGCTTTAAGTGTTGTTATTGTTACTGGCCTGAAAGCTGTCTGCTTACAGTGGCGGCTCTCGGCAAGGGCCCTGAGCAATGCCTGCAGACATGTCTACTGTCACAATGCAGAGGGTGCGGGGAGAGGGGCCGGTCAGTAGTGCCATGGCTGAAAGCACTGAATGAAATGTGTTCATGGATGTGGCATATTTTCTTATATGTTTTGACCAGCTTGTTCTCTCCTCAGAAGAAATGTCTTCATTATACTGCTCAATGCAGAGCTTTATAGTGAAGACCACGGGGGAAACACTGTGAGACGGGCCAGGACCTTTGGTGCCTGGAAATCGCCATGAATCAGGAGTCACTGCCCTCAGAAGGTGTGCTGGACAATAATGCTGCCACTGCGAGTGTGGACTGCGTCAGCCTGCCTGGGTGTAGATCTCAGCTCTGGTTTTTACCAGTTCTGTGATGTTAAGCAATTTACTCAACCTCCCTACACCCTAAGATGGGGGTAATGCTGTTTCTTAACTCTGATTATTATTGTTTTAATCCTCAGCCACAAGCATGCTTAGAGAGAGTAAGGGAGAAAAGGAGGGAGGGAGGGAAGGAAGGAAGTATGAAGAGAGAGAGAGAGAGACATCAAGTTGAGAAACACAATCAGTTGCCTTTTGTACATGCTACAACGGGTATGTGCCCTGACAAGGAATCAAACCAGCACCCTTTCTGTGCACAGGACAATGCTCAACCAACTGAGCCATTCTGGCTGGGCTCCCTTATTATTTGTGTGGAAGTAAAATAAATTGTAAAGTGTGTATTGCCTGGCATGTAAGAAGTGCTCAATAACTGATAGTTACCATCATCATCATCATGTCATCGTTATTTTAAGTAAACATCATTGCAAAGACTAGCGTGCTCCTCGTTTGCAGAGTGCAAAGTCAGGTACACTCATGATTTGGGCATTGACAGGGGACTTTAGCGGTAGCCCTCAACCTCGGCTGGGCACCGGATCACCCATACTGCAGATCCACTGAGTCAGAACACCTGGGGGTAGGACCCCATGTCAGGACTTTCTTAAGCACGCCATGCTGCCCCGGTGTGCAGCTAAGGTTTAGGATCCCTACATTAAAATCATGGACAAAGGCTCTCTCTCAGTGGGATGATAACGGGAGAGTAGATTTTAGAAAAGAAAGTGAAGGCTGTGAAAGAGAGAAGGATCAGGTGGGGAAGAATATTTGAGGAAATGAACACATTCAGATAAGTAGAGACGGAGAGGTAAGGATGCCAACAGTTCCTGCCTTTTCCAGTCAAATATCCCCGGGACCAGAGGAGCGGGAAGGGAAAGCATGAGACACAGCCCACGGGACAGTGACTGTAACGCACCGTGAGGGGCGCTGAGTGAGAAGGAAGAGCTCTGGAGGCTGTGGGGAGGTAAGAGCCCCCCAGGGAGGCCCACCCTGGAGAGCAGGGCGACCATATTTCCCCGATGAAAACGCCCCCCTGGACAGTTCAGTCAGGAGTTCTGAGTAACCAATGAAAAGCTTCTTGTGGCTGATATTTATTTAATGTTTCATTTCTCAGAGATAAGAAACTTATGTCCACATCCCAGAAAGCACAGCAGACCAACCACCCAACCTTAAACACTGGTCTGCCCACTGCGCCCTCAGGCTCCTGGCACAGTGCCCACCGTGTGCAGTGTGACCCCGAGGGACCACCCACCGGCGCAGCAGCAGACACACCACCGAGGGCCACGGACGGCCAGTGAGTCCGCTGCCGAGGCTCACTCCCAGAGCCATTTACAGCGGGTCACTGTGTTCAAAGGACTGACTAGCATTCCCCGTTTAGTGGATTAACACCCAGACCCACCAACAGAGCCTCTAGCCTTCGGGTCTGGGTGTCGGTCTCTGGAAGCCCAGGTTTGGTTTTATTCTTTCACTTGCTTTGCGCTGCAACTCAAACTGAAAGCACGAGCATCTTCCCTCGGTAAGCAGGACAGTCCCCTGTTCGGTATGACTGGAGAAGTGCCCGTCCGAAGGCCACTCCACAGAGCAGAAGGCAGCCCTGGAAGAGACAACGCCCACACTCCCGGAACCAGCCCACAGCCATGTGCCTTCTGTGGGGGACCCGGTAACGAAGCAGGACCACCCTCTGCACACCAGGGCCGGGCGGGAACAGCTGTGGCGGGCGGGACCACAAGGCGCTGGGACGTTCTCCATGCCCCGGGGTCACCAGCAGAGCCACACCTGTGCAGAACAGGTTGCCTCTGATCCCCTGGAAAGCCCTTCGCGTGATGTAGGCCAAACTGTGTTTGTTGTTCTTAAGCCAGTTCCCGGCTTCGGAATTTAGACAATCATTCAGCCGCTCCATGTCGAGCCTCTGAAAATGCAGCCCGAGAATTCCCGGGCATATGTCACTGCGTCAGTTCGTTCGGGCCTCACCCAGCCCCGCTCTGTGCGGCTCCCGGGGTAAGAGAACGTTCACAGGGATGAGAAAGGAACCGGTGAAGGGAAATCGGCCGCAGCTCCGAGGGCATGGGGGGTGGGGGAGATGGGGCAGGAGGTGGTGCCTCCGCTCCTGCAGGGCCCACTCCCCACGCGCAAGGCTCCCTCCGAGCCCCGGAGGAAATGGCGCTCCCAAGCCGGCGATCGCTTACACCGAACACCGCTGCGGCTTCTGCTTCAAAGGAGTCAGCAGAATGTCATTCTTGGCCAGTCCTGAAAACGTGATGAAGACAACGCTTCAGAGGTCCGCGCGAGGGACAGGAAATGTCAGAATCCAATGTTCAGGCTCCATTATTCATCTCCTGAGCAAATGCCGAAGATGGGCTTGTCTGTGAAAGTCGAGAAGCACCGTGTTCAGCAATTATGCGAACCCTGAAGACTTGGCTCCCAGACCATGTCTGTTGGTCTTGGAATGCTCTCCGGATCCAAGTAGCTGACAGAGTTTTTATTATTATTATTAATAACACGGGGCCTTAAGGAAGGTATGCACTCGGAGTGAGTGAGGAGACTCTGGCTCCATTCCATGTTCCCCATCTCTCTGTGGACCGATGGTGGCTGATGTTCTACTTACACTGTGCTCTCGTGTCTTCTCTGCTCATAAAAATGCATTATTCAATTCGGGATGAATTCAAAGTCAGGATGTGGGGGCCTTTAGGAAGCCTTACAAAAATATTTGCGAGGAGGAGAAGCAGTTAAACTCTCAGCAGGTACTAACTGCTCTCCTGTTTCGTCTGCCTCAGGGACCATGCCCACGGGACAGCTCGCTGCTGGGCATCTACATGAACAGCCAGACACGCGGCATCTACAGAGACTCACCATGAGGACCCTGGCTCGTGTCCTCACTGTGCAGCACAGCCAAGCAGACGGAAAACCTGTGCAGGGCGCCCTGCCCTCCGGCGCTCCCATGTTGAATCAGTGAGCACTGACGTGGCTGGCACTCCGAGTGCTGAGACGGAATGCGCACTGGGCGCTCACACTGGGCGCTCACACTGTGCGCTCACATGTGCTGGGCACTGGGGGCCCCTGGAGGAGGAGTGTGCAGGGGAGCCGGGCAGACAGGAGGGACTCGGGCCAGGAGACCACGGGCACCCGGGAACTGCTCGCTCGGCCTGGAAGGACAGGGAGGTCTGGGTGGAAGGAAGGCGTTAGGCAGGAGGCGAAGGTCAACAAAGACGCGAAGGCAGAAATGAGGAGGGCATGTCACACGGGACTGGCAGGGGATGCCCCGCCCCTTCCCTTCGGTCTTATCAGACCCATCTGATGGGACAAGGTGAGAATTATGTGAAAGAATCCTGCTTCATCTGCATGGACTTCCTAGACACAGACAGGAAGCCTTTGAATGAGGATCAGTGAGAGCTCCGTGGGTGGGAATGTCTGAATCTGGAAAAACAGAAGGAGTCGGAGACCGACAGCACCCTGTGTCAGAGCTGCCGTGGGAACACGCAGTCCTGGGGAGCAAGGTCCCTGGAAGACGGGACTCCTCCTGTCACTCATCCCGGTGACCACACACACACCCATCACACACATACCCATCACACACACACACACCCATCACACACCCATCACACACACACCCATCACACACACACACCCATCACACACACACCCTTCACACACACACACACCTATCATACACACACACCCATCACACACACACACCCATCACACACACACACCCATCACACACACACCCTTCACACACACACCCATCACACACACACCCATCACACACACACCCATCACACACACACACCCTTCACACACACACCCTTCACACACACACCCATCACACACACACACCCATTACACACACACACCCATCACACACACCCATCACACACACACCCTTCACACACACACCCATCACACACACACCCTTCACACACACACCCTTCACACACACACCCTTCACACACACACCCATCACACACACACCCTTCACACACACACCCATTACACACACACCCATTACACACCCATCACACACACACACCTGGCTGCCAATAAGAGGAACTGTGAGAATCTGACACTCCAGGTCTGTGGTCAGCAAATCACGGCTCGAGAGCCACATGCCGCTCTTTGGTCCCTTAAGTGTGGCTCTTCCACAGAATACCACAGCCTGGGCGAGTCTATTTGGAAGAAGTGGTGTTAGAAGAAGTTTAAAAAACTTGGCTCTCAAAAGAAATTTCCATCGTTGTCCTGTTGATATTTGGCTCTTCGGACTAATAATTTGCTCCGGGTGATGTCCAAATTTCCCAGCCTCCTCTCTGCCTCCACGTGCTGCCATCCACAAGCCACCTGGGTCCACACTGAGCCACCTCTTTGGCTTCCACCAGCGATCCGCTCACACTCCCGCGTTCCTGGCTCGGTCATGTTATCACAGACGTGGACATGGTGAAGAGGACTGCAGTGTGGAGCACGTGACCCCTGTCACGCGATGGGTCCACGGCACATCTCCGCCCTCCAACAGGAAGCTGTGCTTGTCTAGCTCCAAAGAGTCCCTCCATGTCCTGAGGCCCTCACCTGCCCCCGAGTCCTTCCCCAGGCAGGCGGCGCCCCAGGTCCATCCAGGGAATGCGGTCTTCCCGTCCACTGCGATGGCTCCCGAGGAAGGTGGGAAGGGGACGGGGCCTCTGTCCCAGCGTTCACCAAAGTCCCCCCTCGGGGAAAGGCGAGATGACAAAGCTCACTGATCACTTGGCACTGGGTTCCCTCCCACCACTTACCCCTTCTCTCCACAGCCCTAACTTGGCCCCCATCTCTGTGGCCTTCGGGAATTCCTGTCTCAGAAGGGCCTTCTGGAATCCTCTCCTGGAGTGGCCGCTCCGTGTATTTGAGGGGTCCCTCCCACTCCCCACGTGCAGGTCTCCCAGGCCCCTGGAGAGGCGCCGGCGGCCGGCACTGAGCGTTAGGAATGAAGTCAGCTGCCCTGGCTTCAGGGAGCCCCAAGAAGGGCTGAAACTCCCAGCCTAAACCTCGTGCCCCGTTCCCTGCACCTCCGAGGCAGAGACCACCTGGAAGAGATGCTGTTCGCGGGCACCCTGCCTGTGCAGCCCCCCTCGGGCCTCGGCCCCACACCCAAGAAACGCTGGGTGTTTATATGAGCGTGCTTGCTCGCCATGCTGGGCTGGCTTCTTTCCCATTTCCTGGCCTTAATTTCTGGAAAAGCAATGATTTTTCCTGCTGGTCAGAGTCTGCCACAAAAACGTCTCTCTCTCCGCTCACAGATGCACATGGCCTACCAGCAAGCCCTCGGCAGGCTCCCCTGCCGCTCGTGTGGCGTTACCACCCAGCGCGTTTCCCTCGGCGCACACCTGGCTTCCTGCTGACGGGCCAACAGCAAACAGTGCGTTTCCCAAAAGCTCTATTGGCGGCCTCAGCAGTTTCCCCGACTTTACTCTCAATTTAAACGGGATTTTCAAAATCATCAAGACCCCTAGTCAGTCCAACACGTCCCTGGTGTCCCCGCACGGTGCACCCCCCAGTCTGGAGACCAACCCGCGGCTGGACTCCTGGTTCAGCTCCACGTCTTCATGTAAACGATCCCGGACAGGACGCCGGAATGGAACACAGAGGTCAGCCAGGGAACTCGGGTTTGTTTAAATGTGGCCAGACCCAAACCTGCAGGACCGGGGCGGGCAGCATCCTCCGTGGGCCCTGCCGCCCTGCTCCCCACACCAGTCCCGGCAGCACACCCAGCCTGGCCCTGGTTTCTGCAAAACTCTACTGACACCCCCACAGCCTTTCTAGTTCAGGGTCTTTGGGAGGATTCGGGGCCAGTTTCATGGGAAGGATCACACCCCATTGTTCTCCATCTTTCGCTCTCCTCTCTCCTCTGAAATCTGTTAAGCTGACCCATGTGACGATGCTAATAATCAAGTGTTTCTCTCCTGGGAAGGTAACGATGCCATCTGATTCTGCCAAACCTAAATAACCAGGCAGTTCATGGGCGATTGCTCAGTCAGAGAAGGACAGTGGGGAAACAGTGCTTTCACACATGGCTCCTTTACTTCTGCCTGGCAGTTTTAAGGTAATGAAAACACAAGCAGAGATTCACGTTACCACTAAAATAGGACAAAATGCACTGTTTGCCCTGATTTCTCTACATCTTCAGTATCTTATGCATATATTCAAGCATAAACTTTGTATTAAATGAGTACGAATATTTTCACTGTGAGATCTAATGGACTACGTAGCAGCCATTGGTAACAGAGGCGGGTCATCTTCTTTTTAATTCTGAGCCCTGGATCCAACAGCATGGCCCAGGTCTGCGGGGAGGTGACAGGACCTCACCATCGCCACGCAGCCAAGGGCAGGGAATGAAAGGACCCCGAGTCCTGTGTGGGACCTTTTCCCTTTTTGCCCGAAAACGCACATGGGGCCTGGTGGGAAATGCTAAGTTTAGGTGCTGGGCACTAGGGGACGGGGCCTGCACCCATCGGGAGGAAACACAGCTCTTATCTGAGGAGAGGCTGCGGGGAAGCGGGCGGGGACACAGGGCCCAGCAGCGCCAGCGAGGAGAGCAGGGTTCACTGTGACAGACTCAGGCCGCCGGGGGATGTCTGTCCCGCACGCAGCTCTCCTGGCTCCAAGAAATGACAAATTGAGGTTTAACAAACACAACAACTTGGGGCCTTTGCTTATTTCTTCTTAAAAGGACAAGCGAGCACAGAGACTCCCCGCTGGGAGCACAGGGCCCGCGGAGTGCGTCCGAGGAGAGCTGTCGGTGCCCAACTGGCCCATCACGGTCAAACCCCAGCAAAGCTCTTCCAGCTGCAGCCTTCACGGCTCCAGGCTTTGTTTCAGAAAGTGCGGCCGGGCCCCGGCGTCCGATCTGACGCCCTCCCCGCTGCACCGCCGCCGGGCTGCTCTCACTGCCACGGAAACGCCCGGCGGCGTGGTTCTTCCCAGGACCATGGCGACACCGGCCCCGCATTCATTCATCGTCTGCTTTCCTCCTATGGCGGCACGCCGCGTCCCCGTGTGTTTTCAGAGGGCTGGGACAAAGCGGAGAAGAACGTTTACGATGTCTGCTCCTCCTTTCTGCCCCCATGACGCAAGGCTGGCTTTCACACGTTTCACTTCGGGTCCCGCTCTCTAAGACGTTAACAATATGGGAAGATACGTGATATGCTGGAGGACATGTGAAGTTTCCCCAGGTCGTTCAAAGCATGTCCCAGCACAGTATTGCACACGACACCTGCTGCTCAGGTCTGGGTCCGGCTGCCCTTTTTATGGGCCAGAACCCGCGGCGCAGTAAAGCACCCGAGGAGCCGCAGGAAGGCTGAGTGTGCCCTCCGTCTCGCCTACTTCAATAAGAGAGATTCGCTTCTGTGAAAACGTTTATTTCCCCTCGGACTGTACGGGGAGGGAGAGGGGAGAGTGTTTAACACATTCCAGATGACCTATGGCAGAAGGATTATGAAAATCAATTTAACTACCGTGTCCCTGACTTTGCTTTGTTCTATTATCAACCATAGGGCACAGAACTTTGTAACTAAAGCAATATTTAACCTACTTTATTATTCGAAGACTGGTGTTGGGTTGATATACGTTAATTTTTAAGTATTTTATGAAAGTAAGCATTCCTTTCTCACAACAAAGAAATACAGAACTGAATCCATTTTAGTAACAAAATATCTAGTCTGATTAAAAGAAACAAGCAACTAAATTCAACGACATCGACATCGTATTGTCTGCAAACGTCTGCCATCAGGAGTTCCATGTTGGTAACAATTTGTTCACTGTCCCTGGAAAGCCAAGCTGGAAATGGCCGCATTGAGAAGTGCTTACTCCCCCGTTGGTCCTGACCTTCAGGGAGGAAAGGGCAGCAGGGAAGGGGGAATGGAAGCACGTGCTTCCAGCTGCAGGGCCTGTGTTACAGGCGGGCGTCCAGCCTGGCTCCACCCAGGAGGGGCCGGAACCCACGGGCACCCACACTGAAGGCGGGCCCGTTAGAGCACCGTCCCCACACCCGCCAGGGCTGCGCTTCCATCCCTGGTGTGGGCACATGCAAGAGCCAACCAACGAATGCAGAGATGAGTGCAACAACAAGTCAATGTTTCTCTCTCACCCTTCCTCTCTCTCTAAAACTAATCAATAAATTAAAAAAAAAAAAAAAACTAAAATAATTGCTTGCTTCTTTCCGTTGCTGAAACATGACTGTGTGACGCACGGATAGGAAAAGTATGTTCAGTCTCTAAGCAGCTCACGCAGCACTGTTAGAGATAAGAAGCCTTCACTGCAATTGCTGCCATCATTTGTGATTATTTTTGATTGCCCAGCAAGCTACTGACAGAGAGGTAGCAAGTCCTTTTTAAATGAGTGTCTCAGGGGCATTGGCCAACATTGGATGTCACTCATTTTTCTTCCTAGTAAATCTCCATACAGTCCAATACATGCTGATTTTACAAGCGCTTATTAGTATGTAAGCTTCCGTAATGGGAGATTAACGTAAGTCTCCGCAGTGGGAGATGCGGGGCACACCAAGTGAAGAATCCGAGCTGTGCTGTCGCTGGAAATGCCAGCCTGCGAGTGCACACAGGACCCTCCGGACCCCAGGCTGGGCCCAGCACTGACCCCGAGAACTCCCGCTCCGTCCCCGCCCGCGTCCCCTCCGAGTGAAAGGAACTCGGGCTGAGGCACCGGAGACCCGGGCACGGAGAGCCAGCCCTATAGGGAGGCTGGGAAGGTGGCCTCCTGAAGGATGAGAAGCCACTGCCTCCAGACCTCAGCTTAGTCACCTGTGATTTCCGTGTTTCACCTGCGCCCCCAGGCTGTGCGGTCTGGGGGCTCCCGCGCAGGGCCGAGCTCCTCGCAGCGGCCTGGGACGGGGGGAGCCGTGCAGTGCACGGAGGGCGGGCGGGCGATGGAAGTTCACGCTCCCACAAGGTCTTTAGGGCCCTGAGGGCCTCGTTCCTGGGCACCTCATTGGCGTGGTGCATGCTGGGGTCAGGAGGAAACAAAGTTACTCTGCTAGTCACTTTGGCTGTCGAAGGGCAGCAAAGTGGTCCATCGCCCTTCCCATCCGCAGCCTTCCAGACATTCGCAGAAACCGTCTGAGACACTCCCAGGGGCTGAGCGAGGCTGTGGCCGGGAAGACGCCTTGATGAGCGCACGCCTCGGCCTTATCGGCACCTGGGAGCAGTGCAGTCACCCGAGAAGCGAGTGCCCGGCCACGTCCAGCCCTGCTTCTCTGGCCTGGGGCCCCTCCTCTGACCCAGCAGTCCTCCGAGCAGACGCAGCCTCTGGGCAGACGCCTCGGGCCACCGCCCGCTTTGTAAGAATTCTCCCAGGAGCGAAAGCCTCCGTCTCTGCTTGGCCTACATTTTCCAGAAAATAAGGCCACTGATGTGTCCAGATCTCCTTTTCCCTGACACCCCGATCCTCCTCCAAATCCCGGTCAGTTCTGATCACTGAAACCTGTCACCAACTCCAGCTCAGTGATCCCCTCTCTGTTTCCTCCTATTTTA
The DNA here is from genome assembly GCF_964339955.1 of Pipistrellus hanaki. Taxonomy (NCBI): domain Eukaryota; kingdom Metazoa; phylum Chordata; class Mammalia; order Chiroptera; family Vespertilionidae; genus Pipistrellus; species Pipistrellus hanaki. The sequence continues at coordinate 1,335,899 of NC_140506.1, read as the reverse complement.
TTTTGTTAGCCTCACCCGAGGGTAATTTTCCATCTATTTTCAGAGAAAATGGAAGAGAGAGAGAAAGATAGAGGAAATATCGATGTGAGAGATATTTAAATATAACCAACATCAATTGGTTGCCTCCTGCAGGCCCCCCGACCAGGGCCTGGCCTGGGAGGAGCCTGCAACCAAGTACATGCCCTCGACCAGAATCAAACCTGGGACCTTTCGGTCCACAAGCCAGCGCTCTATCCACTGAGACAAACTGGCTAGGGCTTATTTTTCTTTAAATAACTTGTCACCAACTACAATACAATCCTACATGGTTTACTTGTTTGTATAGTTATCTGTTTCTCCCTTTCTTGAATGTCAGCTCCGTGAGGTCGAGGAGTTTTCAATGTTTTTGCTCACTGTACTCAGTATGGAGAACACAGTAGGTCCTCAATAAATGTTTCCTGAGTAAGGAAAAGGATACATGGGTAACTAAATGAATGAAGCCGTAGTCTCCACAACCTCACGGCCAGAAATAAACTGGAACCCTACATTAATCTGGTCTCACATCTGCCCTGAACAGCTAGTCAGTTACCAGCCCTGTGACTCATCCTTTCTACGTCTCTCCCCCAAGTCCGAGCCTGGACCCCTCGCATCTGGACCTAACACAGACAGTCTCCAGGCTCTCTCCCTGTCAATCATTCCCCCAGGTGAACCTTTTAAAACTCGAGCTCCCATCACTCTACGGAGCACAGCTGTGTCCTCGGTAAACTAGACACAGCTCCCTGGTGTGGCCTCCCCGGCCTGCACAACCAGACCCCACGTGCCTGACACATCCCGTTCCCCACGGCTCCCACACTCTTCCTCTCCCCTAGGCTGGCCCCTGGCTCGCCCCTGGCTCACCCCTGGCTGCGGTGCGCATTCCCACCCATGCTTTACCTGGGTACTTCCCGCTGGCTAGCATGTCCCTCCTTCCCTCAGCTACTCAAACCTGTATGCCCCATTAAGCCCCTCAGAACCGCAGCAGCCATCACAGCCCATTGATTCCTGCTTTGCCTCTGGAAACGCACAGGGCCTGCGCCTCACATCCATCGCTCTGTGCGCCAGCCATTTCCCGGCCCCTTCCTGACTGCCCGGGAAGACGGCATACGAAGCTGACTCACTCTCACGGTGTCTTAGGTCAGTGCTGTATCCAGCAGTAACCCACGCCCAAAACCCAAACACACACTGGAAGATACCTTACATTTTTACTGAGATGTTTCAAACAGATAGCAAATAGCCTACAGACCCTCTTTTGCATTATCATCTCAGAAGTCTTCCTCATAGCTGCTCGGTAATTACCCTCTCCCCTCTCATTCACATCCTCCTTCCTTACAGCCCTCGTCCAGACAGACTGCTGCTTGCTTATCTCAGTCTGCTTCCTGGACAGCTCTCTGCCCTGTCACCAGGCACCGCTGTAGACTTCTGCGGCTCCCTCCAAGAGTCTTCCAGAACAAAAGCCCAGTCCCCGAGGACTCACAGCCACGCGGATGCTTCCTCCGAAGGCAGACAGGGGGAGAGGCTCCCGGTGTGAGGGGCTCATTTCTGTCCTGGTCCTCCGCCCGGTCAGAGCCTGGGGTCTCCAATGAAGGGCTCACTGCTTGTTCCCCAGGGGCATTTCTCAGGAGATCCCAAACCTGACCTGCGAACCTCCTTCTCCTGCGGGCTGGACGGTCATCTCAATGGAAACACTAGTACCTGTGACTGAGCCAGGCAGTGCGCTATGGCCTGGAGCGCCCGCCACCTTCCCTCCCCGCAGTCCAGCCCTGATGTCCATGCCTGACTTCTACCCACATGTTAGAGCCCAGCGGACGGGACCACCTGTGTGTTGAGCCCAGCGGACAGGACCACCCACATGTTAGAGCCCCGTGGACGGGACCACCCACATGTTTGGTACAGTGGACGGGACCACCCATGTGTTAGAGCCCAGCGGATGGGACCACCCACGTGTTAGAGCCCAGCGGACGGGACCACCCACATGTTAGAGCCCAGCGGACAGGGCCACCCACATGTTAGAGCCCAGTGGATGGGACCACCCATGTGTTTGGTGCAGTGGACGGGACCACCCACGTGTTTGGTGCAGTGGACAGGACCACCCACATGTTAGAGCCCAGCGGATGGGACCACCCACGTGTTAGAGCCCAGCGGACAGGGCCACCCACATGTTAGAGCCCAGTGGACGGGACCACCCACGTGTTTGGTGCAGTGGACAGGACCACCCACGTGTTAGAGCCCAGCGGATGGGACCACCCACGTGTTTGGTGCAGTGGGTGGGACCACCCATGTGTTTGGTGCAGTGGGCAGGACCACCCACATGTTTGGTACAGCGGACGGGACCACCCACGTGTTAGAGCCCAGCGGATGGGACCACCCACGTGTTTGGGACCACCCATGTGTTTGGTGCAGTGGACGGGACCACCCACGTGTTTGGTGCAGTGAACGGGACCACCCACGTGTTTGGTGCAGTGGGTGGGACCACCCATGTGTTTGGTGCAGTGGGCAGGACCACCCACATGTTTGGTACAGCGGACGGGACCACCCACGTGTTTGATACAATGGATGGGACCACCCACATGTTAGAGCCCAGCGGACGGGACCACCCACGTGTTTGGTACAGCGGACGGGACCACCCACGTGTTTGGTACAGCGGACGGGACTACCCACGTGTTTGGTACAGCGGACGGGACCACCCACGTGTTTGGTACAGCGGACAGGACCACCCACGTGTTTGGTACAGCGGACGGGACCACCCACGTGTTTGGTACAGCGGACGGGACCACCCACGTGTTTGGTGCAGTGGACGGGACCACCACGTGTTTGGTGCAGTGGACAGAACCTATCGTCCAGCCCTGCCCTCGGACGCTTGTCCTTTCGCAGGTCCTGGACCTGCTGTATCTGTGGACAAAACAGGCCCTGATGTGACAGCAGAGCAGCCCCTGCCACCAAGCACTGCGCAGCCCCACCCAGCAGGCACAGGCCAGCGGGCACGTCCTGGCAGCAGACAGACAAGCGAAGCAATGGCAGACGTGGCGGGGCCCGTGGAAAGGCTGTGTTCAGGGCAGGTTCCACGACCCCGCGGCGGCTGCGGAAGAGCAGGTCTGACGACAGACACGCTCAGCCTGGAGCGGGAGCCCGGCGATGCTGCTGATGGCAGTCCTGGGCTAGGCCTGGGCTCTGCTGGGAAACAGCACGCACGGAAATGAGACAAGAGCGAGCGCACCTACCTGCAGGGCAGGCGTCTGCCTCGGGGGTGACAAGTGTGCACACAGGCCTGGCAATAGTGGGAGCATAATCAATAGCCCTCTCCTCCTCTTCCTCCCAGCCCTCCAAGGACAGGCTGGGGTTTCCAGAAACATCTTCACTCAGAAAATACCCCTTGAGCCGTTCTCAGGCATTGAAGACACGGGACCAGGACGGAAATCATTGTAGCTACTGGAGAGCGGGGCACAGAGCAGCTGCCAACGAAGATCTGAGACTGAGTTGACAAGACTGAGCTGGTTAGAGCAGTGGTCACCCAGATATTGGCCTCACAGAGCGCCCGTGGTCTGCAGACCACCGGATGGTGGCTGCTGTTAGAGGGTTGTCCGGATGCACCAAAGTTACAGGGTCAGTCTCCGGTCAGGGCACATACAAGAATCAACCAAAGAATGCATAAATAGGTGAGACAACAAACCTCTCTCTCTCTCTCTCTCTCTCTCTCTCTCTCTCTCTCTCTCTCTCTCTTTTCTTCCTTCTTTTCTTTCTAAAAATAAAAAAGACAATCCCTGAGTCCCCTCTCAAACAGCCCTCCCCTAGAGAGCTCTGACCAGGGTCTGCTGTCACAGGAAGTTGTTAATGTTAACTTTAAGTTTATTGATGACCAAAAAATAAAAGTAAAAGCAGGCATCCGGGGGGAAAGAGATGGCTGAGAGACCTAATCTGAGAGGGAATGCAGAAATGTCTATGCGCACCAGTAGGAGGGAAATCTGGCGAGTTCCAGGAGGGATCATTGCGATGTTGATCTCACCAGACCGTGCCAAAGTCCAAGGCAAAGCCAAGCAGGGAAGGAGCAAGCACCATTGTTTTCCTGCTGAGATTGGTCAGAGCTGCCATCCGTCCCTCAGGCACACAACTGGATCGCGGCCACTGGTAAGAAACTCAGGACGGGTCCGTTTACACTCCGTTTCCACTTAAACAAAGATGTTGAATAAAATGGAACCCTACCTTTTAAAATCTAGAACAAATTACTCCAGTAAATTATGATTTCTAAAGATCTACTATCTGTTTGGCATAGAAGGACCAACTAAATATGTATCATATCTTCTTGGGTCTCACACTCCAATAAAACATTTTCTCAGTCAACAAACATCGCCAGCTTACCACTAAACATGCCCTGCTAGTCTCTGGAAAGATGATGATGATGACTAAGACAAACACCATGTGATGTGGAGTGTATGGACTGGTGTGAAGAAAGATAAAGAGTTTAAACAGTGTAACCTAGACTGAGAGGAGATGAACAATGAAAGAACAGAAGTTCCTTCCTGGAAAACAAGAGGTCAGAGTGTCCCCCAAGAAAGGGATCATAAATTAAGTCTTGAAAAATATAGTCAATTTATTGACTATTAAGTCAATAATAATTGACTTATTAAGCTGGTATCACTCACGTTATTAAGTCAATGTGAGTGAGGAGTAGACAGGCACCTTAGGCATGGCAGAGAAATATGGGATCCACCAATAGTAGCCACGTATGGTTGTTGCAGGAGATGAGTCTACTGTCGGACATTATTTTCAATAAGGGCCAAAAAAGTACTACCTTATTTGCCATAATATTTCCAATACCCCTCACATATAGTAGGTGTTCAACAACTATTTATCTAATAAATAAGGTCTCAAAGAGTAGACAGTCCCAAATAATGAAGGGTTTTAGATGCTATGCTAAGACTAGATCCGTTGTGGGCCACCCTAAAAAATGTCATGGCTAGAGAATGATATGACTAGGTTTGGGTTTTAGAAATTTTCCCCTAGGGGCCCAGCAGAAGAAGGATGAAGGGGAGGGAGAAAGAAGACAGGGAGCCAGGTTGGGAGGAACTACAAGAAATTATGAGACCTGAACCAGAGCAGGGGCAGGAGTGGAGAGGAGGGCCTATGGGAAGAGTCATTTGGGAAACAGAACTGCAATGTCACATGACTGTTTACACATGGGTGGTGGGGCAGGGGGATGGCAAAGAGAGAAGCCTTGAATGGCTCCCAGATGTCTGACATCCACCACTTGGAGGAGAATAAAATAAACATGTCTACCTCAATGGAGAACGCTGTGGTTGTCCAACAACATAAGAAATGGGAATGAGTATCTTCTATGAAACTGTTGTTGAAACATGTTCACATGTACATATCATAGAAATCCTGGACTGACCATGAAGATATGTGTTGGGAGAGTCGGGGTTGTTTTCTGATTTATTCGTTCACTCAAAGCCTATCTAATGCACTCCTGCTCTGTGTCAGCCACTAGCTAGTCACTAGGGCAACAAGTGTGGGGAAAACAAATACAGCCCCTCCTCTCACTGAGCTTCCCGCATGCTGTGGGCACCAGCTCCCGATGACACTAAAAGGAGAGAGGGGGTGAGCTATGTGAGGCTTGCAAAGCCAGGCTAAAACAGTGCTCTTCACCTTAAGAGCACGGAGGCCCATGGGAGGGTTTTAAGAGGGGAGGAGAGGAAGGAGAACAAATCAGATTTGCAGTGGATTACAGGACACCGAAGTGTCCCCTTAGGAGGCCTTTGCGGGGCCCAGGCCAGAGGCACGTGGACCTGAGGTTCCCAGAAGCAGGCTGACCAGGATGACTCTTTTGGTTTATCCTGAGAGTCGGGGCTGCGCCACACTAGTTAGCAAACGTGGTGAAGATGGAAAGAGAAGGATGGATTCCAGAAGTTTCTGGGCGGTAGACATGGGACCTTCCAGCTTGCCCACAGACTTTCATGCTGCTCACCAGCTCCCCTGCCTGTGGGCCTTGGAGGAGTAGGAGCGGGTGAGGCTCAGGAGAGAACCCCCAGCCCCTTTCTCATTTCTATTCCCCCACCGGCACTTGGTTACCTCCAGCTCAAAAGACAGCAGCACTTGGCCGTTTGGTTTAGAAACAAGGAAAACTGGGCGCTAGAAAGGGGGACTGGTTCTAGTCCGTCATGACACAAATTAGAAGAGGCTTGCTTCCCACCTGTGAAGGTCAAGCACAGGTCAGCTCACGAGGACTCTGAGCCGGTCCCCTGTAACGGGACATGAGGAGCCTGGCCTCCCCAGGCAGTTCCTCTGGGATGCTGTTAAAGAGGGAGCCGCTGGACGCTCAGGCAGAGCCCGGGGCCGGACCCCGAGAGACCTTCGCCGGAGCAGCCACACACGCATGGCCTGTGGGTCATAGCACTTCCTCCTTCCTGCTCACGTGTGTCTGAGCTCTTGGGTCACGTGGGCAAGGCTGTATATCCTAGTATCCCATTTCCCTTGGAACGCCAACCCCAAGAAAGTCTCCACAAGACCAAAGGAAGAGAAAGCAGGGTGCGTTACGTCACGTGGAAAGCTTTCCCAGGGAAATAACGTGAGTGATACCAGCTGCTATGTTCTGAGCATCTACTGCTATGGGAGTCTGCCTGTCATAGGTCTATGTCACCCAGTTAGATTCCCACAGCGCTGTGACAGAATCTCTGTGCTCGGCGCTACCGGTAAATAGCAGTCCCATCAGAGCCTGAGCCACACTCCGGGAGCTCTAGGAGCCAGCTCAGGGCAGCCACTGAGGCGCTTGCTCTGACCAGAACCAGAGAGAGAAAGAATGGCCGAGGCGGCCCTGGGTGAGCACATGGCAGGTCCGGATGAAGTGAAAGCACAGAGGAGGCGAGGCTCCAAGGTCAACGGGCAGGTGCTGAGCTCCACAGTCCGGAGGCCAGGACAGCGAGGGGACCGCGTGCACGGCCTGGTGGGCTCCAGGAAGACAGGGGAGAGGGGACATCGTCAGGGGAGACGGGAACACAAAGAGGAGCCAGTGATGGCCCAGGGCTGGGCTCCAACATGACAGGCATACTTGGCTTGACAAACCGGAAAGTGCTTGAAAGAAGAAAGGCTGGATGGAGATGAAAGGAAAGCAGCACACACCCACCTGCTGGAAACAGAGAGGGACCTACAGCCGCAGCAGCTGATGCCCGGCCTTCCAGCGGCCGGGCTCTCACACGGGAATGACAGATTGGCAGCAACTGTTTCCAAAAGCAAGGCTGCGAGCACAGGGCCCGGGCCAGGGCTGATCCTCCCCACATGTCCCCGGGCAGCACAGGCGAGGCCTCGCCCCGGGCTCCGCTGAGTGGAGGAGGGCGCCTCAGAGGACTCTTTGTTTTTCCTGCATTCCTGTGGGCTCCTCTGCCATTCCCGAACGGCTGTCACGTCTCCCATTCTCCTGACCAGGAGGTTAGTCATGGAGCCAGTGGCCACGTCTCAGGACTGGTCCGGGGCAAAACCATGAGGAGGCCAGAGCGCAGCTTCCGGGTCTCGCCCTCACCCCATCTCTGCGCTCTCCTTCATCCACACATGCCTCCCGCTTCCGCGGTGCCCACCCCGGACTCCGAAGGGCTTTCTTCTCAGAGGGCTACCACTTGCTCAGGGATCCTCCCACTCCGCTGGGTGTGAGCTGGCCTGGCTCAGCCTCTCCCCACCCAGAGATTCATTCTCTCACGCTGGTCTGGGGCAGGCTCCCGGAGTCCTGTTTTTAACAGCCCCTCCAGGTGACCAGGATGGAGTCGGTGTATCAGTGGAGAAAGACCGGTTAGGGTGTGTGTTAGTAATTAAAGTACCCTTGATAATGTCTTAGGTTCTAACAAAGAACTGCTGGCTAGGAGCACAGAGTGGAAGATATGCATCTCCAATGGTGGAATGTTGGCTGGAGAATGAATATTTAAAATGCAGATCATCTCTGGGGCTCCCTCATCCAACATCATTCATCTTGTCAACAGCACACAAATCAACCCCGAGGAGACAACTATTCACCTACACACAAGGTGGGGATCTTTGAAGCTTCCCTCTCCGGCTGCCAGGACATATCTCTGCCTTGATTGTCAGGATAAATCCCAGAATCATCAGACTATTTCCACACAGGAACATCATGGTGCAGAAAACAGAATTTATGAAGCTTAAATGTAAAGATGTTGCCATTTTTCTCAAAGTCACAGTCATCAGCCAGCACCAGATGTAAACCACCACGCCTCTATGCTTCAGAGGTTTCACCTTTTTATCAATTTTGTTTGGGGTTCCAACGTGTTCTTTACACACTTATAACTACCTTGAAAACACAGGCCTTGCTGACATGAGCGATAATCAGAGAGAATGAAAGGATAAATGCATATTCTATAGCTCACGTTTGACCTCTCCTTTTGAAACAGCCATTTGCATCACTGTTTTACAGAAATTTGAGAAACAACGTGAATTTCATTCAGCCCTTGACCCTCAGACAGAGCTTTACTGGAATCCTGCAGGCCGCGGAGAGGGCAACCCTCCAGGTGCCTGAAGGTCAGATGTAGTCCGCTAGGACCGTTTCCAATTGGCGAGCTTTCCTGTTTTAAACATAGCCCTCTCGTGGGGGAAGGGGCCATACTTCCAAAGGACGTGTTTTCAACCTGCAAAATGGCCCCCAAACTCTAAAGGTCAAGCATAGGACATAGTGTCACCGTCTTCGCTGAAGCAGAATGCACTTCAAAGAAATATATCATTACTTTATAAAACCAAGCATGAGTCTCTTAATGGTGGCCCCATGGGGACCTGGTCAATACAAGGTACAGCTGCTGATTATCATTTTAAAATAATTTGTCAATAGAGTTCATGTCAAATGAATAAAGTTTTTAGAAAAGTTGTAAACGCTGATTGAACATTCTGAGAATGTTTTCTACAAATTCCGACCCCGGGCGCTCTGTTTGTGGAAGCTGGGGGAGGAGCAAAGGGCAAAGACTGGCCTTCTCTGCCCCTCCTCCGCCTTGCAGACCCCAAGGCGTCCGTACAGGTACAAGCCTTCCTGCATTTGAGATGGAAAACCCTGTTGGTGCCTCCACCACCAACAGTATCACCAAGAAATCTTTAACATCTTTTCAAATTGAATTAGGTTCATTCATTCACCGTTTCAACAAATATTTATTCACCCCTTTTTTGGTGCCAGAATGGCGTAAAAGAATCAACAACTCATTAGTCAAACAAAATTGACCTCGTCCTGAGCTTCAATTGGTTGGGAGAGAGTTTGGAACTGCGATCAAGCTAATACTGAGACTAAACGTTCATAGGTTTAAAAACACGGAATCTAAAAACTGCTTTGTCCTCTTGCAAGTAAGTGAAATCCTGTAACATGACTCTGCTTGGACCTTGAAAGTTCATGAAACCATGACCCAGACTTCTGTCCTCAAGCCACTGGCTGAGGGCAGAGCCATCGTCTGTCCTCAGAGATGCTATCAGCATGACTGGACAAGGACTCCGGTCTGAAGAGAACGATACAGCATTGAGCCATCACTCCTCCAGCTTCCCAGGGCACAGCACTAGGTCATCTCATCGCTGAAACCTGACGCAGATGTCACGAGCCACCAACAAGCCGGAAGTGAGCTTGCCTGAGGGTCCTGCAGCGCAGGCCGTGTGCCGCCCCGGGGCCCCGCAGGTGTGCAGCTGGGCACTCGCTTACCGCTCTGGAGGCCCAGCCCCCGGGAAGTGGCGCTGTGCGGGGGTTCTGGCCCGGCTTCCAGCGTTGAAGCCCACATCTGCGTGCCTGTGGCCTCCGTTTTCTCATCTATTAAAAAAATGGCAATAGCCTTAGCACGTGGGATTACTGTGGCGATTTAAGAAGACTACTATACATTGTCACAGCCAAGAGGAGCCCAAGGAAATGCGACAGTAAAGGTAGTGTGGTACCCTGGGCAGATTCTAGCACAGAAAAACAAACAAACAAACAAAAAACTGGGTAAAGACAAAGAACATTCCAACCAAAACCATATTGAAATGGCTATTAAGGAAGGAAGGAAGGAAGGAAGGAAGGGAAGCAAGGAGGGAGAGAGAGAGAGAGAGAGAGAGAAAGCAGTATTGGAGAGCATGTGGAGAAGCTGGAACCCTATGCACTGTTGGTGGGAATGCCAAATGGCACTCTGGAACACAGTATAGAAGTTCCTCAAAAGATTAAAACTGGAACCACCGTAGCATCTAACCCTCCCACTCCTAGGTGTTTGACCACTTGAATGGAAAGCAGGATCTCAAAGAGATGCCAGCACTTCCATGTTCACAGCGGCACTGCTCACAGGAGCCAAAGCGTGGACACAGCCTAATGCCCACCAGACAGGTGGACAGAGAAAGACCCTGGTGTATCCACACAGAAACCAACCGAGGCGGCCTCTTAAAAAAGAAGGAAATCCTGCTAGAGGCAACAACGCCGATGGACTCTGAGGACATGATCCTAAGCCAGTCACAGAAAGACAAATTCTACGTGATTCTGCTTGTGTGAGGTGTCTGAAATAGTAAAAAACCATAGATTCAAAGAGCGGAGTGCTGGTTGGCAGGGCTGAGGTGGGAGGGAGGCGGGGAGTCACAAGTCAGCAGGCTTAGAGTTTCCGTCCAGCAGAGGAGTCCGCTCCAGAGGCCCGCTGGGTGGCCCGGACCTGGATCAGCAGTGTGCTGTGAAGAGGGTAGAGCTCATGCTAAGTGTGTTTTCCAGAATTTTCTTTTAAAAAAGTTGTGTTAAGTTCTAAAAACCCCCCACAATACACTATGGCTGGCAGCAGGCCCTCCATAAAAAGTAAGCAGCAAGTGCTAGTATTAGTAACAGCAGTGGGAAACCAATAACAGCTTTTCAGGCAAATCGTGAATTTCTCGTTCTTCCTGCTCTGTGATTCGTTTTGGTGGGGGTTTTCCTTTCTGTACAACGTTTAGCAGAAAGCTGTAACTGTAAACGAAAGCATTATTTAACTTTTTATTTTATTGTTTCAGCGCTGTGGGGAGGGATTGTGTGGGCCGGAGCCGGTGCGCACTGCGGGGTCTGCCTGATCCGCGTGGGGAGCTTAGGCAGGCACGCCCGCAGTGCCGCCGCACCTGTCCGGACGCCGGAGCCTCTTCCACCGGCTCTCCACCGGAACTGCCGGGATTGCTTCTTTTCATGGTATGGCTTCGTGTCTACGAAATGCCCAGAACGGGCAGAGCCACAGACAGACAACAGAGCTGTTGCCAAGGCCGAGGGCGAGGGGGGAACAGGAAGTGAGTGCGGAAAGGACCGGCTGAGTTTCCCTTTGCGGTGAGAGCCATGTTCTGGGCCTGGCCAGCGTAGCTCCATGATTGAGCATCAGCCTATGACCCGGGTCACTGTGGTCGGCAAACTGCGGCGCGAGAGCCACATGCGGCTCTTTGGCCCCTGGAGTGTGGCTCTTCCACAGAATACCACGGCCTGGGCGAGTCTATGTTGAAGAAGTAGCGTTAGAACAAGTTGAAGTTTAAAAAATCTAGCTCCCAAAAGAAATTTCAATTGTTGTCCTGTTGATATTTGGCTCTGTGGATGAATGAGTTTGCCGACCACTGACCCGGGAGATCACGATTTGATTCCTGGTTAGGGCATAGGCCGGGATTGCGGGCTCGATCCCGGGGGGGGGGGGCGCGCATGCAGGAGGTAGCTGGTCAGTGCTTCTCTCTCATCATTGATGTTTTTACCTCTCTCTTCCTCTCCCTCCCTCTCTGAAATCAATAAATATATATTTTTTTTTAAAGAAATGTTTCAGAATTAGATAGTGGTGATGATCGCACACTGTGACTATATTAAAACCCATTGAATTACACACAATAAAACAAAGGCTTTTGTTATATAAATGTTGCCTCCATTTAAAAAACAAATCTGCAAAAGGAGATGCATACAGCTCTTAGGAGGAGGCCTGGCCTTCCGGGAGCGCTCCGCAGATCTCAGGCGTGAGTAATGCGAATCCTCCAGCTCAGAGACATTCTCCTGTTGTGATAAAGTGTCTGACTCCTGTTTTTGATGTGTGAGCACTTGACAGCTGCTGGGCCCAGCCCTACACCTGCCCGGCCCCTCCTGCCCACACCGCGAGCTGATAAGAGAGCCTGGAGGTTCCCTCTCCCGTGCCAGGGGGAGACTCGCCACCTGGGGCCCTGGCCGGGCGCAGAGCCCCTCCCAAACCACAACAAAGGCTGGGCGGGCTCCTGTTCCCTGGGTACCGCAGGCCTGCTCCCCCCGGGCCTCGGGGATGCCAACAATCAGCCTTCATATCTACCGCCTGGCTGCGTGTGTGTGTGTGCATGTGTGTGTGTGCGTGTGTGTGTGCATGCATATGTGTCTGTGTGTGTCTCTCTGTGTGTGTCTGTGTGTGTGTGTGTGTCTGTGTGTGTGTCTGTGTGTGTGTGTGTCTGTGTGTGTCTGTGTGTGTGTGTCTGTGTGTGTCTCTGGTGTGTGTGTCTGTGTGTGTCTGTGTGTGTGTGTCTGTGTGTATGTGTCTGTGTGTGTGTCTGTCTGTGTGTGTGTCTGTGTGTGTGTGTGAGAGAGAGAGAGAGAGGAGAGAGAGAGAACACCATTCCTCAGGTCCACAGGAACGCTGGCTGGCGGGCAGGTTCCGGACCCCGCAGCCGGCTTGGGGCTGCACTTCCACGTGGTGGGGCAGACGGAGAAGAGAACAGGCTGCCTTCGGCCACAGTCCCCACAGCGCCCTGCCACCTCCCCCCTCCCCCCGCACCCCTGCTCCCCCTCTTCTGCCCGGGCCTGCGGGGGCGGGCGGGCGCGGTCCTGGTGCCCTCAGGAGGCCCCGCTGCCCCACTCCGGCCTCACGGCTGCCGGGGTGGGGGGTGGGGGGTGGGGTCTCCGTGTGCCGAGAAGGGCGGGAGCAGCACCCTGTCAGCTCCCCGGAGGATGGAAGACGCCCCAAGTGAGCGGCCGGCCCTCCCCGCCCCCCCGGCCCGCGCCTCAGGCTGGGGACAGGGGGACAGGGGGGGGGGAGGGGAGGGGGGGAGGGGGGAGAAGAGGGTGAGGGGGGTAAGCTTTAACACTTACTGTTTGTTCTCTCCGTTCCACCCTGAGGATGCTGCGCGCACACTCAGGGCTCTCTCCTCTGGCCACGGGTCTGCCTGTATTTATCTCTGCCTTTCGGTGCCTAGGCAGCCACAAAACATGCTGACTCAGCTCATAGGGAGCCGGGGTCTCCCTAAAGAGAGCCCAACTGGACCGATAGGCACGTGTGCTTTCTCCTTGTGAAAACTGGAGTGTCAGGAAGGCAGCTCCCTCCTCAGTCCCCCAATATGGCCGTTCGTTTCATAATGTCAGACATGGCATTTCTATACACAGTTTCATGCATTAAATTTTCTAATTTTTACACCCATAAATCACAGGACACCAACCACTCTACTTAGTAGGAAGGTTTCTGTATCAATACGGCATCTTTTCGGTTCCTATTCCGACCTGGCCCTAGACGCTTCTTTGGAACAGAGTGGCTTGGAGGAGGAGAAGATGGAGCATGCGGGGAAAGCAGGCATCGCATGTCACGTCTGTCTCACAGACACGCCCTTTCCCTCCGTGGAGCAACAGAGCCACGCTCTGTGGTATCAGAGAACATGGTCAGGAGAGCGCAGGATTTAATTCTTAAAATTAAACTTAACCCCGGCCCCTTTCTGTTCAACTCCTTAGGCCCATCGGGTCAACGTGTGCTGGCAGCTCCCTGGGCCTCTAACGCCGGTTCGGACCCAGGAGGCTTCCGGGCGAGAGAAATGCCCCCAAACCCGGGCGCTGAGGAGCAGCCAGCAGGCTGGCTCCGGCGGCAGACTTGACTGGAGCGCAGAAATCTGCCTCCAGGCCAGCTGCCGTTGGGAACGTCTATTTGTGCCGCGCTAGACACAACCCGCCGTGCGAGCCAGCAGCAGGCCCGCCCGCGTCCTCACTCCGGCCGCACAGACGGCTGTCACGCAGCCACACGGGGATGTGCCCACGGGCACCGGCTGCGCCTCTGACCCGCCGCACGGAGACCAGGTGGCTCCGGGGACTCTCCCGGGCGATGCAAAACCGCACCCGTGCAGAGCTGTCCTCCGAGCCGAGCTCCTGTTCCACCCTCACAGAAGAAGCTTCCAGAAAACCACGGGGGAGCACGAAGTGCAACTGCCACCTCTTGAGCAACCTGTTCGGAGGTGCGTGGGCGGCCAAAAGCAAAGCACAAAGCGGGGCACCTGTTGGAAAAGGGCCCTGCTGGTGGGCATCGCCCCAAAGCACCAACACAGCGGTCGGTAAACTCATCAGTCCACAGAGCCCAGTATCAACAGCACAAGGATTGGAATTTCTTTGGAGAGCCACATTTTTTAAACATAAACTTCTTCTAACGCCACTTCTTCAACATAGACTCGCCCAGGCCGTGGTGTTTTGTGGAAGAGCCACACCCAACGGGCCACAGAGCCGCCTGTGGCTCGCGAGTCGCAGTTTGCCAACCACGGTCCTAGACTGAGGGTGGCGGAGGCGCTGGTGCCGTGGCTCCCGGGCCTGGCACCGAATTGCCCATCACTTTTCCAGGGCACATGTCTGGTCCCTCCACTACCGCCAGCCTTGGCAACACCCTTCTTCCTGGGACCCTCGCGGCCCCGGGCTCAGCTGCTCGGCCGGCCCGGCCCACCGAGCGGTGAGCTCCGGCTGCCATGTGGCCTGTGGGCCCCATTGTTCGCCACCGGAGCGGGGCTGCGCCCCCCCCCCCAGACTGGGCCGGCCTGTGGAGATGCAAACAGCTGGTGACACTCGGCGTCCAGTCTGGGCGCGCACAGGGGCTGCTGCACAATCCGCACTTGTCCCCGGCGGAGGGGTGATCCGACGGCAGATAGGAGATCCAGACGGCGATGGGCGGCAGACGGAGGGCTTGCCTTCACGTGGGCCTGGAGCGCTTATCTCCTCCGCCCGCTCCTTCTCCGGTTGCGGCTGGGCCCGGGGAGACGTAAAAGTGTAAGGAAACCCCGGGGCCACACTCACAGGTTAGCCTTTCAGAAGGCCAGCGCCGCTCGGCAGCCTGACCACGGGCTGATTCCACGTTTCCCTCACAAAGGAAAGGCCGGTCGCAGGGAAAGGCAGCCCCCGTGCCCCAGGATGGCAGGAGGCAGCGCGCATACTGGCCTTTTTGTTCCCGTGCAGGGTGTGTGGGCCCGGCCGTGGGCAGGGCTCCTGGGCGCGCGCTCCCAGCCCCCAGGCGAGCCTTAACCCAGATTCCTGCCGAGGAAGGCCTTACTGGACAGACGTGACCGGGAGAACCTCCACAATGGCTGCTGGTGCTCAATGTGCCCTGAACACCACGGCGGACCAGGCTCTCCGCGGCGTCTAGCTTGCATCTTACTAGAACTTTCCGGGGGAACACGCCGGCGGGGGCTCAGTGCTGGGCAGCGCTTTGAGGAGAGCAAGCACACGCCTTCCTCACCAGCCTCTCATCGCTGCCGGAAGGCAGGGCATGGTTCTGCCTCGTCCCTTCAAAGCGGTCAGCAGCCCCACCCTGACCGGTCTGGCTCAACGGACGGAGCATCGGCCAGTAGACTGAAGAGTCCCGGGTTCGATTCCGGTCAAGGGGCTTGTACCTTGGTTGTGGGCTTGATCCCCAGTGGGGGTTGTGCAGGAGGCAGCTGACCCATGTTTCTCTCTCTCATGGATGCTTCTAACTCTCTATCCCTCTCCCTTCCTCTCTGTAAAAAATCAATAAAGTATAATTTTTTAAGAAGTCATCAACATAAGGCACCCAAAGAACACGTCTTTAAACATTCAACAAAGCCATTAGGAGGTTGAGCCTGGGGAGGAGGGAGAGTCACCACGTTAAAATACATTTTTGTGCCCTACTGGTTTGGCTCAGTGGATAGAGCATCAGTCTGTGGGACTCAAGGGTCCCGGGTTCAATTCCGGTCAAGGGCATGTACATTGGTTAAGGGCACATCCCCGGCAGGGGGTGTGCAGGAGGCAGCTGATCAATGTTTCTCTCTCATCCATGTTTCTGACTCTCTATCCCTCTCCCTCTCTGTAAAAAAAAATCAATAAATTATATTTAAAAGTAAATAAATAAATAACACATATTTTTGTGTTAGTTTTTGTTTGTTTCCGCAAACGTGGGATATCGTTAGAAATAAGGCTCCTTTTCAGACCGTTCCCTGTTAGCCCTGGTTTGGGTTGTCTCTTTCTCTCCCTCGGGACTCAAGGTTGGAGCCTCAGACGGCGGGAAGCCCCGTCTGCCCCCTCCTGCGCGGTCCCTGAGGGGAAAGGAGGGGCGCAGGGCTGGGCCTGCCATTCGGACAGCACGGGGCTGAAGGGCGTCCGGACCCCACACTCTCGCATCCTGTCCCCCACCTGCTCCCTGCAGCCCGCTCCTCCCGCGGCCTTCCTTCCCAGAGCGTGACCCTGCGGGCTGGCAGGGCTCCGAGCCGGGGGGAGTTTCCAGAACACCTATATTCCTTGGCACCGGCCTGCCCGCCCTGCCAGACGGGGATTGGTGAGCCTCTGAATCATTGCTTTCGTACCTAGAAAAAGCCCTGGATGGACGCGCACCAAGGCATTCATAACCATTATCTCTGGGTGGTGAGGAAACACATGATTTCAATTTTCTCCTCCGCTCCATTTCCCAAACGCTCTGCAGGAACACACGTGACTTCTGTGCTCCGGGAAGGCGAAGGTTCGGTGTTTTGCTTCAAGTCCCCGCAATGTACCGTTACCATCCCCGCGTTTCTGCTCCAGTGAGTTCCCCCTTCTCCCCTCCAGGCCGAGGCTGGCGAACGGAGCTCTCCCACCGTGAAGCAGACCCAACTCTAAAGGACACATTCCAAGAGACGACATTTTTTAAAAGCTTTAAACACTTGCGTGATATAAAAAAAAATAAAAAAAAATTTAAAAAAGCTAATAGAGAGAAGATAACGACTAATCAATGATGCAAAGCATCCCAGTTCTCACAGCACCACGAATTGGAAAATAGAAATAGAGCCACAAAGCGGGGAAGGCCAGCCATGGGAAAGTGGGCCCAGACACAAAACGGAATGGCCTCCAGCTTCGAAGTCCCCGCCCCCACCTCCCCGCCCCCACGCCAGGACTTTCTGTGACTGGGGGCACCGCCCTCCCGGGGTCACAGTCCTCACTCTCCCGGAACGGGGTCCCTCTGAGATGGGCCAGGCGTGGTCACAGCAGGCTCTGCGCTGCCCTCCTGGCCGCACCCGCTGGGGCCAGCCACCCAGAGCCCTGAGCTGCTTCTTTACAGGAAGTGTCAGGCTGCTGCCATCTGTCCCTCCTTACAGATCCCCTGTGGACCTTCAGCTTCAAGGAAGCTTTAAAAAATAACACAAGGTACCACGTCACACCTGTGAAGATAGTTGTGATCAAAAAAGACAATATCGAGTTTTGACAAGAATGGGGAAAATGGGAACACCCATTGGTTGCTGGTGGAATATAAAATGAAATAAACCGTGTCCAAAACACTGTTTAGATAGCAATTTGGTAGCATCTCAAAAAGTTAATCATATACCAGCACTCAGATGATCCAGAAAGGCTGCTCCTCAGTGTGAAGACTCAGATAAACGAAAGCACCTGCCATGCAGAAACTCGCATGAGTGTGCTCACAGCTGTGTTATTCATGATCGCTAACAAATGGCAGCAACCCAAACACCCATCTGCTGATGGAGAGGTAAGTGAAATGTGGTCTATCCATACAATTACATATTATTTAGCCATGAAAAAGGAATGGAGTACCAATACATGCTACAACATGGACAAGCCTTGAAAACATTGTTCTAAGTAAAAGAATCCAGATACAGAAGGCTAGATGTTGTATGTAAAGGGGGGAATGAACATGTATTCTGCCATCAGTATAAGGTTTCAAAGTAATAGCCCAACTTATAAATACATACGTATTTATCACATATTTTTATTATACATGATCTATCTTATATAAATTATATATATTACATATGATTAATTATAAAAAATATTTGAGCAGAGACCTGAAGAGGGAGCAAGCCAAAGACTTATCTCAAATAAAAGGTGTTTTTTTCCCCTCTGTTTAATATATTTTATCCTTAAAATTACAGTTGACATATAATATCATATTCGTTTCCAGTGTACAACCCCGTAATTAGACATTTATGTAACTTACAGAGTACAGCATGGGGGATTCAGTCAATAGCAATCACATGGGTGCTAGATGGAGCACCGGGATCACTCTGTAAGTCGCATAAAGTAAAAGCTTCACAGGTTGAAAGAGCAACGACACAGCATGTGAGACAGGCACGTGTCCGGAGGCCCGTGAGGCTGCAGAGAGAGGAGCGAGGATCGGAGTGAGAAGGTCAGGGAGGACTTGGGGGAATGCCTCGGAGCACCCCCAGGTGCTTCTGTCTAAATCCCCTGGAAACAGGCCCTTTCCCCTCTGTTAGCGGATGTAATTACCTCCCGTTCACCCTCCTCACCTGTGTCTTCTCATCTAAGGATGAAAAATGGGGGCTGATGACACAGCTCCGCCTGCTCCCAACACAGACATCGCTAATGAATCACAGCCTGACGGTCCTTCTCTGCTCTCCCACATCACGTTCACCTCGTCCTTCTTCCCATCCCGGAGTCACAGAAAGCACACCTGTGCCCTCTTTGTGCTAAACGGGAAGTCTTTGTTGTCTGCGAGTGGAAGAGGCGAGATAACCGATGGCCTTGCGGGTTCCTGGGAGCATGAGCAGTCTTCGCCTCCTCTGGGCCTTCTCGGAGGTCCCCCCGAAGGCCAAGCCGGGACGCAGGATGGCGGAAGTCCATGCTCTGCTGGAGAGTGTGGCCCGGGGGCCAATGGGGGGAGGGAAGGCAACGCAGAAGGAGAGGAGATCCGATAGGAAGCTGCATGCTAGAGCGGGCACCTTTCCTGTGACGGATGGTTCCATCCCACAGGACGACCTGACATCTGTCTCAGGGCCATCTCTCTGGGGAAGAATGGGGAGTGTTCACCCATAGGCTGCTGTGGAGGTCATTGTTCTGTAGACCTACCTCCTCCCTGGATCTCTGTTTCCCGGGGGCACAGCTCTCCCAACTCCTGAGTTCCCTGCCAATGAGAAGTTAACATCTTGGTTATGTTCCATTTCTATCTTTTGGCTGGAATTCATTATGTGTTTGCATTCCATTAAGTCAGGTCGCACCTATAGCTGGTTGCCCACCATGGTGATGCCAAGATTAACCTCTGGATTTGGGTGAAGACAGCCTGGTCCCTCCATTGTGCCGTGGATTTCACCTGAAACTAGAAAGTCATCTCATTTCTTGGCCCCACATAAATGTCAATTCCCCATCACTTATCTAACGTTGCTACTATCAATTGGCACTCAATTGTACTCCACCAGTTCTGTGCACACAAGATATACTATTTCACATAGAGAAAGGTCAGACGTAGCTAGAAATGGACTTCTTATCTATTCTCTCCATGCACGATTGGGATATGAGTTTACCCAAGACAAAGATGCCACGCGGTCATTTATTTTAAGGGAGTATTTGGGCCCCTTTCATCCTATCCCCATTTGAGCTTTTTTTTTTTTTTTTTTTAATATGTTTTTATTGATTTTTAGAGAGAGAGAGAGAGAGAGAGAGAGAGAGAGAGAGAGAGGAAAGAAGAGGGAGAGAGAGATAGAAACATCAATGATGAGAGATAATCATTGACTGGCTGCCTTCTACACTCCGCCTACCAGGTATCAAACCCACAACCTGGGCATATGCCCTGACCAGGAATCAAACCGTGACTTCCTGGTTCATAGGTTGATGCTGGCCGGGCCCCATGTGAGCTTTATATCTTGAGCTGCTGCTCCCCTTTAGAATCCAGGCATACACCCTTGACCAGAATCAAACCTGGGACTCTTCAGTCTGCCAGCCAACGCTCTATCCAATGAGCCAAACCAGCGAGGGCAGTCACCTCTTGATTCATCTTTCTCTTTAAGCCAAGGGTCACTCCTGATAGAGCTCTGCTCCTGGGATGGCACCCCAGAAGGCAGCCTTTCCCCAGGGCTGTGCGTTCCCCGTCTGTCTCCACTGTTCGGGCACACAAACTGCTTCCAAGTGAAAAATGGCTCATGCCATCCCTCCTCCCCCCACCCCCCCGAAATATTCCCATGGATTTCCTCTGGGAAACCAAGGAACCGGAGGTTTTTACAAGAGCTTCTCCCATTTCCTTAGCTTCCCCTCTTCCTCGCAAAGAGGTGCTTTGGTCATTACCAAACTTCTTTTGGTTCCTCAAGGGATTCCTCTCTTGCCTCCTAGACTTCTGAACTCCTCTTGCACCTTCCCCCCAATCACCACCGCCTCCTGGCTTCCCCACCTCAAACACAAGGTCTCAGCTAAATGTCTGTGCAGCGGGCAGGCCTTTCCTGCTCATCTTCATCGCCATGTAGTGTACGCACTTGTTTGAAACCTGCCTTCTCCATTATCCCAAAACTTCCCAGAGTTATTTGCGCCTCTATCCCCATCACAGAGCCAGGAGAACACAATAAGCGTTGGCTACATATTTGTTGAAATGACTTTGGATGCTAATCCGTGGAAAGACTATGGGCTATTTGTGCCAGCACATTCTGTGTGCCTCTACTGCAGGTTTGCGAATACACAGTAGGAGAGCATTATCTGTGGGAGTATGTTGTTGAGAATAAAGTAATCATTTCAGTGCTGCCTCTTTTATTACTCCTAAAGTACAATCCCTCCCCAAATACTGGGCTAGACAGCATTCCTGGCTCAGCTTTGCCCTAAGTTTTGTGGAGTTATCTAGAAAATGGTGATGATAATACCTATCTAGAAGGGTAGTTAAGAAAATAAAGATGGCCAAAACCGGTTTGGCTCAGTGGATAGAGCATCAGCCTGTGGACTGAAAGGTCCCGGGTTCAATTCCGGTCAAGGGCATGTACCTTGGTTGCGGGCACATCCCCAGTAGGGGGTGTGTAAGAGGCAGCTGATCAATGACTCTCTCTCATCGATGTTTCTAACTCTCTATCCCTCTCTCTTCCTCTCTGTAAAAAATCAATAAAATATATTTTTTTAAAAAGAAAAAGAAAAAGAAAATAGAGATGATAAATTTTACGTCCCTGGTATAGAATAGGTACTCGATGCATGGTAGCTATAGTTAAATAACAAAATAATAGACAAATGCATATGGGTGAGTGTGTGTGTGTGTGTGTGTGTGTGTACTCTTTCATGACCATTGCTGTAATGGTGACATTGATGAACTTAGTAAGACACTCTATTATATAGAATTATTCCAGAGAGGACCCTCTGGCTGAGGTCTGAAAGGTTCTTGAAAAGCAAGTAGGCTGATCGAGGTGCATGGGCAGAGTAATCATCTACCTAGCAGCTGGATATTTCAAAATCAGGGTCTTCAGACAGGTCCATGGAACTCTGGAGTATTTCAGAATGGCTGTGATTTCCTTGAAACTGAATGAAAAATTCGAGTAGGTGTATATGTGTATGTGTCTGTGCGCTCTTCTGGAGACATGGTTCCTAGCTTTCCGTGGCCTCACAGAGGAACTGTGAGGAAGAAGCCAGGGATCGCTGCCGCGAGCTTTCTTCGAGAAATCTGGCAAAAAGCAAATGCTGGCAGCCGCTGGCCGTGTCATCTGGCCGGCCAAAGCAATGCTCTCTGCTAAAGCAGAGATGAGAAATGTGGGGCCAAAATGATCTCAACTAAGTGGTTCCTCCGCCAGCCTTCCAGCTGCCCAGCATGTGGGCTGCTCACAAGTGGGCTGCTGACTATTCTCATATCTTTACTTGCAAGGAAATGGCGGTGAGACCAGCTCAGAAAAGAATTATGTAGTGAATGTATTGGAAAGCACAATACACTAACAGTTTTATATTGTTGAAGAGTGACCGTGTGTGGGGTATGGAGCACACATTGAACAAGGCTGTGTCTAAGTCATTCATCTGCTAGGATTCATAACGTATACATATTCCTATCCTAATCCAAAAGCTAGGGAGGCTCGCCATGTGTTGAAACAATTTATTTCAACACTTAATGCATCATCTCTCCTGTATTTCCACATGTTGTGTCATCACCATTTGACCTCAACCCATTGTTAAATATTTAATAGCACTGTTGGATAAACAATACAAAGTATAGTTTACTTTTGAATGTAGCATTTACATGAAAAAAAAGAGAGAGAAATAAGCCAACACATGCTACAAAGGGGTACAATGTGAAGGTTGGAATACAGATCCTTCTGGTGGACAGAAAAGGAGCTACAAAAGGGAAGGAAACTGTGGGAGGATGAATAAATCAGGGAGAGCAATGACTAATGAAAAGACGCCATAACTCTCCAGTAAAGAACAAAGGCAGAAAGCGAATGCCACCCAAATGTTGGCGCAATGGACACTCCGTGTTCCCACCTCTCAGAACTTAAGCAGGATGATAAATCGCTTTGAGTAGGAATCTATTCACATGAAAATGATGAAATAATATTCAATAAAACACGAATCAGCAGAGGACCATTTTTAACATTCACTGCACGTAAATCTCATAGTGACAGAAATTATTCTTTAGAGGAGTGACTATGGTCTAAGAGAACGCACTCTAGAGGTTCTGATGAGTTAGCACGCTGTTCCTGGAAAGTGTGCTCAATACGTTCTTTCTGACTGACCATAGACCATCGCCCTGGGACAGACACATCAGGACAGGTCTAAGCCTACACCGGGAAATCTTGCTAACCCACACAGTCCCTTCGAGGTGAAAAGCTGTAGACTGCGCTTATGGTCCTGCTTCTACATGTTTTCCAGTGTCACTAACAATATAAAATGGGTCTACAAGCCATAAGTAAAAAAGGAATTTAAGAAAGCTTAAGTAAATGGAAAGATATACCATGTTCATGGTTTTGAAAGCTGAATTCTGTTAAAATCTCAATTCTCCCCACATTGATCTATCCCTGCTAATTACCTCATAAAGCTACTTGTTTTTTAGAATTCAACAAGTGGACTCTAATATATATATATATATATATATATATATATATATATATATATACACACACAACCAGAATACCCAAAGCAAACTTGAAAAGAACAAATTGGGGGGATTGTATTACTTGAACCCATGACTTACTGTGAAGTCAGAAGTAAAGACAATGTGGTACTGGCATTGAATCAACTAACAGATCAATGGAACAGAGCAGCCAAGCAGAAGCAGATCCACACTTAAGACGACGCTGGGTTCCTGACACGGGCAAAGGCAAACTGGCAAACTGCAAACTGGATTTGGGATGAATTCCCCTTTGAGGAAAGGTGACGAAAAGCCAACCGGAAGAGGCAGTGCGTCGTGTCTAACTGCCTTGGGAACGTCGGACCTTCGGAAACCTAACATCTCATCTTGGGGGCAAAACAGACCTAAGACATGAGACAGGATTTTGTCAAATGAGGAAGCACAGATGAAAACATTTGATCAAACAGCCGTTGTATCCACTACTAATGGCAATACTGAATAAGGCGAGCGCTTAGCAAAGAACTAATTTCTAACTGTGCAAACCACTGCTGCTCTGGGAAAACTAAAAGGAGGTAACAAAAGCAGAAATTCGGAAAAGCAGCTACAGCACACCCATGCCCCCTCCGCCAGGACCGGCCCTGGGAGGCGGCTCTCACGTTGCTGACGGACACCTGATTTCAGCCAGTAGGGACTGACCGCGGCCACCCTTCCACTGCAGTAGACAGTGTAACTGGATTTGGGGTTCAAAGGGCTCAAGGTCACACCCTGATCAGCTATAACCAAACAGATGAGTCGTTTGGATTGTCAAAGTGACCTAAAATAAAACATATAGGTGTTGTCATCGATTCATAATAGCATTCCTGTCCTGGGGCATACTTTGAATGCCTTACTAAGGTTTGTGCTAATGAATTACGTCAAGCGTGAATATGCTAATACGGTTAGTGTGACACATCTTAGATGACTTCTGGAAACCCAAAATATTTCTAAGCGTGGAAGAGGGAAAGAAGGCAATCAAAGTGCCACTCAGAAACCAGCGGTATCGGAAAGAAGGTTCTGTTCCTGATTGGCTGGCTGCATACTCTCAAGGCAACCTTGAAAACAGAAAGGTTCCAATAACTCATCCGTTTTTCTCAGGGCCACACAGAAGACATACATTCCCGTGGCCTTTTAAAGACGCTTCGTCCCCGGTGGTTTGGACAAAATAGGTAAACACCGCTGTTCCACGCTCACATTTGTTCACGTTTTGTTCTGCAGCAGCTCCGCCAGGGCTGACTCCCCACCACCACCCCTCCCGCATCCGCAGTCTCGCCTGTGCGGTTGCACAACGCCGGGGGCCGTGACGCACTCAGCTGCTGTTTTTGTACCTAGAAGGACAAAATCTAATTTTTAAAAATGTTTCTCAAGTGCTTAAACCCTGCTGTTTGGTCAAGACTGGGTATTTGCATTTGAAAGTTTAGTATTCATTTTGCAAGACACCTAACTTCAAAAAGGTTTGGCATTGAATGTTCAAGGCAAAAAATATATATATAAGCTACTCAGTTCATGACGTTCCCATGTTCCGTGTGTAACTTTTTCAGGGCTGACATTTAACCGGGTCAGTTCTGGTCTCAAGCAACCATTCCTTATGATCTCACATGTCTTTCTTGGGAGCTAGCTTCAATCATTGGCTAAACTCTTAATATTTTAAATTTATAAACTTCTGAAGGGAGATAGCTTTTGAAGCTGACACACACACACACACACACACACACACACACACACACAAAATAAATAAATAAATAAATAAATAAATAAATAAATAAATAAATAAATAAATAAAACAGTCCTAGAACAGCAGTCTTTTTGTGTGCCACCCAGAAAATCGGTTACAAAGTGGTCTTATTGTGTTTCTCATCATTTACATTCACTTTTTTGGCAGAGCAGAAAGGAAAAGAAGAAGTCAAACTCAGAGGCCTACAAGAGAAATGAAAGGAGGCATTTTCATGTTAAAATGTGCCCTTGACATTTAGACATCGGCAGACCCAATATTGTCCACCCTCGACAGGAGATGAAACGGCCCGAGCAGCAGCAGCTGTGTGCGGTGAGGTCACCGAGCAGGTGCGACGCCGGCTCCTACCACGGACACGGGGTGGCTCTCTGGCCGGTGCCCACGGGAGGCCCCTGGGGAGCCGGCGCTGCCTGCGTCTGGGTGCCTCAGATTGGCCCCAAAATACCCCGGCGCCAACAAGAGTCCCAATGACCCAGCTGTGCCAATTCGCAGCAGACATTCTCCCAAACAGATCGATACCAGCCAAGGGGCAGCTGGAAAACAGGATGAGCCTGTATCTCTGAGCAAACACCGCGCTGCTTATTCACAAGGGCAAGGGCCACCCAGCACTTGTGCTTTCCACAATGTGTTTGTCACCGGCCTCAGCCCTGACCGCACAGCCACCCTCCGGGTGGGGGGGCCCTGCCGCGGGTCCTGGCTGCTCTGACCCTGGCCCGCGCTCCGAGAGTGGAGGCTTTTTTTTTACATGCTTGCCTTACACTATCTTCATATTTCTTTTCTTCTTCTTTCTTTTTGCTTTTCTTTTCTTTTTTATATCTTTATTGATTTCAGAGAGGAAAGGAGAGGGAGAGAGGGAGGGAGGGAGGGAGGGAGGGTAAGAGAGAGAGAGAGAGAGAGAGAGAGACATCGATGATGAGAGAATCATTGATTCGGCATTTTTTTACAATGAGAGCCACTGTGTCTGCTCAGGCCTCGCCTGGATAATGCCACGATGCCAGAGCGACTAGTCAGTGCCGTCGATTCAGTCCGATGGCAGGCCTGCGTGTTCGGTATTGTGTAGACAAAATAGAAACCGTTTTTTACTTTCTATTCATCATACTGGAATTGTGTGGACACACCTTGGATGAAATTAATTCAGAAAAAAACTTTAGGACACCAGTTGTTTCTATACATATAAACTGAAATAATTATGTGGATAAACCAAATACATCCAGATAAGTATTTTTTTTATTAAGCCCCAAAATTTGCCTCTTTTCTATTTTTTATTTAATCACATACTCTCCCCCCCAAAAAAAACAAGGTCTTGCACATGTCTGTGTGCTCTTTTTATATTAGTAATCTGTATATTTATACTTACATATGTGCACATGTAAATGAACAAGAGTTATATCTAATAAAAACATGCAAGTTGCATCACTATTATCATTACTCTAAGGTTACAAAATATGAGGAAATTATAATCTTTAAAACAATCTTCCCAAAAGCGCCGAGAATAAAACTGTGGAATACAATGTGGCCCTGCATTCCTCTAGGCACAGTGACTTCATATATGACGCAGCATGAGTAAAATTTTAACGCTTCGAATGGTAGTAGGGCCAAAAACCTGATTAGAATTAGGTTTTCCCAGCTTCCAGAGTCTACGGCAGATTCAGAACCAATACACTCATTCAAACGGGCGAACAGAGCCCAGTCCGAGTGGCTCAGCTGCTGAGTGCAGGCCTGTGACCCAGGAGTCACAGTGGGTTCTGTGGTTCGGGGCACATGCCCCAGCTGTGGGCTCCAGCCCCAGTGGGGAGCGTGCAGGAGGCAGGCAGCCCTTCTATGGCTCTCTCTCTCATCGTGATATTGCTCCCTTCCTCTCTGAAATCAATAACACATATAGGGAAACAAACACAGGGGGCAGATCTAGGACCCTATCATTACGCTTGGGCCTTGGAAGTTTTTAACAGCCATCGGCACCGCTATACACCTTGCATCTGAGACCTTTTACGTCTTCAGACATTTTCCCTTCTTTTCCGTTGGGGTGACAAACTTAGCTAAAGCAGAATCTGTGCCTCTGGCTACTGTTAACAGGCACATTTGTAGGAGGGGAAAAAAGTCAAGTGACAATAATGCTTAGCCTTCCCCTTTTCTTCAACTACGCTTTCCCTGGGGGTGGGGGACTTGAAGGGGAGGAACAAACGTCCCCCCAGCGTATTTCTATCGCGTTTACTATCGGGGCGCTCTGTCCAGGTCCCCGAGTGCAGAAGAAGGACACTCCAGTGGAGCTCTGCCCTGGAGTGGCGGCTCCGCGGGAGGACATGGACCGTTAGGTGGTCTGCCGTTAGAGGGCGCTCGGCAGCTCTGCTCCAGCCGCCGCGGAGGGAGAGCCAGGAGGCGGCGGGAGCGGGGGAGGGGGCCGAGCAGAGGCGGGAGGGGGCGGCGGGGGAGCCGCGGAGGCTGGGGGGTGGGGGTGAACGGGAGAGAGTGGAAAGGGGAAGCCAGAAAGAGTCGGTCTGGGAAGGTGCAGAAGGAGGTGGAGTCCCAGGGCTGTCTGAACCCCGCGCCCTGCCCCGCGGGTCCCGGACCGCGATGGTGCGGCGGTCCCGGTCCCCGGCGGCCTCGCCGGGCGGAGCGCGCGGTGCAGGTGCGGCGGCCGCTCGGTGCTCCCGCCGCGCCCCGGCCGCCGTCTGAGCGGCACCCACACAACTGTCCGCTAATATTAGCGCGGCGGTGCCGGGATCTATTATGGTCCGGCAGACAGATCCCATTGTAATGGCATCTTTTATTAAAAGATTAGCGCTATCTCCTGCAGCTGGCGGAAAGAAATCTGTTATCGCTGAGTTATTTGCAGTTGTGGACGGGGCGGGGGCGGCCTGGCGGGTGGGGAGGAGGGAAGGGTGGGGGGAGGGGGTCTGTCTGGGGGGAGGGGGTCTGTGTGGGGGGAGGGCTGGGGCGGATTCGACACCCGCAGGGGAACATCCCGGGACCTGCGCGCGCCCCTGAGTGCGGTCCGCACACTCCGCTGTCTGGGGTTTCCGGGGGCCGGGGGCGCAGGGAACGGACGTTGTTCACGGGCGGCTTTCGGGGTGAACAATGTAACGTTTTGTGTGAAAGGAACCATCGCCGCCGCCGCGGTCTCATTCAGCGGAGCCGGCGATGTTACACAGGAGAGGCCGCCAACGTGCAGCCGGAGTGCCCGGCGCGGTCCCCGGGCACCGAGGCCGCACAAGTTCCTGTCCATGTTGCAACCTTTTATTCCGCGAACCCGGAGAGATTGGGGGGGGGGGGGGGAGAGGAGAGGGGGAGAGGGAGAGGAGAGGGGGAGAGGGAGAGAGGGAGGGAGAGAGGGAGGGAGGGAGAGAGGGAGGGAGGAAAGGAGAGGAGAGGAGGCAGACGGGGCAGCACCGGGAGCGGCGGGGGAGGGGCGGACCGCCTACGTCGGGCCCGGCTGCGGGGCGGCGGGCGGCGGGGGCCGGGGGCCGCCGAGGTGTCACACGTGCTGTTCGTTCCGGACTCGGGGAGACCCGGGGCCGCGCCGGGGTTCCTGGCCGCCGGGCCGGGCTGGGGTGGCCGCGGCGCGGGGCGCGCACTGACCAGACACAAGCCCTCGCCTTGGCCGCCGGGCCTGACCCGAGCGCGGGCGGCGGGCGGCGCGGGCTCCGGGGCGTCTGCAAAGTCTCCTGGCGCGGAGCGCACACAACTCCGGTCCCCCCGCGCCCCGCCGCGCGCGCAGACACAACCTCACACACACACAGACACTCACACACACAGACACACACACACACACACACAGAGAGAGAGAGAGACACACACAGACACACACACACACAGAGACACACACACACACAGAGAGACACAGAGACACGCACACACACACACAGACACACACACACACAGAGAGAGAGACACACAGACACACACACACAGAGAGAGACACAGAGACACGCACACACACACACACGCTCTCACACTCACTCCCGGAGCGGCTGGAAGTGGGAGTGCTCCCCGCTCCCCGCCCCGGCGCCGCCCCCTCCCTGGCGCTCCGGCGCAATAAGAGCCCGGGGCCCCCTCCGCAGCCGTGACCGGCGCCGCGGCCGATGCTCGGGCTGCAGACGGTGGGCGATGCCACCTGATTCGCGCTGAACTTCCCGCAGCTCCCGCCCCCGGCCGCCCCCCGGCCCCCAGCCCGCCCCCGCCCCGCGGACCCGGCCATTTAAGCGCCGCGCCCGCCCGGCGTCCACCGAGCGCGGCGGCCGGCGGCGAGGAGCGCGGGCCGCGCCTGGATCTGCGCCTCCGCCGCCGCCTGTGCGCCCGGCCGCTCCCGCCGCCATGGGCCGCTCCCGGCACCCGCCCGGCGGGCTCTGCCTGCTGCTGCTGCTGCTCTGCCAGCCCCTGCAGGACCGCGGCGCCCAGGGTAAGCGGGGCCGGGGCCGGGGCCGGGGCTGGGGCTCGCACTTCTCCGCGGTCCCGCGGGGTCTGCCCGGAGCGATGTTGCTCTCCTGTCCTCGGACCCACGGAGCGCATCGGGGATGGAGAGCGCGGGGGTCCTGAGCCAGGGAGCTGGGCCGCCGGGCGGGGAACGCGGGGGGCCGGGGGCAGGGAGCTGGGCCGCCGGCGGGAAGCTGGGCCGCCGGGCGGGGAACGCGGGGGTCCCGAGCCAGGGAGCTGGGCCGCCGGCGGGGAGCGAGCGCGGGGACCCCCAAAGAGGACCGGAGCTCGGAGCCCCTCTTTAGAGTTAGGGTTAGGGTTAGATGCCCGCGCCCCGGCGGCGAGGGGAGACGGTATCTCGGGGCTCGGCTCGCAGGAGGGCAGCGTCTGGAGCCTGCAGAGCCCGGCGCCCACACCTCGTGCAGCCCAGCATCTGCCCACATCGTGGGGCGCTTTGTGGAAATGCCTGGGTTTGGGGGTGCAGAGGGGAGATTCTGAAATGTCTCCGGGGCCCGGGGGACGTGGTTTCAGAAACTTTGCCCAAACTTGGAAGTGAGGGTGCTGGGCGGGTGGAGGGAAGCCACCGTCCTGCCAGGCGAAAGCTTCTTCCACCCCGTCCCTTCCCCCGAACCCCGAACCCCGGGACGCCGCAGCCCGGGCCTGGGGTGCGGAGCGCGGCTCGCCTTCCCCGCGGACGCCCTCCTCCGCCAGGACCGGGAGGAGCCCACCGCCCCGTGGACTCAGATGGATGGATAAACCTCTCCTGTGTGTGTGTGTGTGTGTGTGTGTGTGTGTGTGTGTGTGTGTGTGTTTTTAATTAATTTGTTTCTTTCGGTTAGACTTGGGGCAGACTTTTAAAGAAATCCTAACAGCCGCTCACGGCCCAGTGACTGTGAAGGGTGATGGGGAGAAGTCCGGGACCCCGGTCCAAAGGCTAACGGGGGCTGGGGACCTGCAGGGATTTCTGTATTCTGTCGGGACAAGCCAGGCGCGCTCCCGGGCCCGGCTGGGGACCCCTCCCGGCCCCGCACTTTGCCGGAGCTCGAGGCGCGCGGGGCCCGGCTCCCCTTCCACGCGCCCCCGCCGCGCGCCCCGGGCTCCGCGCCGCCTTCGGGGAGGCGCTGCCGGGCGGGCGGGGTCCGGGCCGGGGGCGCCGCGGAGAGCGGGCCGGGGGCGCCGCGGAGAGCAGCCCGGGCGGGTTTCGAAAGAGCGGCGGCCTCGGCGTCCCCCGGGCCAGCGGGTTGCAACACGGCCCGTCGGCGGGCTGCGCCCCGGCCCGCAGCACCGGCCGCCGTTTGCTTTCATTTTCCCGGCGCCCGCCC
The DNA here is from genome assembly GCF_964339955.1 of Pipistrellus hanaki. Classification (NCBI taxonomy): domain Eukaryota; kingdom Metazoa; phylum Chordata; class Mammalia; order Chiroptera; family Vespertilionidae; genus Pipistrellus; species Pipistrellus hanaki. The sequence continues at coordinate 1,305,471 of NC_140506.1, read as the reverse complement.
TTGGCTGGGCCGCCCCGACCCCGGCCCCCCCCGCCGGCCTCACCGGGCCACCAGACCCCCGCTCCGCCGCCGCCGGGCCCCCCTCCATCATGTCCCGTTTTTGTCCAGTTCTCCCGTCGCTGCGGGTTAGGAAACGGGGCCAGGGAGAGCCCGCAGTCTGGTCCCCGCAGCGTGGCTGCACGTGTGGCGTCTGGGTCCCTGGAAACGCACCCGGGCCCGGCGCGGGGTTAGGGGGTCCGGCTCCGGGCTCTCGCCCACCGCCCACCTCTCCAGTCTGGGCTCCCCGACCCTCCACCGCCTTCCAAGTGTTTCCTGCGGGTCCCGGGCTCCGGGCCCTCCACCCCGCGCCCTGCGCGCCCCTCCGGGCTGCTCCGCCCGCTGCCCCCTCCGGGGCGCCGCGCCCACCGTCTCTCCCTCTCCCCTCTCCGCAGCCGGGAACTGCTGGCTGCGCCAGGCGCGCAACGGGCGCTGCCAGGTGCTGTACAAGACGGAGCTGAGCAAGGAGGAGTGCTGCGGCTCAGGCCGCCTCAGCACCTCGTGGACCGAGGAGGACGTCAACGACAACACGCTCTTCAAGTGGATGATCTTCAACGGGGGCGCCCCCAACTGCATCCCCTGCAAAGGTGGGCCCCTCCCCTCCCCCTGGCTCCCCGCCGCCCGGCCTGTGCTGGGTCCCCTGCCGGTCCCTCCAGTCCCCTTCCCGTCCCCCGGTCCGGCCCAGTGCGCAGGGCGGAGTCTTGCCTGTTACACACTTTTACGCAAAACGAGGTCGGCGGAGGCTCCGGGACGCCTCGCCAAGTGTGGCGGTGGCCGCCAGCCACCGGGGCTCCAGGCTCTGGGAACGATCTGGGTCCGGGGCGAGGCCCACTGCCCGGCCCTGCCCCGCCGCCCGCCCCAGCGCCTGCGGGGAGCGGGCCCCTAGGGCGCCGCGCGCCATTTCGCAAGGCCTGCCCGCAGAGTCCAGCTGCCCGGCCTCCCCCCCTCTCCCGGCCTGGCCCGCTGAGCCCCTGCCTGCCCCCCGCCTGGCCCGCTGAGCCCCTCCTCTTCCAACCCGCAGAAACGTGCGAGAACGTGGACTGCGGGCCCGGGAAGAAGTGCCGGATGAACAAGAAGAACAAACCGCGCTGCGTCTGCGCCCCGGACTGCTCCAACATCACCTGGAGAGGCCCGGTGTGCGGCCTGGACGGCAAAACCTACCGCAGCGAGTGCGCGCTGCTCAAGGCGCGGTGCAGGGAGCAGCCGGAGCTGGAGGTCCAGTACCAGGGCAAGTGCAGAAGTGAGTGGCCCGCCCCGGGCCGGGAGGGGCGGCCAGCAGGAGGGGCCTGGCCGTGCAATATGGACCCCAAGTAAAGGAACGCTTTCCAACTCCCAGAGACGCCTGCAGAGCTCAGGACGGCCCCTGCATGGCTCAGTGGCTGAGCATTGACCTGTGACCCACGAGGTCACGGCTCCATTCCGGCTCAGGGCACATGCCCAGGCTGCAGGCTTGATCCCTGTGTGGGGCGAGTAGGAGGCAGCCGGTGAATGGTTCTCTCTCATCATTGAAGTTTCTGTCTCTTTATACCCCTCTCCCTTCCTCTCTGAAATCAATGAAAAGATATTTTAAAAGAAAAATACCACAGAAGGGACCAACCCAGAGTGGTCGGTTTCCGCCTGAGAACCACAGGGCTCCCCGCTGCCTGTGGGAGCCGGGCTCTTCCCGTTGGGGATCTGTGTCCCGGCCGATGGGGACCCTCCCTCCCCAGGACCAGGAGCTGCCCGCTAACCGTCTCCCCCGTTGTCGCAGAGACCTGCCGGGACGTGTTCTGTCCGGGGAGCTCCACATGCGTGGTGGACCAGACCAACAACGCCTACTGCGTGACCTGCAACCGGGTCTGCCCGGAGCCCGCCTCCTCCGAGCAGTACCTGTGCGGCAACGACGGGGTGACCTACTCCAGCGCCTGCCACCTGCGGAAGGCCACCTGCCTGCTGGGCAGGTCCATCGGCTTGGCCTACGAGGGAAAGTGTATCAGTAGGTATTCCGGATTGAGACACAGAGAGAGGGGACAGGGAGGAGGAGGCCGGTGCTGGCCTTAGAACCGTGGGGTTGACCAATCAGGAAGCCCGGTGCTTCCCAGTGGCAGGGTCTGGCCAGAGAGAGCGATCCTCCCTCTCCGAGGCCCGGCGGTCCCCGGGGGAGCCGTGCCTTCCCGAGGCGCTGGCATCTGTTGTGAAACGCCTGCGAGAACCAGGAAGCGGTTTTCTGTCTTCGAAAACGCAGAGCCCCCTCGGTGCAGCACGTTCATCCTAAGTGACAGACGTGCTGGAAGCAAGAAGTAATTACTTCCCAGCGCCGCAAAGCTGTCACTGGCTCTGATCACTGGTGAAACGCGTTCTTTTTTTAAAGATCTCGCTGTGGGGAAGCATCAAACGCACGTGTAGCTCCAGGACGCCGGAATCCTGTCCCAAACATGCTATTTTCATGCACACATGTAGTATGTAGGAAACGGGGGGGACTGTGTGTATTTCAGCTTTATTATCAAGCATTTTTGCATCCTATAGCTTCATGACCGCCATTAGCGAGCAATGACATGTAAGTTATATGTGTAGCCTTAGCCAGTTTGGCTCAGTGGATAGAGCGTGGCCCTGTGGATGGAAGGGTCCCGGGTGGCTTGCTCCTCCCTGGCCCGAAGCCCTGGTCGGGGCTCCTGCCGGAGACCAGCCATCCATGTGCCCCTCTCACATCCATGTTTCCCTCCATCTTCCCTCTCCTCCACTCTCCCCAAAAATCAACGGAAACACGTCCTCAGGCGAGGTTTCACAAAACAAAACGGAAAGAGGTGTACGTCACTGGTTCACATGTCTTGTTAGGGGAGCAGAGGAAGGCCGCAGAGGGGGGCAGAGGGGGCCGCGTTCTCATCACAGGTCCATTGTATCCCAGAAGCAAAGTCCTGTGAGGACATCCCGTGCAGCGGCGGGAAGAAGTGCCTGTGGGACTTCAAGGCCGGCCGGGGCCGGTGCTCCCTGTGCGACGAGCTGTGCCCGGAGAGCAAGTCCGAGGAGCCCGTCTGCGCCAGCGACAACGCCACCTACGCCAGCGAGTGCGCCATGCGGGAGGCCGCCTGCTCGGCCGGCGTGCTGCTGGAGGTGAAGCACTCCGGATCCTGCAACTGTAAGTGCGTGCTCAGCCTGCTCCAACCTAAGGCCCCCCCAGCCTCGCCCCGAGGGAGTGGAGATGGGGGCCCTTGACCTTGACCTTAGGTAGCCGCTCGGTTCCGCCGGCGATTCCGTGGCCCGCAGGAACGCTCCCGGGCTGTGTCCACGACCGCCCGGCGGGGCGGCCTCCGAAAGCCAGTGCGGTCACCAGCCCCTAACACCTCGGCGGTGGCCCTGTGCTTGGCTGCTGGCTGCATTAACCCGGGACCCACACTAACGGCTTCCGAAGCTGCCGTTCTCTGTCTCGGAGGCAGCCTTCTGCTGTCCCGCGTGCGGCTGCACCGCGCAGCCGCCTGCACTAACCCTGACCTGAGGACCCGCGCTGGTGCCTAGAACACAAGGACGCTTTTTGTCTGATTTCAGGATCTGCCCGTTAAGCCTGAGCCATTGATTCTTCAGAACTTTCTGCCGTTGTTGACTTCATAGATTATGGTGGTTTCTCGGTGTTTCTTTATTTTATTTTTTTTAAGCATTTTTAAAAAACGTATTGCAGAACAGCAGATGCCAAAAAATAAAAAATAAAAACATAAAGAGCATCTCCCTGCAAGTCACGTAAAAGTGCACCGCAGTCACGTGGCTGGCAGAGGGCCACGCACCCTGAGCGGCTCTGGCCGGTGTGGTCCGCGTTAAACAGCAGCTCCCTGTGTTCCCCCATCTAGCCATTTCCGAAGACACCGAGGAGGAGGAGGAGGACGAAGACCAGGACTACAGCTTCCCCATTTCCTCCATTCTAGAGTGGTAAAGCCGCCCGCCGCGCTCAGGGCCGGCGGAGCCTCCGGGCGGGACACAGAAAGGAGAGGAAGGAAAGGGGGAGATACATAGTGTCCATACTGTACATAAGTGTATGCTTATTTATTGGGGGGACAGTACGCCTGGAGGACCCCGGTCCTCCGGCCCTCTCCCCGGCCACCTGTTACTCCTCGGACCGGAGAGGCCGCCCTGCGGGTCTCCTGGCTGAGGCCCGTCGCCGAGACGTGTAGACATTTATTTATACTGTGTCATGTTTTATAATTTATACATAAAGTGTCTGGTTGACTGTACGCCTTGTTTTTTTTTGTTTTGTTTTTGAAGAAATTTATTCGTGAGAGGAAGAGCAGTTGTTATTTATTGTGAGGTCTCTTGCTTGTGAAGTGACAGCTTTGTTTGCCTTGTAAACCATCGAACCATTCCTCCCAGCCACGCACCCACCCACCCCACCCCACCCCCCACGGCACCGTCCGGCCTTGGGCTCCGCGCCCCTCGCACAAACCTGCACGTCGGTTTGTCCTGTTTATTTATTGGGTTCTCTGCCGCCTGTTCTGTGCGCGCACGCCCCCTCGGGTTTTGTTTACAAGGGACCCTGGCTGACCAAAGGCCTTGTCAGTGCTCAGACAGGAGGCCCAGGGGCCGCAGCTCGGAGGAAACGCCGACCTCCGCCCTCTGGTTGTGATGGAGACGTGGTGAGGCCGAGGCGGTGGCGGCCTTAGGCCTCTGGTCATCAGAGCTCTTAAGGTGTTCCAGACCCAAAGAGGCGGAGTGATGGGTGTCCAGGGGCGGGGGGGCGGACGGAGGGGGGTGCTCCCCACCCACTCACCTTTCGCTCGGTGTTTTCTGGAAGCTGGGCTCCTGTACCTTTAAAATTCGTTCCTTTTCCCACCGGTGTGTCACCACAAGTCCTATCAGAGCTTTCTCGGTTCAAGTTTCTTGCTTTTCATAATACTTTTTTTCCTGATGCAATTTTATACTCTCAAACATGGCAAGTTAAATAAAAATTCATTTAAATATATAGTTTTGTACTTTTTCTACCATGTAAATGTGCAATGTATATAAAAGTTATAATGTGTATTTGTAAATAAACGATGAGTGAAAAAATAAAAAAACTTTAAAAAGCCCAATGGTCTCCGTCGCGGATGGTGTCAGGGAGGTCGTCTGGGCTGGGGCGCAGAGGTGTGGAGCGCAGAGCTGGACAGAGAGAGCGCCGGGAGGCAGCGGCCGGGCAGGAGCCCTCCAAAACCCCGTGAATGACCAATACCACCCCCAATGGGTGTGAACTGAGAAGGGAGCGGAGGGCCAGCAGCCTGAGAGAGCAGACGGGCAGTCCCTCCGAAGCACCCCTAGCCTCAGCTTCCTCCTGGGAGTGCCCTCCCGGCTGCTCCCGCTGCGGCTCCCTGAGCCAGAGCACCTGCGTCTCCTGAGCCCGTGGTCGGCAAACTCCTCCGTCCACAGAGCCAAACACCAACAGCACAACGATTGACATTTCTTTGGAGAGCCATGTTTTTTAAAATCAAAACTTCTTCTAATGCCACTTCTTCAACATAGACTCCCCCAGGCCATGGTATTTTGTGGAAGAGCCACACTCAAGGGGCCAAAGAGCCGCAGGTGGTTCGCGAGCCGCAGTTTGCCGACCATGGTCCTAACGTGGCTGAGATCTCAGCACAGCTGCACAAGGGGAGGGGCAGATGGGCCTCGCGCACGGCAGACACGGGCCTGGCAGTGGTGGGTGACGGGCTCGGCGAGGGGCTGGGCTTCCACGATGACGGGTGAAGTCCGAGTTTCACGGGGAGGGAATGCCCGGGGAGAGGACGTGGTATGTCGCCATTAACCTTAGCAGTCACGCTGAGAACGGCAGGCTGGCCTTGGGGGCCTTCGGTCTCTGTAATACATGATGCTGCATGGTAACAAGGTCATCAACATGCCTTTCCAATTCATTTTTTTTTTTAAAAAAAAATACATTTTTATTGACTTCAGAGAGGGAGAGAGAGATAGAAACATCAATGATGAGAGAGAGTCACGGATCGGCTGCCTCCTGCACGCCCCTCCCTGGGGATGGAGCCCGCAACCCGGGCCTGTGCCCTGACCGGGAATCAAACCGTGACCTCCTGGGTCATCGGTCAATGCTCAACCACTGAGCCATGCTGGCCAGGCAGAGGTTGGTTCCTTGACTAAGGACATTAACAATACCAAAAGTGCAAGATGCAAGATGGGCCTGGGAGGGAAAGCAAAGAAAGGTCAGGATTGCCAACGTTGCTCAACAATCACTATTACAAACGCCTGGGTCTGATTCCAGAAAAGAAACGTTTCTTCTGTCCTAAAAGGAAGAAAGAAATCGATGATGGCGATGGTGGTAGAGACGGTTGGCTCCCAGCTGTGGTCACCGAGTGAGAACTGTAGCGACCGGAGGCCTCGGGGGAGGCGGGACGGGACAATGGTTCGGAGCCGGGGGGGTTTGGTCCGCCTTCAGCGGGGTCCCGGGGAGGAGGAGGGCGGCCAGGAGAGGGACAGGCTGCCGGGAACCCGAAGACGGTCAGGACGGTGCTTGGGAGCTCCGTGCTGCTGGGACAGGCTCCTGGAGACAGGAACGGGGACGGGGATGGGGACGGGGAGGGAAGACAGCTGGCAGCCACGTTCACGGCCCTCCCTGGCGTGAGCTTCTGACTACCAGAAGCTCAGCACTGCCACGGACCAGGAAGCAGGGGAAGCTGGCCGTTCAGCAGGCAGCCCTGTGTGTCCTGGCAGGGAGAGTGATACAATCAGCACTCAGATTATTTAAGAATTTTCTTTCATACGTGTCAGCATCCATCATGCCTCTCAAGCAAAAAAAAAAAAAAAAAATTAATTTTCTTTCTCGGAGTTTCCTATTTTTCCAGTAATCCCTCATTAGGCTAGTGAGTATCAAGAAATAGAAGTCTCTTTTAAAACTCAAATTACATTAATGTCATTAAGCTATTGTTAAAATTTCAGCTGAGGCCCAAAAAAGTAATTCACTTAGGCACATAACGTAATTAATAGAAGCCATTCCAGTAACTAGTTTTCAAAGGAAAGTGTACATCTTAATGATCAGGAGCTGCAAAACATCAAGCCATGATGACAAACACCAGAAGTTTGAGCTTCATCAGATGTCCCCCTCAGCTGGTGACATGTCTGTCAGGTGGGGTTATATGCCACGTTTCCTAGGGCGGGGCAGAAATAAAAGTGGGCGCAATTAGAGCCTTCTCTGTGCAGAGGCCGGCCTGGGGTGGGCGCTGCGCCCGGGGGTGGGCTTGCCACACGGACAGAACGGCCCGTGCCCAGGTCCCAGCGCCCCGCCCACGGGGAAGGTACCGAGAGTGGCTGCTGGGTGTGGCCCCGTGCGAGAATCTCCCCTCACTCAGCAGACGCACGCCGAGGTCTGCGTTTAGGGAAAAGGGCCAGCGTGGATGCAGCGTGCTCCGGAATGATTCAGAAAGAAAAAATGCGGCCGCGCATACTTTCCCCCACATGCGCTCACCCGGAGTCAGACAAAGGTTACAAGAAGTAGAAAAAGGTATGTGGGTATTTTGTTTTGTTTTTTGTTTAGTCCTCCCCCGAGGGTATTTTCCCACTGGTTTTTAGGGACAGTGAGAGAGAGAGGTGGGGACAGAGAGAAACACCGATGTGAGAGAGAACGCACGGATTGGTTGCCTCCGGCAGCCTCCTGCACACACCACAACCGGGGCCCAGCCAGAGAGGAGCCTGCAACCGAGATACGTGCCCTTGGCCAGAAGCAAACATAGACCCTTTGGTCCACAGGCCGACGCTCTGTCCACTGAGCCACACCAGCCAGGGTACATACGGCTATTTTTAATACTACACTATTGCAACTTTTCTGTTAGTTTGAAATCACATCCAAATAAAGAGTTCAACGTTTTTAAAAGTGAGTCTCATAAATGGGGGTGCACAGTAGATGGCTCCCCGTTTCCCAGGACGGCAAAGGCAGTAGCTGTCACTTAACAGATCGTCTTGAAGGATCAAAGGCTCCAGAGAACGGTCATGGTGACGTCCCCACGCGACGTACAGCATCAAAACAGGCCCGGAGACCTCCTGCCAGCCCTCCACACCCGCCTGAGAAATGGCCTTTTCTTTTCTGTAATCCTCTCTCGAGGGGGTGGTTGTGAGCTTCGTGCTGCTCCCCCTGCTCGCTGTCTGCTGCGTGGACAGGCCTCGGCGCCTCCCCGGCCCGGTCCCCACACGGTCATAGGGTGGCAGGAGGCCTGCCCCGAACAGTGTCGGGAGACGGAAAGGCAGGCGGTATCAAAGCCCTGCGGCCAGGGCGGGCACCTAAGAAGGGCGGTAAGTTGGTGCTTCTGGGGTTATAATCGTGATTATGAATTAAAGACAGAAAGACGGCACTGGGGCTCATCAGCCAGCCTCTGCCCGGACCGTGCGGTGAGGAGGCCCCGGGCCAGAGGCACAGACGTGAACACGCGTGTGATGGACGACAAGCATGGCCGCCAGGCGGTCCACCAGGTCCACGGTAACACGTTTCCGGAAGTGAATGTGGGTGCTGCGGCGAAAGGGCCGGTTCAAACAGCAGGTTCAGACACATGACTCCCCTCCGAGATCCGGGAAAACTCACTCGCCCTCCCACATCCCCAAAGCCACCAAGCATGCCCTTTACCCATGTCGTCACACCCAGCACCGCCCCCCCCACCCCGCCCCAGCAGCCATGCAGCATGTCCCTCTCTTTCCTTCCCACACGGCCTCCATCGGGAGGACTGCAGACTCCCAAAGGGCGATAGACCATTTCCAGCTATCAGGGATCCTCATGCGAATTACACGAGTGCCAGGGATTTTTTTTAAGATATATTTTATTGCTTTTTTTAAAAAGAGGAAATGAGAGGGATAGAGAGTTAGAAACATCGATGAGAGAGAAACATCCATCAGCTGCCTCCTGCACACCCCCCACTAGGGATGTGCTACAACCAAGGTACATGCCCTTGGCTGGAATCGAACCTGGGACCCTTCAGTCCACAGGCCGACGCTCTATCCACTGAGCCAATCCAATGCCAGGTATTTAAAAACACGACATATTATCTAATTAATGCACGTGTTTATCAAAAGGCACTTTTCAGAACCTGGGTCCTCACGTGCCCCCGCGCCCTCTCCATTCGGACCAGCCCGCCGGCCTTCCCCAGCCAAGGCCGGCATGGAAATAGCCGCCCGCGGCCGCAGACCTGCCCAGGCACGTCCAAGCCCAGCGCCTCGTCACTGGAATCCCCCCCAGGACGGGATGGTCCTGGGCTTGGCCCTCCTTGGCCTCAGATGTCTTGGCCGGTGCCATCGAGATTCCTGTGGCGAGTCCGTCAGACACTTCCAAACATACTCTCTGGATTACACCAGATGCAGCCCTGGCAGAGCGGTAATTTGTCATTTTTCTATTTTAAGAATATGGGGAACCAACTGGTACTGCCGGGAGCCAGATTCATTCCCACCCAGAGCCTCTTGTAACCATTCGCCGAGGACTCGAGTGTCTGGCTAAAGAGCCAGCATACGTTTTTCTCAACAATTTGGGGCCGACGAGAAATGGGGAACAAAGGTCCAGGGCTGATGAGGAAGAGAGGCTGTGTGTCTGTTCCAGCGCCAAGAAGAGATCTTGGTAAACCTCTTGTCTTTTTGGCACCAGAAGTTAACCGGGGGATGGTTTTCATGGTCAGGATGCATCCCGTACACAGTGGTGTCCGTGGGAGAAGGCCGGTCGCTATGGTTTCTTGAGATTGCCGTGGGCTGCTGGCCCGAGGGCCACACGGAGCCAAGGGACTGGGTTACAGAAAGGCCCGCGGTACTTGGAGCCTCTACGCAGTCCTTTGTGGGATCAGCACCCCGAAGCTGTCAGCATGGACTGAGGGCAATGTGTTCATGGGGTCAGTGGAAGCAGGACCCAGTCAATAAAATCCCCACATGAATGCTCTCCGTCGAGGTCGAGTGCCCGGGGCCAGCAGCATCAGCATTACCTGGGAGCTTGTTAGAAATGCAGGTTCAAGCTCTACCCCGGAACCCCGGAACCCCGGACCCCCGGAACCGAATTCACTGAGGGCAGGCCCCCAAAGCCTGTTTTCCCGAGCACTCTAGGTCCGTGGTGGGCAAACTGCGGCTTGCAAGCTACATGTGGCTCTTTGGCCCCCTGAGTGTGGCTCTCCCACAAAACACCACGGCCTGGGCGAGTCTATGTTGAAGAAGTGGCGTTAGAAGTTTAAGTTTAAAAAATGTGGCTCAAAAGAAATGTCAATCGTTGTGCGGTTGGTATTTGGCTCTGTTGACTCATGAGTTTGCCGACCACTGTTCTAGGTCATTCTCCTGAAAGTTTGAGGCTACTGTCCTAGAATCCTCACCAGCTCTGAGGGCGGCGTGGCTGCCTGAATGCCTACGCGTTGGTCTCTGGGAGAGCTGCCCGGGCCTCCCACCCGACCTGGCCAGGATCCCCACACACCACCTGGCCTGGGCCCAGGAGCGCACGCTCCGTGGCAAAGGCATTCGGCCGCAGACATCACCAGGCACGTTCTTCCTGAGCACGTTCTCACCCTCTGCTATCTCCAGGAGATCTTCCCAGCGAGACTCAGCAGAGCTGCCCGGGAGTGCCGACTCGCCTCCCATCCCTCCAGCCTCGCGCAGCTGGCGGCCAGCTTCTCAAGAAGAGACTTGAATGCTGAACGGAGCGAAGGGGCCTTGCAGCCCTGGCCCCTCCTGGTTGACATTTGGTTCACTTCTCTTCCCCGGAACGTGTCTGCCGCCGCTTCCAAGAACCGCCCGGTCTCCCTGGAGCCGCACCTGGGCTCAGCCACGGGCAGGCGGCCAAGCGCTACCTCACAGCTGACCTCTGTCCGAGGACGGGGAGAGCTGAGCAGCCACATGCCACGGCCGCGCAGGCCACCGCCGTGCAGGCCACGTCACCGCCGCGCAGGCCACATCACCGCCGTGCAGGCCACCGCCACGCAGGCCACCGCCGTGCAGGCCACCGCCGCGCAGGCCACCGCCGCGCAGGCCACGTCACCGCCGCACAGGCCACATCACCGCCGTGCAGGCCACCGCCGCGCAGGCTCGAAGCCATGGCACCAGAGGTGAGCACTATCCCCCCAGGCCGCCTGGTGAAGCGGGTCCAGGTCCACAGCCTGACCCGAGACTGAGAGGACCCTCCTCCCTCTGCTGTCCTCCCTGCATCTCCTGCCCCAGCACCTCAATGCCTCTCTCACCGGAACTGTGGCCTGTGCATGACTCTCTACTTCTCTGCCACAGCCTCTGGCCCACACTCTCACTGTGGGTCCGTGCAGCCCCCTTCTCACACCTGCGCCCTTGCTGCCGCGCAGGCATGAGTCAGCGCGTCCAGCTGGCCCTGCCCCAGCGGGATCGTGGTTCCTGGCTTCCCCACCGTCCTAGCAGATTCCCCTCCCGCTCTGCCCAGGCCCTCTCTGGCCTTTCCCCGCTCTCGCCATCGCCCCAAGCAGCAGACCTACTCCCGCTCTGCCCACTTTCCGGGAACCGGATCCAGCTGCTTACCTGGGAAAGGGCTGGCATCGGGAACGAATGCCCTCCGCGCCGCCCAGCATTCACCAGGTTTGCCCAGGTCCCTTCCATTTCTACTTCCTTCCTCCGATCACAGAGAATGGCTCCCATGCCTGTGCTGTTCAGCACGCCCCTCCACCCCCTCCAGAAAGCCCTCAGCAGCCGCTCTCCCGCTATCATTCCTTCCTCCCTCTGGTGGTTTTAACTTGAGTATTAAAATACGCTTCATTCGAAGTTTTCTTACAAGGATAGCTAAAATTGAAATAATATCCTTAATAAAACTTTCCTAACTCAAAGACACACACACACACTCAACACACACGCTTCAGCCTTGCCTAAGCCCTGTGGTCGGCAAACTGCGGCTCTCGAGCCACATGCGGCTCTTTGGCCCCTTGAGTGTGGCTCTTCCACAAAATACCACGGCCTGGACGAGTCTATGTTGAAGAAGTGGCGTTAGAAGAAGTTTAAATTTAAATAATGTGGCTCTCCAAAGAAATTTCAATCACTGTCCTGTTGATATTGGGCTCTGTTGACTAATGGGTTTGCCGACCACGGGTTTAAGTCCATAACATTTTTTTAAAAGCCTTGTGACTCGCCTCAGACACAACTTGTGGAGTAATCTCCACTCTGTTTACTGCCTCGCCTCACCCTCGTTCCTCAGCCTCTGCAGTTTGGACTCATCTCCCCTGAGTCATCGGAAGGGGCTTGACTAAGGTTACCAATGACTGTCCAGCTCCCATACAATGGGCGTTATCCGTCCTTATCTGGTGGACCCCTCCTCCATTGGCACCCTGCGGGCCAGACTCCGGGACTCCCTCGGCATCCTCCTACCCCAAACCTCCTATCTCCCATTCCTCTGTGGCTTCTTGATGACTCGTGTCTTCTTACCAGGGAAGCAGGGATCAAGATCTGCCAATCCACACACTGTGTCTGACGTAGATTTTATTTGATCACACAAACCTGTGAAATAATTTTGAATTAGTTGACACTATTTAAAATGTAGGAATTCCAACAACCAAAAAATCTGGATTTCTACTTTCTCCTGAAAAATCTGAAAACCAGGTGTCCCTGGGTCTCTGAATCCACACAGGCACAGACACCAGGAGCAGAGCGGACAGCAGGCAGCTCCCACACTCAGGAGGCATAACTCTCTGGGTCACAGCGTCTGCTGCCGTCCTTCACTTGTTCAGGTCACTCCCCTGCCTCCCCTGACTGCCTGGGGCACAGAATCCCAGTGTCACCATGTGGTCACTGCCGTCCACAGCTAGTGGCCACAGACCTCCGTGAGCAGCCTTCATACTTTAAGGACCCTAAGACAGGGTCTCCCTCCTGCCCCTACGGGGGCTGGCTTCCCTCTAGGGTTGACCAGGCCCTAGGAAAGGAGCAGAGGATGGGGAGAGAGAGAGGGAAGATGCATACCCCCTGCTCCCTCCTGTCTCAACCTCAGCTGCTTCTTCCCTCAGGACAAACCAGGACAGTGGTCGGCAAACTCTTTAGTCCACAGAGCCCAATATCAACAGGACAGTGATTGAAATTTCTTTGGAGAGCCACATTTTTTAAACTTAAACTTCTTCTAATGCCACTTCTTCAACATAGACTCGCCCAGGCCGTGGTATTTTGTGGAAGAGCCACACTCAAGGGGCCAAAGAGCCGCAATTTGCCGACCACGAGTACTGGGCAGCAAAGACTGGCAGCTGCCATGGAAACCTGGATGGAGAGTAAGCCATCTAGTCTACCATGCGCTGCCGAGACCTGTCTCCAAGGGCCATGGTGCCACGGGGCCTGAAAGCACGCTTTCCCGTTGTGCACTTGACCCTGAGCCTGAGCGTGCCCTAGCACTCTTCTTCCCTGCACCCCGGGGAGAGCAGTCTCGCCTCAGAACTGGCTACGTGTGTGAACGAACAAGGGAGCTTATTCTACTTATGCAACGAGAGGACCATCGGAAGCCCTGAGAGAGCCTGGCTGATGTGTTCACTGTCACACAGGAGCAAGTCAATTCAACTTCCTGCTCATACTATGGCTCGAAGGGAGTAAATGTAGCTTCATAGAACAGGTATTTAATGAACGCATATTTTTTCCAATAAGCATACTTACACAAGTTGTAAGATCACATAGCCCTAGCTGAAACTGGTTTGGCTCAGTGGATAGAGCGCCGGTCTGCGGACTGAAAGGTCCCAGATTTGATTCTGGTCAAGGGAATGTACATTGGTTGCGGGCACATCCCTGGTGGGGTGTGCAGGAGGCAGTTGGTCAATGTTTCTCTCTCATCGATGTTTCTAGCTCTCTATCCCTCTCCCTTCCTCTCTGTAAAAAAATCAATAAAATGTATTTTATTTTTAAAGAATATATACCCTTAAGACGCTAGGTTACAACTGTTACCCAAAAGACCTTGAAATTTAGAAGATGCATATCATTGAAGACTTTTATACATAATTATGTATTAAAGAGACAAAATTTGTACAAATTTAAAGTGGAAATCTGGTTGGTGTGGCTCAGTGGTTGAACTTTGACCTATGAACCAGGAGATCTTGGTTCAAATTCCAGTCAGGGCACATGCCGGGGTTCTGGGCTCGATCCCTAGTGTGGGGCGTGCAGGAGGCAGCCAATCCATGGTTCTCTCTCATCGTTGATGTTTCTATCTCTCTCTCCCTCCCCCTTCCTCTTTGAAATTAATAACCCAATCAATACACATTTTTGTGTGTGTATATATATATGTGTATATATATATGACTTTAGCAAAAATAAATAAAATAAATAAAATAAATACATAAATAAAGCCTCTCTGGGCTGAGAGATGTTTACGTGCCTATTCTTAAAGTTCCTGAGCGCTTCCCAATGAGAAAGGCGTGTTTGCTGGACTCAAATGGGAAATGCCTCCACATCTATAAAATGCAGAGAGAACAAAGGGGACCCTCGGAAAAGCATGCTTCCCACTTCCCTGCCCTCATCCCCAGCGCCCTTCTCTGGAGTCACAAATGTCACTCGCTTCCTGTGTGTTTCTCGGGAATACTTTGTTTTGCAAAAGTGGTGCCAGACTAGAAATCCCATTGTGCGGTTTGCATTGCCCATTTGTTACATCTTACAGATCGCTCCACACCCCAGGGAGCGGCTCATTGTTTTTAAAGTGTGGAGCGCATAGATGGAACGGCTTAGTCTGTTTTGTAAGACCTTCTTCCTGGCTTTGGGGCCCTGGACCAGCTATTCACCAATCCTTCCTTTCTCCCTTACCTTTTAGCCACTGGTACCTTCTGTTTGTTTTCACGTATAAACAGGAAAGATAAAAACCAATGTGGTGATGATGATGAAGAAAAGGAGGAGGAGGAGGAGGAGGAGGAGGAGGAGGAGGAGGAGGAAAAAGAAGAAGAAGGGAGAAGGAGGAGAAGGGGGAGGAGGAGAAGGGGGAGGAGGAAGAGGAGGAGGAGGAGGAGGAGGAGGAGGAGGAGGAGGAGGAGGAGGAGGAGGGGGATAGAAGGCTACTTGAGATTGAGGAGACAATTGGTTTCCGCTGAGGGTTTCCCAGCAGCACACTGGGAAGTGCGATTCGACACTCAGCTCTGGGGCGTTTGCTGATTAGGGTATCACAGTCAATTTCAAGTTACCAGTGTGAGGTCACTGAGCCCACAGCTGGGAGGGGGCACGCCCCATTCTATAGCGTTCACACTGAACAGATACTTAACCTTGTCATCACAGAAAACTGTAAAATGATGAGGAAGGGGTTTGTTTTCAGATGTGTACTATTTTTGTTTCAGTATAATTCATTTCATACACTGTATATTTTTTTCATAATTTTCTATTTTTAAAAATTTTCAGTTACAGCTGACAAGCAACGTTAAATTAGTTTCAGATGTACGACGTGATGATTCGACTTTATTCATTTTTATAGCTTATCTTTTTACCGACAGCTTGTTAACGTTTAACCACTGGCTCACAGAATTCCCGCAAAGGTGATGTCAGCGTTTGCAAACTGGTGTGAGCCAGCTCTCGCCCATCTCTCCTCGAAGAGGTACCCACATTAGCACACGCCTACAGACCTCGTCTCTCCGCTGATAACCATCTCGAATTTAGTGGGTCCAGCACCACATCCCTGATCACCCCGTCCTGAAACCCGTCTTCACGGCCTTCTGTATCCCAGCAACAGCAGCTCTGCCCTCCCGATTGCCCCCCATGGAGGCCCTAGAGTCATCCTTCCCTCTCTTCTTAGGCCCTCCACGTCGACCCTGTGCGTGAGTCCCGCTGTCCCTGCCTTCATACACATCCAGAATCCAGCCCCTTCCCAGCGCCTCCACTGACACCAGCCCGGAGCCTCTGTGTGCCCAGCACCAGAGCGGGCCCCCACAGAGCAGACGCTGAATGAACATTCAGGGAAACAGCAAAGGATGAAGGCGCGGTGGGGTATTTTGAAAAAGTTTTAATCTTATTTTTATAGGGTTTAACTTTCCTGTGACTTTATCCAACCGAACACCTTCAGTGGGTCCTTATTTCCTAGAAAAGTATTTGCAGTTGGTAAGTTATAGAGTCTTCAAAGGTCCCACAAATCCACATACACACCAAGCATTGCAATATGTCTGGTCACGTGTGTGAATGTCCATTTTTTCCTGTGACTGTAGAAGCTTTGGTGATAAATACAACACACACTTGTTTTAAAATGTCATTGAATTTATAGAAGCTTTTTGTTATTATACATTTTTTTTTTCAAGAAAGGCAATCTGATTGATTACAAAGGGGTGCCTCAACTGGTGGGGTGAGGGGAGGGGGGAGAAGGAAAAAAAACAAAAAACCAACCTAGGGAAGCAAGTCCAAACACAGCTGCATTCAACGTTTGCACTCACTAATTAAAGTTGTGCTGTCGGTCCCGATGATGCAAAGGTGTGTACTTGGCTTTGTGAGGAACAGCATGACTAGGGCAAGGCCTTCGTCCTCCAAGAATTCTAACCTACTTGGGAGGCAGACACGACTCTCAATGATTCTCCCAGGAGTTCTGTCATGAGGGGGTGGAATGTGGGTGAAGGTGCATAGTGGGTTCAGAGAACCACAATTGAAAGAATTTTATGGCTAAAGCACTAAGTGCAGGGCTGGAAGCGGGGGGTGGGAGGGTAAGCTAGAAAGGCACGTTGCAGTCAAATCGTTGTATGTTAGGCTGATGAACTGATCTTGGTTCTGGAAGTAAAAAGCAGCCTTTGATGTTTTTCAACGTCATTCAACGAATACCTGCCACACGCCTGCAGGAGCAGCAGGCGCCTGGTCACCAGCTGGTACATCCCCAGTAGGAGGTATGCAAGAGGCAGCTGATCGATGATTCTCTCTCATCGATGTTTCTAACTCTCTATCCCTCTCTCTTCCTCTCTGTAAAAAATCAATAAAATATATTTTAAAAAATAAAAAATAACTCACCACACTTCCATGTAAATGACTATTGGGTTGAGTAGTTTTACTTATGCAAGTAACGTGTGTAAAGGCAAAGGACAGACTGCTGTCGCTGTATTACCTAGACTGGGGATCTCCGACGTTGAGTCTCAGAGGCTGAGGAAGGCTAGTGAGACCGATGGCCTGGCATTGGGATGGGGGCGATGAGGGTTTTCCCGGAGACGGACGCGGTGTGAGTTGGTACTCAGAGGGACACAGAGCTTGCCTCGTGTGGGGAACAGCCGGCGGGTTACTGATTCTCAGCGGGGGAGGCAGGGAGGGGCACACGTGACGTTGGAGAGGGGGCAAAGGCCGGAGCCCACAGAAAATGAGTCAAGATGAGATCTTCCAAAGAGCATGCCCTTTCCCTAAGCCTAATTGAGATAGTTTTTTAAAAAATCTATAATCCATTACAAAGTATTATTTAAACTGAAAAAAAAAAAATCCAAACAGAACGTCCAGCCATCACTCCGCACTGGAAACACCTCCATCGGCCACCCCCGGGAGGTGCGAAGCTCCCCTTGCTGTGAAGCGAATGTTCTGGGCTGTGACATCCCTGGCCTGAGCCTGGGCACTGGACAAGGCCTGGGAAAGGGGTTCTGCTCGCTGTCCCTCCCAGGAGCATGGCGCGTACCAGCAGCCCCGGGTCGCCGAGATAAGAGGGAGAACCCAGTCAGCTCACCCACGCTGCTATCAGGGTGTCCCTATCAGCTGGCTCTGAAACCCCACGTCCAAGAACAGCATCTGTCTAGTTCCCGGCAGCTCACCCATCACCCAAGACAGTGCCTGCCATGGAGTAAACTCTTGATAGGTGTTTGCAGAGTGAAAGCTGCACTGGGTTTTAACATAAGCCACCATCACAGAGATGTTTGTCTATAATCCTTCACTCCAAAGAATTCCATGCAGCTGCCTAATCCACCGGCCCCTAGCACTCCCCATCACCGGACCCTCATAAGGAAGTTCCTCAGCTCACATCCCCTGTGGCGCCTCTGAGAAGGCCTCTATTCCATCTGTGGGTCTGCGGAATTAGCAATCACGAGACCGTGTGTTTCTCTGACCAATCACAATGCCCTTCGAACCGAATTCCTCAACCCGAGGATGGAAGCCTTTCTGGCTAAAGGATTCTTACTTCGGCGAACACACCACGGCAAAGAGCATAAAAGCAATGGCAGTGATCGCATGTCATCATCACGTTCTCCAGAGACAAGAGAGAAGCCACGTGCCTGGCAAATGTCCGAGGGCTCTGATGAAAAGCAAATGAGGAGCTCCAGGTTTGCCAAGCCACCCCAAATCAAACCTGGAGCCTGACCCCCCCCCCCCCCCGGGCGATCCTGCCGTCTCACAGGGAGCCGGGAGAGCCGGGCGACTCCCCGAGGCCGCCCGCAGCTCCTCTGAGCTCCGCAGCGAGCAGCCTGGCCTGGGCAGCGCTGCTGCTGCGCACGGTCTCAGCTGGTGCGGGGTGGGGTGCAGGGAAGCACAGGGGTGCTGCTTGGTGAGGGATTCTTCTCCCGATGAGCCATTAGCAGCGATGCGTCAGCACACACCGCACCGACGTGGCCTCCCCTGGAGGCCCGTCTGCCGCTCTACGTGCAGGTGGTGGAGGCAAAGGCAAGAGAAGGGGGGTGCGCCTGGGTGCCTCTCGTGGAGAACAGTGCCAGCCCCTGTCCCGGTAAGAGGTGTGCCCACCGCGGAGCTGACACTGCTTCTCACAGCCCCGCTCAGAATCAGTGGATGGAAAACACAGATGGCAGGCGGCAGGCCGTGCCACGGGGCTGGTCCTCCTTGGTGCTCCCTGACCTGAGCTACCATGACCGGCAGTTGTATGAACATGTGATTGGAAGAACATACAATCAGGAGCATGCCTCAGCTCAGCATCCTGGAAGAGGATAGAATCAAAATGGTCACTATAGCTCAGTCGGTGTGGCTCAGTGGTTGAGCATTGACCTATGAACCAGGTGACCACGGTTCCATTCTCGGTCAGGGCCCATGTCCGAGTTGCAGGCTCGATCCCCAGTAGGGGGCGTGCAGGAAGCAGCCAATCAATAATTCTCTCTCATCATGGATGTCTCTCTCTCTCTCCCTCTCACTTCCTCTCTGAAATCAATAAAAAATATATTTTGAAAAATTGTCAATATAATTGACACGCCCCTCTCTGTAAATGCATTATTGTGCTAATAGAGGATTAGGACATTAAAATGATTGCATTTGACAACTTTAATTTTCAACATGAATCCTCACAGACTACATGTGTAGTTGACTCAATCCAAGCAGCAGGCTTTTGTGAGGCCCAGGCTCTGCAGAATGCATCAGGTTTATAACCAAAATACAGATTTCTTCCCATGGACCAGAGCACAAGCTCACTGGTGAGATAAGGAACTGGCAACGAACACAACTGGAAACAATACAAAAGAGTATATAATTAGAATAGCAAGAAAGGCCCAGAGGAAGTAGAAGGAAGGAAATAATAAAAATCAGAGCAAAAATAAATGACATAGACATTAAAAAAAAAATACAAAAGACCAATAAAACCAAGAGCTGGTTCTTTGAGAAGATAAGCCAGATTGATGAACCTTTAGTCAGACTCGTCAAGAAACCCAGAGAGAGGACCCAAATAAGCAAAATCAGAAACGAACGTGGTGGAGTGACCACTGACACCGCAGAAACACCAAGGATTGTAAGAAAGGATAGTGAACGCCCACATTCCAACAAAACGGACAACCTGGGTGAAACAGACATCTTTCTAGAAAAATTCAATCTTCTTAAACTCAGGAAGAATCAGAAAACCTAAATAGGCTGATAACCACTAATGAAATACCCTGTTTCCCTGAAAATAAGACAGTGTCTTATATTAATTTTTTCTCCCAAAGTTGTGCTAGGTCTTATTTTCAGGGGATGTCTTATCTTTCCATGCGCTAGGTCTTATTTTTGGAGGATGTCTTATTTTCGGGGAAACACGGTAGAAGCAGCCATCAAAAACCTTCCAGCCAACAAAAGCCTGGCTCAGACGGCTTCACAGGAGTCTTACCCAATATTCAAAGAAGAACTGACACCCGTCCTCCTCAAACTATTCCAAAAACCCCGGAGGAAGGGACACTCACAGCCTCTTTAGAAGGCCGGCATTCCCTAACTCCCAAACCAGGCAAAGACGCTACAAAGAAAGAGAATTCGAGACCGCTGACCCTGATGAGCACAGATGCTAAAATTCTCAACAAAATATTAGCAAACTGGACCCAGCAATATATCTGAAAGATCACACACCATGACCAAGTGGGGTTCATTCCAGGGTTACAAGGCTGGTACAACGTTCGAAAATCAGAAAATGTGACACATCACAGAAACCAAAAGAAGGATCAGAGTCAGAGGATCCTCTCAGCAGCGGGGAGAGGGGCCAGAGGAATGAACCAAGGAACTTAGGAGCATACAAGTCTGGGTGGGCGAGAACCAGAGCAGAGAAGGGTAATGGGGAGGAAACGGGGACATATGTAAAACTCTCAGCAATAAAGATACATTTTTTTAAAAAGAAAGAGAAAAAGAAAGGGGGAGGATGGAGTATAATTAGGAGCTGAGCCATTTAATGGGAACCACACAATCAATTCTATTTATTTTAGTATTTTTTTAATTTTTATTTATTGAGAGAAGGAAAGGAGGGGAGGGCGGGAGAGAGAGAGAGAGAGGGAGAGAGAGAGAGGGAGAGAGGGAGATTGATTTGTTGTTCTCCTTATTTATGCATTCTTTAGTTGATGGTTGTATGTGCCCTGACTGGGGATCAAACCTGCAAGCTTGGCGAATCTGGCTGTTGCTCTAGCAAAGGGCCCAAGGCCCAATCAGTTCTATTTACATTGAACAAGCCCAGGCCCCGCTCACAGCCAGCCCAGGACTGAGTCCTGCTCTGTGAGGTGTGGATGGAATGGGAACCAGAAAGGAGGACAAAGGTATTCTCCACAGAGGAACATCAAAGTCAACGCCGAGCCCGGCCAGTGTGGCTCCGAGGTTGACACCTATGAACCAGGAGGTCAAGGTTCGATTCCTGGTCAGGGCACACGCCCGGTTGTGGGCTCCATCCCCAGTAGGGGGCGTGCAGGAGGCCCCAACCCATGATTCTCTCTCATCATGGATGTGTTTATCTATCTCTCCCTCTCCATTCCTCGCTTTGAAATCAATTAAAAAAAAATTAAAAAGTCAAAGCCAAGAAATGAGAGCCAGCCTGGTGGTGCCCACAGTGATGAAGGCAGCTTGGAGGAGTCTTTCTAAGACGCTGCCTTGGTGCTGACTCAGGGTTGAAACCGCCCCAGGGATGAAGCGTCTTTCCCCCAAGGCACCGCACTTCCCAGGACGGGCCTGTGGGCACCCGCGGTCCTGGCTTCAGGCCCCGGCAGCTGCGGGGCCGGCAGCTCTGCCTCCCTCCGCAGCGGCGGCCTCCGTGCAGCGGACGCGCGGTGACCCACTTTATCAGCGCGCTCCACGATTGCCAGGTTCCCTCAGTCAAAACAAGTCGCCTCGCTCTTGTAACACGGGTTGAAATGTACCCGCTCTCCCTGAGCTATGCAAAATATTATACCTTTATTTATTCTAAATAATCTGCTCTCGTCCTGTCCTTGACTCCCCGCTGCCGCCGATAACGGGAGGAAAACAGCGTCTCCTTAAAACCCTCCACTTCAAAGCCCTGACGCAGCCCCTCCTCTGAACTCTGTCCCTCGCTGCCAGGCCTTTCTTGCTGCTGGAGGGTCTCCTCGCCCCCTCGCCCTGGTCAAGACGGTTTCTGCCTCAGGGAGGGAAGCTGCTCTGTCACGTGCACGCGGTGGGAAGAGAGGGACGCGGTCTGCCTGCTCTTCTCCCCACGTGTGTGTCCCGCACCGTCTCACCGGCCACATGTGACTCTGAGCTCTGGAAATGTGGCCAAGCCCAATGCAGGGACACACACTCCGGCTTTCCAAAGTTCAGGGAAAATAGATGTATAATTAATAGTTTCTATTGACTTCAAGGTGAAATGAAAATATTTTTAATATATTGGGTTAAATAAAACATGCTCACTATTAAAATTAATTTCACCTTTAATAATTTTTTACCTCTTGAATGGAGCTACTAGAACATTTTATTTTTTTAAATATATTTTTATTGATTTCAGAGAGGAAGGGAGAAACATCAGTGATGAGAGAGAACCATTGATTGGCTGCCTCCTGCACACCTCCTACTGGGGATAGCCTGCAATCTGGGCATGTGCCCTGACCAGGAATGCTGGCTGGACAACTAGAACATTCCAGATGGCCTGTGTGGCTCACATTGTATTTTCATGGCATGGCACTGCTTGGGGCCCGGTGTCCCGGGAAGTGAGGCGGATCTGCCCCTCCACAGTGGGCACTGGCGGGTGCTGGGCGGGTGCTGGGCAGGGTCTGGTCGCCCTGGTGGCGCCCCGATGGCGCCAGTCCCCGGTGTGACCGCCGCTGTAAATCCTCCGTCAGCTACGACTTCCTTTCCCCACCTCAGCCACTGCCACACGTCCGTGTGTGACGTGGTGACTAGTAAGAAATATATACAGTGTTTGGTCTTCCGTTCCCAGCACAGAGCTCCTAAAAACCGTGGGATTTCCTGTGATGCTGCCATAAAGGCTTCTCATGTGATGTTGAAGAGTGACCTTGGGGACACACCTAAGGGCGGGACTGGCTGCCTGGGAACCGACCGGTGCTGAGAGGATTGGAGTTTTCTGTCCCACACTTTGACCGCCGATGGCCTGGGCCTGGAAGCTGGATGGGTCCGCAGAGGTCAAGGATTTAACAGTCGCTGTGCCGAGGTGACGAGGGCCCACCGAGCCCCAAAAGAACGGGTGCAGAGGCTTCTGGTGAGCACGTGAGGTTTGGGAGCCTGGCATGCTCAGAGAGGGCACCGAGGTTTCCACCCCTCCCTCATGCCTACCCCCCTTACACACACACACACACACACACACACACACACGCACGCACATCTGTCTCCTCCCTCCGGCTGCTCCTGAGTGCAGCCTTTTCCAGTAAATTGGAGACCCGGTGAGTAACTGTCCTCTGAGCTCGGTGAGCCATCGAGCCAATTCACTGGCCCCCAGGCGGGGTCACGGGAGCCTTCGATTCACCGCCGGTGGTCACAGCCCCGGAACAGCCTGGGCTTGTGATTGGCATCTGAAGTGGCTAGGAGGAGGGGACAGGCTCCTGGACTGAACCCTGATCCCGCCGTGATGGAGAGAGGGGCAGACGTCAGGGACACCCAGTGGGCGGCCACCCCGGAGCTGGTCTCACCCTCCGCTCCCCACCGGCCAGCAGCGCGCGGAGCTCCGTCCAGGCCTGTTGCCCCACACCCGTGCCTCGCTGGCCGCACCAGGGCTGTGCCGATCCAAAGGAGGCAGGCCAGCCAGGAGCTCTGAGACCCCGGGCGCCATCGGGGCACTGTCCTCGGGCCACGCCCGCCTCTGCCCAAGGCCCGGGCGACCGTTTACCATCCCTGTTCTGGAAGCAGGTCTGCTTATCTGGCCTCCATTGCATTCCTGCTAACCTGCTCCTTCCTTGCCACAGAAAGCTTTCCCTTCCCTGGTCCTGCCTGGGGTTTCCCTCCATCGCCCCCTCCCCGCTCTCTGAGGAGGCGGAAACGCTGGAATCGGGACATGAGCCTGGAGCTTGGAACTGACAGGAGAGCTGGGAAGGTCCACTCCAGAGCCACGGAGCTGCCCTCGGCCAGTGACACGAAGGCTCCATCGCCACGTGGGCTGGGCCCTCGCACCCGGCAGCCTGCCCTTCTCTGCCGAGCAGCCGCTCCGTCTCCTCCCGACCCGCTCCCCCCTGCCTCGAGCCGGCGGCCAGGAGCGATGCAGACAGGACGAGGACGGCCACGTGAGGAAGAGCCGGAGCCAGCGCCGTGAGCGGGCACGGGGGAAGGAGGGGCGCAGAGCTGGTCACCTCCAACGTGCCTCCTTGGGACTCGGAGGGCTTCAAGCTGGTTGTTTTTAAGCCACGAGAGCCTCGGGGGAAGCTTTGATCTTCCCGGAATCGCCTCAAAGACTCCGATCGAGGCCCGACTCCAGGGAGCTATCATCGCAGGGCCGTGCCGCTCAGCGTGCGCGTGTCCCGGGCGGGGAGCCGCACCAGGCCCGCGATCAAAGCGCCCGGCCGGTTACAGATGGCCCCGGCTCCACTTACCGAACCCGGCCCTGGCAGTCCCCTCGCCCCGCTCGGCTCAGGCGGCCCGGGAGCCCCCGCTGCCCGACCTGTTCGTGGCGCCTCTTCTCCGGGGACCCCACGGCACACAGGGCAGTAAAGCTGGGTGCCCTCTCCGCTCCCTCTCTCTCTCTCTCTCTCTCTCTCTCTCTCTCTCTCTCTCCCTCGTGTCCGTTTGATTGTTGGACCAGCGGAAGCACGAGGAGGAGAAGGAGGCAATGTCTCCCCTGGCCAGGAGGAAGCAGGACGGGGCCCAGGAGCTCTGAGGGGGACAGCCTGGAGGTGGTGGCCTCCAGCAGGTGCTCTGGGCAAAGGGCTTGTGCAGGGAATGCGGCGCCGGCCGCTCATTGGCTGGTCCGCTCCTCCTGGCGGCGCTGCCCAGCAGGCTGTCCAGGAAGGGCTGTCCAACAGGCTGTCCAGCGGGCTGTCCAGGAAGGGCTGTCCAGCGGGCTGTCCAGGAAGGGCTGTCCAGGAAGGCCTGTCCAGTAGGCTGTCCAGGAAGGTCTGTCCAGCGGGCTGTCCAGCGGGCTGTCCAGGAAGGTCTGTCCAGGAAGGTCTGTCCAGCGGGCTGTCCAGTGGGCTGTGCAGGAAGGTCTGTCCAGCAGGCTGTCCAGGAAGGGCTGTCCAGGAAGGTCTGTCCAGCGGGCTGTCCAGGAAGGGCTGTCCAGGAAGGTCTGCCCATCGGGCTGTCCAGGAAGGTCTGTCCTCGGCCCGAGAGCCTGGGAGCCAAGGTGGGTGCCGGGTGCTACACGCTGGCCTGTCCACGCAATGCTGCTGGTCACTCTGGACTCAAAACCATGCTCCTCCCACTCTCCTCTGCTCCTCCCTCCGCTTCCCCTCCATCGAACGGGGAAGGTGCTCTTCCGACCACCCCATGCTCAGCCCCGGCCTTGTTCACTTTGGTTGGTTTGTTGGTTTTTGTTGGGAATGTGTGTATATATATATGTATATATATAATGTCAGAGAGGAAGGGAGAGGGAGAGAGAGAAACATCAATGATAAGAGAGAATCAGGGATCGGCTGCCTCCTGCACGCCCCACACTGGGGATCGAGCCCATAACCCGGGCTGTGCCCTGACCTGTAATCGAACCCTGACCTCCTGGTTCATAGGTCGACGCTCAGCCACTGAGCCACACCGGCTGGTGTTCGTTTTGTTTTTATATCCTTTTGATGGTTGGTCACATCACAGATGTCCCTCCCCTCCTGCACCCCCTCTGTCCAGCGCCCCCGCCGTGTCTCACCAGCCCATGCCCGTGTCCACGGCGAGGCACGTCAGCACATGAGCCTTTGGTGGGCCTCCCCTCATTGCCCCATCCCCACATGGCAGTGTGCCAGTCTGCCCCTGCCTCCCTGCTCCGGGCAGCCTGTTCCTTCTGTGGCTCCAGCGCTGCGTCTAGAACGGTCTCGGGTGTGGGTGGCGGCAGGATGCCCGCGATGGACTCCGCCTGCCTCCAGCCGGGCCCTGTCCTCCGCTCCAGACACCAGCCCCGGGCCTGTCCCTCACGGCCTCGGGCACCTGCGTGTCCTGTGGACTCCTGCCTCCCTCCCAGCCTGCGTCCTCCCCGTGGGTATTGTCTGGCTCCGTCCATGGCGCCCCGTCCTCCTCGGCCTCCGCAGCCTGGTGCAGCTCCTCACCACGTCTGCCCTGTGCGGCCTCCCCGTCCCCAGCCTGTCCCCGCACCCTCCCTCCTGTCCTTTCCGGGCCATGGTGCTTTTCTCTCCCAAAACTCTGCCGCGGCCTCCGAGCCCTGTCTCTCCTTCCAGCCTGTGTCCTATTTCCATCCGCTCTTATTGCCAATTACGTAAATGAGATTTTCAATAACCGGGTCTCGGTGAGGGACACAGACTGCAGCCACAGGGAGATACAGCCTGATCCTCGGAGTGGAGATGCGAGGTGTGCCCTGCGGCTGCAGCAATCCATCACCTCCACGCGGGGCTGAGCACGACAGACGTGTGTTTTCTCGAGGTTCAGGAGGCCTGAGGTCTGAACCAGGTTCTGGCCACGGCCGCTCTGGAGGCTCAGGGAAATCTCCCTTCCTCTTCCGTCGTCTCCTGCGGGCTGCCGCCGGCATCCCTGGGCCGGTGGTCCCCTCACCCCAGTCTCTGCTTCTGCCTTCAAATGTCTTCTCCATCTGTCTGCCTCAGTCTCCCTCTGCCTCAGTCTCCCTCTGCCTCCGTCTCCCTCTGCCTCCGTCTCCCTCTGCCTCCGTCTCCCTCTGCCTCAGTCTCCCTCTGCCTCCGTCTCCCTCTGCCTCAGTCTCCCTCTGCCTCTGTCTCCCTCTGCCTCAGTCTCCCTCTGCCTCCGTCTCCCTCTGCCTCCATCTCCCTCTGCCTCAGTCTCCCTCTGCCTCAGTCTCCCTCTGCCTGGCTCTTATGAAAACACATGTGATCTCCCCAGCCAGCGTGGTTCACTAGCTGAGTGTCCACCTATGAACCAGGAGGTCCCGGTTCAATTCCTGGTCAGGGCACAGGCCCGGGTTGCAGGCTTGATCCCTGGAGTGGGGCAGGCAGGACGCAGCCGATTGGTGATTCTCTCTCATCATTGATATTTCTCTCCCTCTCCCTCTCCATCTCCTTCTCCCTCTCCCTGCCTCTCTGAAATCAATAAAAAATTTTAAAAAATAAAATGCATGTGATCACATGTTGAGCCCACCTTAATCCCAGATAAACCTGCTCTCAGATGTCCCCCTTAATGACATCGTTCCCATGTAAGGGGACACTCGCAGACTCCAGATGTCAGGATGTTGATTCATCTTCTCGGGAGCCACCCTCCAGCCCACACGGCTATCACATTAGCAGAGCTTTCCGTGCAGCGAGCACTGGGGCCAGAGAGAGAGAGAGAGAGAGAGAGAGAGAGAGAGCGCTGAGGAACCAGGCGCTGCCCGAGCTGCCCGCGAGGCCGGGGAGGGGACAGCTCTCAGAGCAGCGTGGCTGGAATTAAGACCATTCAAGGCAGCGCTCCTCTTACCCAGCAAGTTCCCATCTAGAAATCCGGCTTCGACAAATGCGTTTAGATGCGGACGAGCAGAACATTCTCGTTTATATATGGATATGAATTTATGTGCATATGGAGAAAAGACGGGGGGGGGAACGCAGCAAAACAGGACATAGGCATTCTTAGTTATACTTGTTGATGGTTTTTGAATATTTTTTGATGAGCATGTATTGCTTTAATAATCAGCTAAGTCTGTGTTCAAGTGTAATCATATGAGCTGTGGATGGGAGTTTGATTCACAATGAAAGAATAAGTGACTAGGCAGAGAAGAGTTGCAAGTGGCTTTCCAAAATATTTACAATCCTGTTTGGCTGTGTCTCCAGAGCCAAAGCAAGACAGAATAAAGAACTAGATTCTGGAAATCAAACTTCTGAGACTTGGGATTGGAATCCTTGGGATCGGATCCATCTATCTCTAGGGAAATGAGAAGTGAGGGTGAGGGGAGCTGGTGTGGCCGGCCAACATCACCTGGTCTGCGGCTCGGGTGCCACCGAGACACCTCCCTCGTTTCAGTACCTGGAGGCGAGCAGCTGCGCTCCGGAGAGAGGCGAGAGGGACGTCCGTCTCTCAGCCGGGCTTCCCTGGTTTTAAATGTGTCCATGCCATCCGCCAGTGCTCTGCAGGCTAAGTCACCGGAGGGGAGGGCTGGGGCCGTGCCTTTTCTTTGGGAACAATTACAGAATAGAAGAAACTGCCTCCAGCACGCTCGATGCTTCTATTTATAATGAACCCCTGTCTGAACTCTGGTCTAACATCAAGATATTGGTAACACTTACTAAGCAAATGGCTATCTCTGTGTAAAATATTGTGTGGGAGGGGCCAGAGGGGAAGTTTTTAAAACGTGCCAAACCCGGGGAGGAGGAATAATGTGTTCATAATGTGCAACTGAAGACATCAGGTAGTTCAACAAGACAAAGGCCTTCTCTATAAAGAAATGCTGCCACACGTGGTTAGATACAACCGGAGGCACCAATGAGCCTTAAAGTGTAGTCACAGACAACCGCTTTAGCCTGTGCTCACTCAGTCATTGGTAACGTCCATCTGCTCAGTGCCGTCCTCGGTAATCACCGAGGCAAACATCGCACCGATCGGTCTCCGGATGCCTGACAAGCACTGGGGCCTCCCCGCTCAGGGCGCACCAACCATCCTGAGGATTCAGACACTGGAGTCCAAGGCCCCCCCTCCCCCATGTGCACACCCCAAGCCGGAGCCTCCAGAGAGACGCAGAGTCTCCCGGAGCAGGGCGAGCTCCGGGGGAAGATGAGCACAAATGGGGAGAGGGCGGAGGTGAGCCACCCCACCGGCAGCTCGGACCCAGGAGGCCTTCTTCCCGGCAGGGGGTGCGGCCAAACGGGTCACCCGCGGCGGATGGCAGGCGGGTCTGCAGTGGCCGCTGTTGGAAGCACTCATTTGGTAAACGTGTTTGTGTTTGCTTTCACAGTCTGTGGAGGGAATACTTTTAAATGGAGAGTGAGGCAAAAATAAGTGCATACATGATGTCAACATGCACACATATTTCAAACACACATACCTATATGGACACGCAAACCCATACATAGGTATAAGGTCCGTCTTTGGCATTCTTCGGTCCAAAAAAAAAATCATGAAATGACAGAAATAGCCATTTTTAGAGCAAGCTCGAAAAAGCTTCCGTCCCAGGTGCGGGTAAGAAACTGAGGAAGAGCCAGTGCTGCAGGCAGCTGCACTCGACGGCCCTCAGGAAGGATGGCATCACATATTAGTTGTAACAGTCTTTGTTATGGAAAAGCATGTAAGAGAACAGCGAATACAGCACATCTGTGTGTGTGTGTGTGTGTGTTCCCTGAGCATTGAATAAATGTTCTGTTAACTGAACAGGATTAATCTCAGGGTACTAAGACCCAAGGGAATTTCAGTCTCTTCTTTTTCTATATTGTTTTATTTATTTCCCAAATTATTTTATTTATATATATATATATACACACATATATAATTGTTTTTATATATATATATATAAATAAATAAATATATAATTATTTTATCTATATAACACTATATATATAGTGTGTGTGTGTGTGTTTTCCTAAATATATATATATATATATATATATATATATATATATATATATATATATATATAAAGATTTTTAGCATTTCTTAAAGGGTAAAAAAACAGACAAAAATAATAACGTGATTGCATCCCTACCTGTGACTCAGCCATGCAATGCCCTAGAAACACCGCCCACCACCCCCGCACACCTGTGGAGCTCGTCCTGCAGCTCCCGGTCTTGTCTTGCTCTGAGGCCCCGGCGTTGAGCCTGGGCTCCTCAGAGACCGGAGGGTCGGAGAGGAGCGCTCGTCGAAGGTAACGGAGGTGTGAGCTGCCATAAAGGCAGGGAAAGACCGCACGGGGGTGTACAGAGTCAGCCTTTCTCACACTTCCCTCCTCGGGCACTCACTCCTGGGGAAGCATCTGGAAGGCCTCCACCATCTTGAAGTTTCCGTGAAGTGTTGCAGTGATCTAAGAAATTATGCGGGTTTTGCATCGTCTCTCCTAATGTGTCTGCAATGTTCACGCAAAATGAGGTGTAAACGTATTTATCCCAGACCAGTGGTCGGCAAACTCATCAGTCCACAGAGCCAATATCAACAGCACAACTATTGACATTTCTTTGGAGAGCCACATTTTTTAAACTTAAACTTCTTCTAACGCCACTTCTTCAACATAGACTCGCCCAGGCCGTGGTATTTTGTGGAAGAGCCACTCTCAAGGGGCCAAAGAGCCGCCTGTGGCTCGAGAGCCACCATTTGCCAACCAGGGTCCTAGAGTAAAATGGATGCCCTGGGAAGGAGCTGGCCACACTGCTGCGGCCAGTGGGCCCGGGCTGAGGGGTCAGCCTTCCAACACAGCCGTGTGCCAGGCCGTGGCATCCCCGCAGACGCTGCTCAGTCCCCTCGCCTTTACCGTCTAACCATCCGCATCGCCCTCTCTGCGGGAACGCATGGGCTGGCCAGGCAAGCAGGCATGGAGACCAGCTCTCATTTCAGCACGCCACGAAGTCAGGGGCAAACAGATAGGCACTTATTATTTCAGAAGATGATGTGCCTGGAACAGCCTTACTGGTATTCTGAAAAAATGACACCGTTACCACAGATGTTTCGTAAAATGTAATGTTTACAGATGTCTACGAGGAAGTGGATAAGCCCCCGGTGCTCCTCAATAGCCCATCCTATCATCGTTAATTTTACAACGAGGCCCGATTCCCACCCCGTCCAGGACAGCAGAACAGAACTCGCGGTGGCGGCAGTCCTCCCGCTGACGGCCCTCCCCCCGTGACAGTCCTCCGGAGCCTGCCGGGCCTCTCCTAAGGAAACTGTCCGCACGCTCCCTGAGATGAGAAAGAGTAACTTCTAATAAAGCATTTAATCATCTTTAATTATATCGCGTTCCTTGTTTAGAAAGGAAAAATATAATTACCTTTTGTCACTCTCTTATCACTGTCCGTGCCTAGAAAGGAAACTCGTAATTACCCGGCGGAGCTCGGTGAGAGGGCGGCAGGGCCAGGAGATACCGAGGCCTGAGCGTCAAATTAAAACCAGGCGGGGGCTTGGCAAGAGGATCAGAACAACCAATTACACTTTAGAAATTAATCTCTTTCTGAATGTTTGGTAACGGAGCAATCAAGAAAAACAAATGCTGTGTGGTTCCGAATAAGTTGCCGCTCAGAAACTCTCAAACAACAGTCTCTTCTTGCGAGAGAAGGACACAGGGCCGGCGGCCGGGCCATCTGCGGCGACGGGAAGCCTCGCAGGGCTCCGCTCTGTCGTAATTACTCATTTCTTGCGTCTGAACGTGCTGGGTCACAGAGAAGGATCTTATTTTGTTTTTCTTTCCCCCACAAAACACAGTGTCATACAATAAACATGACAGAGAGAAGATGAATCGGCTTCTAGCAAAAAGGGGCATTTAAAAAAGAACTCCCAAGCTCGGAGATGTTTTTTGTTGTGGTGCTGGTGTTTCTTTCTTTCTTTCTTTCTTTTTTACATTAAAAAAGCAACTCATCAGAGTACATGGCTGTACCTGAATGCCCCATTTTTGTCACACTTTACGTGTTGGAGCCTGGGAGAGCACATGCCAGTGCTGGATCCAAGGAGACACGGACCCCAGTGTCTACGCGGAGGGAAGACTGACACGTGGGGGTTGCACGGCTGGCTCTCCGGTGAAGTCTCCGGACGGGAACCCGTTTTCTCCCTCCTGCTCGGAACCAGAGATAATCTCCCGACATAACCACGTCCCCCTTTGGGAAAACGCCTCTAACCAAAGGTAACCGGGCCGGAGAAGGTGCTGAGCACGCAGTGGAGTAGGGACACAATAAATAAACAAAACACAAAACTCTAGCATTACAGCTCCCTCCGCCCTGTTTCCAAAGGAAGCCGGCGGGGAGCAGGCAGCCGCTGGCAAGGCGGGAGCTAAGATCCTGGGCCAGCGGGGGTCCGTTCCAGCCCTCAAACCAGCCTTGGTCTGTTCACGTGTGAGTCTCTCCCCCGCTCTCCAGGGCCACGCCTGGGGATCCCAGTGGGCTCCCGCGGCACGTTTGCTGCTGCTCATACGAGGCCCCGGAAGCCAGGTCCTCACACGGGAAACCCCATGGTGCCCGCTCCACGTTCTCGCTGCCTCCGTCTTCCACGAGCCAAGAAAAGGATGAAGATTCCTGCATCCTGACTTGGTCTTCTCTTGCAGTTGCCATAGTCAGTGGAACCACAGCTCTCGAGCCACAGGTGGCTCTTTGGCCTCATGAGTGTGGCTCTTCCACAAAACACCACGGCCTGGGCGAGTCTATGTTGAAGAAGTGGCGTTAGAAGAAGTTTAAGTTTAAAAAATGAGGCTCTCCAAAGAAATGTCAATCGTTGTCCTGTTGGTACTTGGCTCTGCGGACTGATGGGTTTGCCTACCGCTGCCGTGGATGACCGCTCATAGATGAGCCAAAGGGCACAGGTGGCCCAGCGTCCATGTCTACAGCCCTTCCGCAGTCACCGGGCCTCTCCCTGCACCTCCCCTGTGGCCGATGCTCAGCGCTGCGTGGAGGGCGGACAGGTGAGGAAAGGCTAGTTAGATTTACGACTGATTCCCTCCACGTGTGAAGGATACCACGACGTGTCCTCCGTTTTATCTGACAGAACCACTGTCACAGTGCCTGCCCGAGCTTCCTGCTGGGGCTGCGGGGCCTGGGCCTGACAGTCTGACCTCTGAGTGGCTGGCGGTGTCCAGTGGCCAGTAGGGTACTGAGCCTGCCGGTGGCCTGGGACAGCTCCCTCCTGCTCTCCCAATGGTCGCCCCCGGGCCACGTGACTGGCTGATGGCTTCCAGGCCGCTCTGGGGTCCTGACATCTCCCGGAAGTCAGTGTTCCTCCTGCTGATGTCACACACAGCCCCTCCGGCCCCTCCTCTGAAGCCGGGAAGAGGTACCGTGTGAGGCGAGGCCTCTACTTTTCCATAAGAGGCAAGGAAGCAAAGAAATGAATGAGGGCTGAGAGATTTGTCAAACAAGGGCCTTTAGGACTGTTGCATGGAACCGACTGAAAAGCACATCAATCAGAAATCTATTATGATTCTGAAGGAATTGAGCTAGCAGCACAATTACCAGCCCAAACGCAAGCACCAGGAGTAAGCAGTGAAAACGGCGGCTTCCAAGAAGGGCAACATGGCAGATGTGTGTACGGAGGATGCAGAACAAGGAAGTACCGCCTGACGGCAGGGTTAGGAACCATCGAGGACGATGGCTGAGAGACTTCCTGCCAGAGAAGAATCAGGGTCTCGTCCAGGTCAAGGCCTGCAAGATGCCAGCTCAACAGAACTTCACAACCCCAACCGTGAAGACCCACAATGCTGTGCCTCCCTCACGCTTTCCCTGCCCAGACACGAATGTTGATTACATTATCTGCCCCTGTCCCACCGCTGTAACTTGTGTGTATGTTGATGGAAGTGGGGGACCTACGACTTGTCTTAGTTCATGGAGGTTTGCAACAAGTGGGTGCATCAGTATGGGTTTCACCTGCATGCAATGTCTGCGTGTAACTCTGGCTTGCTTTCCCTGGGAAGGAGATGGGCGTTTCGTGTGCGAGCAGAAAAGAGAAAAAAAACGTTCGGTAATCAGAAGAGCAGACTGTGGCCGTAGTCAGTTTGGCTCAGTGGGTAGAGTGTCAGCTCACGAACTAAAGGGTCCCAGGTTCGAATCCGGTCAAGGGCACATAACTTGATTGTAGGTTCTTTGGCCCTAGCCCGGGTGCATGCAGGAGGCAACCAATCGATGTGTCTCTCTCACATCGATGCTTCTCTCTGCCTCTGCCTCTCCTTTCCACTCTCTCTAAAAGCCAAGGAAAAATACCCTCGGGTGAGGATTAACAGAAGAGTGGATTGTGGCAGAGGCCTTTACACGTGGACCCACGTCCACTTCCTTTTCCTTCAACGCCCATCGATTTGCCACTTTTCCCAGGATTCTTCTTGCAGGTAGGTGTTGCTGGGTGAGGGAATTCTGGCAGGTGACAGGAGGGTAGGAGGGGTGCATGCCACCCACGTCCAGAACTTTCCTGGTTATTGACAGGATCCCTCTTCTCACCCACGGGCAGCAGAAAGATCGCCAAAGACCTGAAGGCTGGAAACACCCTTGTGTCCCTGATGTTTGGTTTATGTTCAGGTGCCGCTGAGAATCTAGGGTTTATTCGTTAAGGCAGTTAGCATTATCTTGACTAGTAGAAGGAAACGAAACGACTGAAGATAAACATTGTCTGATTCACAAACTGCGATCGGTTCGTCTTGTCTGTGATTAGCAAGCCCAGTTTTGTTCATTGCCAACAGAGAGTTTAACATCTTGTAAGGGTTCGGGAGAAAAGGGGGAACTCTATTCTCAGGGTGGGACTTCTCTGCTCCCCCTCTCCAGCGTGGGGGTGCTCTCCTTTCCCTGTCTGTGCTGCTCGCATGCCCCTCCCTCCCTGGTCCCAGCCCGCTCAGCCCTCCGCTCAGGTTTCCGTCCCCCGGAGGAGCTCGGCGTTGGGGCCCTGGTCACGCCACTCATCCCCTGCAGTGCTCCCACCGGCTCTGTTATCTGAGTGGTCTCCTGAGCCCCCTTGTTTGGCTCCTCAGCAGCCCCGTCACCTGTGTAAACAGCCCCCTGAATTAAATTTCCTCCGTCCGAAATATCTGAAGTGGTTTCTGTTTTCCTGGCGGGACATTGACGGATACGTGTGTATGGTGTGTGTTTGGGAAAGCCTGGTCCCAAAGGTGACATTTGATCAAAGGCTGAGGGAGGAGGGAGCTGCGATGAGGGCGCCTGGGGGAGTGCACTCCAGGCGGGGGCGGGGGGCAGAGGCCGCAGGGCGGGGATAGTGCGGGAGGGCCTGCGAAGACCGTCACCGGGCAGGCAGAGACAGTAGCCGTGGAGGTGAGAGAGGGACGGTGGACAGGTGACCTTCGGGGAGGGCTCTCGGCAGGGTTTGAGAAGGGGACCGCAGGAATGGCCTTCTGTTTGACCAAGACGTTGTGGCGGCTGCGCTAACACACTCTGCAGGCGAAGGTGAGAAAGGAAGCATGCCAACGGATTGGGCACGGCGCCCTGGGTACGGGGTCCTGGGTACGGGGTCCTGGGCACGGCGCCCTGGGTACGGGGTCCTGGGCACGGCGTCCTGGGTGGGCCGGCATTAGCTGTGGGAGCGGAGGAGACCCCCTATGAGGCTGACAAGGAACTGGTAAATGAAGCAGGAGGGAAGCGAGGACAGCATGCGGCCGGGGAAGCGAGTGTTTTGAGAACTGAGTAAGCGGTTGTGCCAAATGAAAGGTCAATGAGATAAAGTGTGTGAATTGATCATTGGGTTTAGCAGCGGGAGGGCATCGGTGTTCCTTACTGAGCAGCTGAGAGGAGCGGCAGGAGGAGGGGGAGCTGAGACAGAGCTCACAGGCAACGCTTCACGGGGCTAAGAGATGGGGCAGGAGCTGGAGGGATAGATCGAGTCGACGGAAGTTACTACTTAATATTTTTTTTAGAGAGAAGAAGGGAGAGATCAAAATATCCATGTGAGAGAGAAACATTAGTCAGTGGTCTCCAGCATGAACCCCAACCCAGAACCGAACCTTCCCCCTGAGCACGTGTCCTGACCAGGAATCAAACTGGCCGCCCTTTGGTGCAGGGGACAATGCTCCAGCCACCTGAACACACTGGCCCGGGGCACGCTTTGCTTTTTGAATGGGAAAAGTGGCCCTAGCCGGTGTGGCTCAGTTGGTTGGGCGTTGTTCCATGCAGTGGAAGGTTGCTGGTTCAATTCCTGGTCAGGGTGTGTGCAGAAGGCAGCCTCATATCAATGTTTCTCTCTCCCTCTCCCTTACTCTCTCTCTAAAAAAGTCAATTAAAAAATCTTTGTAAAAACAATAACTAAATTAACCACATGCTTAGCCGTGACAGACTGGAGGAGAGAGGGGGAGGTGGCTCTCAGGCAGGCGGGCCGGGATGGGCCCAGTGCACCCGGAGGGTCCCCTCTCCACAGGGGGTGGGCGCTCACCCGCAGTGACGGAGGGAAGACGGTCTTCGGGTGCTGTTGCTGGTGGATGACACGGTGGCCATGTGTGAAGAAATGTTCTTTGATTAATTCCACTTTCTCAGGGACATGGGAACCTCATCAGCAAGAAGGGAGGGTAGGAGAGGAGGTTCCCGAGGTGGAGGCGAGAGAGGAAGTACAGGCATCTAACGAAGTGAGGACACGTGTGGGCTGAGGACACATGCGTAGAGGACATAGGACGTGTATCAGGATGTCCGAGGAGCACAGGACCACCTTGAGGGCCATGCCCGTGAGCCACATCAGGGTGGTCTGGTGCTTAGCCGCCCGGGGCAGGTCAGGAGAGGTAGCGTCGGCCTTGACTGAGGGGGCAGACTCACTGAGGATGAGAATGGGAGAGGGGCAAGGGAGATGGGAGTGTAAGCAAGAAAATGAGGATGAAAACGGGCCATGGAATTTAATCCAGTAAAGGAGGGAGATCTCACCAAGAGCGTGCTGAGCGGGGACATGGAGGCAGGGCGAAAGGATCGCAGCTCTCAGGGGACCCAAGGAGGGTTGGCCGGTCCAGGCTGGTCCACCTCATCCTTTGCCATCGTGGGCATCTTGTCTTGATGACCTGAGTCTGGATGGCCTTTGCATCTGGGGCGCAGGGTGGTAGAGGAGGCAGGTGAAAGGGGGAGGGGAGAGGAGGTGCAGCTGCTCTCTGTGTTTAAAGAAGGCGGCCCAGTTGGCACATGACAATTTTCCCTTGTATTTCATTGGCCGGAACGGGTTACATGGCTATTTCTAGCAAGAGAGAGGCTGAAAAATAAAGTCTTATTCCAGAGACCAATAAATAATAAATAAGGACAAAGGAAGGAGAATGCATTGGGTTAGGCAATGATTATATTTCTTTGCTTCTAAAAAAAAATGTGCATTTCCCAATATATATACACATACACACACTTGCTTGTGAGTAATGGCTTGTTGCATTTTTATTTTTTGGTATTTAATAGTCCAGAAAATAATGATGCATTTTACAGTCGACAACATCTTATACTGGAAGGAAGATGGTTGTGTTTTGCCAAGACAGAGAATTCTGGACGGAGGAACAGATTTGCTGTGGGGAAGAGAGAGGGAAGGGAGATAATTGGTCTGGTTTTCTCCATGGGAAGTTTGAGGATTTGGGATTAGGATGCCAGACTGCGATGGGGCATGTGAACAAATTCATGTGGGAAAATTCCTTGAGTCCTTCAGTATCCTGGTTGCTTGTACTCTTTTTTTCTTCAAAAATAATTTCAAGTGGCAGTTCTTCACTACAGGTAGAAGTCATCTCACTTGTTGCCGAAGGCTCAGCAGCCCTGCCAAGTAAAATAATAATTTTATAAGATGATAATGTATTAACTCAAGGTTTTCAACGAAATGAGCAGTGAAAAAATAAAACACAATTTAAAATATTAGCTTGTAGCCAAAAAGTGATGGTGAAATATTTTCCTGCCTTTGGCGATTGCATGTGAAACTTCTGATAGAAATGTCTGGTTTTAATTTATTTTCTTCTGGATGCTTTATTGAAGACCCATGTGCGAGGGGGAAAAATTAAAACCAGACAGCTTCAGATCCACTGTAAATTTCACATGCCATCAGAAAGACTAAACTAAATGTTTCTTTTGGCCACCATGCTTGAAATACAAACAAAAAGTTAAATGAATTCACATTTTAATACTCCTATTTGAAATATTAAAATGGTATTTGGACCTAGACATCTAGTAAGCCTAGTGGTAAATTCTATAATTTGAGTGAAATTGTAAAAACAATAAATGCACATAGCAAATTATTGCTGTTCCTGAAAGGCCTATATCCTGCATTTGAAATGTGAGGAATAAGGAAATGAAAGAGATTATTAATTTTTTTTTTTCTAAAATGCAAGTCTAATAAAAGGTAGATTCATGGTTTCAGGTCTGCTGCCAGCAACACTGGGCCCCTTTCCCCAGCATCCCACCACGGTCCTCAGAAATGGCACGTGATCAAAGATGAAATATGAGAAACCAGTAAGCTCTGTAGACCTGGGAGAACAATCACATTAAAAATAATTTGTACAACAAATTGGTAGTTCCAAAGTAGTCGTGGGGATGTAAACTACAGTAGAGGGAATATAGGTAATAATATTGTAATAAGTATGCATGGTGTTAGTGGATTCTAGACTGACTGGGAGAATCACTTTGTAAGTTATAAAAATGTCTAACCCCTATACGGTACATCTGCAACTAATATAATATTGAATGTCAACTGTAACTGAAAAAAAAAAAAAATTGGACAAGCTTTTTCTAAGCAAAAATAACAAAAAAAAGTTACTTTCACCAACTTAATTTGTTAAGATATATTTTTATTGATGGTAGAGTGGAAGGGAGAGGGAGAGAGAGAAACATCAATGATGAGAGAGAATCATCCATCCGCTGCCTCCTGCATGCCCCCCACTGGGGATGGAGCCCCAAACCTGGGCATGTGTCTTGACCAGGAATCGAAGCGTGACCTCCCTACGTCAGGGGTCAATGCTCAGCCACTGAGCCACACCAGTGAGGGCTCCCCAACTTATTTTTGATGGTTAAAAACTTCAGTTAGATCCATTCGTTCATCCACCCATCCACTCACCCCTTCCACACCTTCTGGTAGCCTGTTGTGTGTCAGGATCTGGCTAGGTCCTGGGAAAACGATCAGCAAACACGTGTATGACCTGTTTTCAGAGAACCTACCTTCCATTTTGGAGAAAGAGATGATGACATCGCATTAAAATGCAGCGTGGAAACAAACAAACAAACAAAGAAGAAAGGAACATGAAAGATAGCGTGCAGGTGGGTCTACAGAGAAGGAGGTGCTGGGGCAGGGAGGCCAGAGAAGTAGCTGCTAGAAGCTGATCATTGTCTCACTCGCAGGGAGGTGTGGACAGGATGGAAGGCTGGTCAACCTTAAGGGCTCTGAAAGGTCAGGGCTAATCACTCACTGTTTTGATGGAGGCATTGGTAGTTGAAGCAGCCTCCACCCCTTAGTCTTATGATTGGCTATTGTTGGAATTTCCTGCCTGAGGGATATAGGTGTATCCCATAATCTTAATAAAAAGAATGGCAGCCCTACCCCGTTTGGCTCAGTGGATAGAGTGTCGGCCTGCGGACTGAAAGGTCCCAGGTTTGATTCCGGTCAAGGGCATGTACCTTGGTTGCGGGCACATCCCCAGTAGGAGGTGTGCAGGAGGCAACTGAATTGGTGTCTCTCTCATTGATGTTTCTAACTCTCTATCTCTATTCCTATGCCTTCCTCTCTGTAAAAAAAATAAATAAATAAAATAAAAAGTCAATAATATATATGTAGGGATGGCAAAGCCAGAGCAAGGAGTAGTCCTCTCTTGGGCTTCCGCCTGGCCCCCGTTTCCCAAATTAACGCTTTTCTAGTCTCTTTTCATTTGTGTGTGGCCTTCTCCAGAACCCAAACCCTGAACTGAAACCCGGAACCACGCGGGAGTGAAGGCGTTTCCACAGTGCGCCTGTGTAAGCATCGGTGGCACGTTTGCTGCAGGGTAGCTAACCAATAGAGGCTTAGCCAACCAAGTCACTCGTTTCTTATACCCAGGATCCTGGAGGTGTTTCGGTCAGGGGTTGGTTCAGAAGGTCAATGATACCATGACAGACCTGGGCTCCTTCCCTCTCTGCGCTCCCTGCCTTTGTGGTTGGCCAGCTCTTCTGCTCGCGCCCTCCTGCTGAGAAGACGCCAGCTCCGGGCACCGTGTCCTCACCCAGCTGCGTCCGAGGCAGGAAGGGGCCTTGCCCTCTGGGGCCCCTTGTGCGGCAGCAGGGCTGCGGGCCGGGGGGACAGGCCGTGCGCTAGTGTCTGTGGGAGGAGTCGGGCTCTGCCAGCAGGGAAGGGGCAGGGGGGAAACGCTGCCTCTGAGATGCCACGGACTCTGCCACGGGGAGTGGCTCTCAGCGGCCATCTTAGGGGAAGCAGGCCGGGAGATAGAGACCTGAAGGTCATGCCAGTGGGCGGAGGCTGTGCAAGGCTCGGGGCAGGACAGGAAGACAGTCAGTGGCTAGAGAGACGGCGGCCGGGGCAGGCCACAGGGAGCCCGGAAAGGAGGTTAGGGGACTTTGTTTTTCTGGAAAACCCTGATTAACACACCGTGACATGCTCCTTAGCAATAAAAAGGAACGAACTGTTGGAAGGACTTGGGTGGACCGGAGGCCGTTATGCTGAACGAGGGAAGCCCATCGGGAGACATGCTACACGTGTCCACTGCCATCTTGAAATCTCAAAATTATAAAAATGGAAACAGCGTCGTGGACTTTATTTCAACATCAGGCTCCCGGCTCTGACATCCCAGGAGAGGCATTGAAGACGTAGCCAGAGGGAGAAACGGGGCGAACACACCTCTCTGTGCTGTTTTTGCAGTCTTCCTATGAAATCTATAATTTATTTCAAAATAAAAAGTTTTAAAGAAAATTCCCAGAGACGTGTCTCCCTCCCGTGCTTTATCTTCCTGTGGATTTGCTCTCTCCCAGGACTTGGCTTTCTCCCCTCGGGGCTATGCTGCCGAACCTCTGTCCTTCCCCTTTCCCTGAGTTTCACGTTTTTTTCCAGCTGGCCGCGGGGCAGAAGCAAGTCCTTCCCCTCCTGCTGTTAATCCTTTTCTTTTAAGACAGGTTATGTTTCTTTTTTTTTCTTTTTAAAATATATCTTATTGATTTTTTACAGAGGGGAAGGGAGAGAGAGTGAGCTAGAAACGTTGATGAGAGAGAAACATCGACAAGCTGCCTCTTGCACACCACCTACCGGGGATGTGCCCGCAACCAAGGTACGTCCCCCTGACCGGAATCGAACCTGGGACCTTTCAGTCCGCAGACTGACGCTCTACCACTGAGCCACGCCGGTTTTGGCAAGAAAGGTTATGTTTCTATGGGCTTAATTCTAAAAGCAGCAGCATCCCATTTTTTAAAAGATCTCTTTGAAAACCCCAAACCAACCACAAACGAACCTGCTATGTATATAATCTTATTGTTCATAAGGTCAGGAGCCCATACGACCGACATGTTTCCAGCACGTGTCTCAGAAAATGATTTTTTATTTTTATTTTACATGGGTGGAGCATTAATATTCTTGGTGTCTGTGGGTTATGATCACAGGTTCAGAAATTACTGGGAATACAGTGGCATCACACGTCATGTTCCATGAGCTTCTCACAGACATCCACGCATCAAAAAGCCGTGGTACTGAAACTAAGCCACGTCTAGAGAACTAGGACGGTAACAGCGATGGGCTGCCCACCCCTGGGAACACAGCCGGGTCCTGGGAGCTTGCGAACTCCACCGGGGCAGCACTTTGCAGAGGTACTGCTTAGGTTCTCAGGAGCCAAACAGGGCCTCTGGCTTCTGCTATTCTGAGTCTTTTGAAAAAATGATGAGTTGCAAGCGTTTAAGTTCAAGTATTTCCTTTGGGTCTTTTCATTGCATAACAAACGGTTCTCCCTTCACGGGGTACTGTCTGCCCTTCAAGCAGCTGTGCCTCTACCTCCCACCCAGTCTCCCACCCAGCCTCCCACTTCTGCTCCCAGCCCCAGGCCCTGCAGGAGACCCAACGGGGCCCAGGGCTAAGCCCCGCCCCGCCCCAAGCCCCGCCCCGCGCTGGCCCCGCCCCCGCGCTCCGCGGCCGGGACGGAGGAGGCGTGTCCCTCGCGGCGCCCCGTCCGGCGCTCCGAGCGGCAAGATGGCGGCGGTCTCAATGTCAGAGGCGCTGCGGCGCGCGCTGTGGGGCCGCAGGGCCGCGGCGGCGGCGGCCTCCGCCCTCCGGCTTCCATGCAGGTAACAGGGCGGCGGCTCCTTCCGCGGCTTCTCGGCGTCCCCCCGCCCGGCGGGTCTCTGCGGCGGCGCCCGGCCAAGGCCTCGGGCCCAGGTGCGGGGCGGGAGAGGGGCCTGTGTCCTGTGGCCGCGGGGCTGGTCTGCGGGGCCCAGAGGAGGGGGCCGGCTCCCCGCTCCCGCACCCTCCGTTTCTCACCGCTGGCCTGTGACCCCGTCCTCCCCTGGGGGTGAGGTCACCGCTGGCCTGTGACCCCGTCCTCACCTGGGGGTGCAGTCACCCGTCCTCACCTGGGAGTGAGGTCACTTGCTGATCTGTGACCCCGTCCTCACCTGGGGGTGAGGTCACCCGTCCTCACCTGGGGGTGAGGTCACCGCTGGCCTGTGACCCCGTCCTCACCTGGGTGTGAGGTCACCCGTCCTCACCTGGGGGTGAGGTCACCGCTGGCCTGTGACCCCGTCCTCACCTGGGGGTGAGGTCACCCGTCCTCACCTGGGGGTGAGGTCACCGCTGGCCTGTGACCCCGTCCTCACCTGGGTGTGAGGTCACCCGTCCTCACCTGGGGGTGAGGTCACCGCTGGCCTGTGACCCCGTCCTCACCTGGGTGTGAGGTCACCCGTCCTCACCTGGGGGTGAGGTCACCGCTGGCCTGTGACCCCGTCCTCACCTGGGTGTGAGGTCACCCGTCCTCACCTGGGGGTGAGGTCACCGCTGGCCTGTGACCCCGTCCTCACCTGGGTGTGAGGTCACCCGTCCTCACCTGGGGGTGAGGTCACCGCTGGCCTGTGACCCCGTCCTCACCTGGGTGTGAGGTCACCCGTCCTCACCTGGGGGTGAGGTCACCGCTGGCCTGTGACCCCGTCCTCACCTGGGTGTGAGGTCACCCGTCCTCACCTGGGGGTGAGGTCACCGCTGGCCTGTGACCCCGTCCTCACCTGGGGGTGCAGTCACCCGTCCTCACCTGGGGGTGAGGTCACCTGCTGATCTGTGACCCCGTCCTCACCTGAGGGTGCAGGCACCTCTGGTCTGTCACTTCGGTCCCTATCTGGGGGTGACTTCCTCTTTGCTGTCAGTGGTGTAGATTAGGTTTCTGAACAGAAACACAGTTTTATGTGCCCCGCTGCCTGGGAGGGACAGTTGTGGGAAGCCGATGTGGGTAAAATATGGAAGTTAATTTTCCAAAGGCTGGTGGTCACGCTGGGAGGTTCCCCACCAGAATTTTATTAAAGCCTTGCAGTAATTCAGAAGTTTCTGTTATTGTTTTGTCTTGAAGCATTTTTTTTTATGGTGATTTTTCTTTTTTCTTTTTTGAGACCAGACTTCATGACTTAATCCTCCATTTCCCACATTTTCCTGAATTTATTGCAGCCCTAACACATGCCCAGCGTTCTTATCTGCGATGATGACTCTGTCCTGTTGCTGTTTCTAGCTCGTTGGTGTAAATGTGAGCCAGGGCTCATATAGAGTGCGTCTTGCCTGAGGCTCAGTGCTGGGACCCAGGATGGAAGCACTGGATGGACTGATGGGCAGGGTGAGGGGTGAAGGGGAGAGGTTAAGATGCCAGTTAACTTAGTGTCGTAGTTAGTGAGTACAAAGGGAATGCAGAGGGTTAGAACTCCAGTTAGGAAGGATTTTTGGAGATAATATTTTAATATATTTTATTGATTTTTTTACAGAGAGGAAGGGAGACGGATAGAGAGTTAGAAACACGGATGAGAGAGAATCATCGACCAGCTGCCTCTTGCACACCCCCTACTGGGGATGTGCCCGCAACCAAAGTACATGCCCTTGACCGGTATCGAACCCAGGACCCTTCAGTCCAGAGGCCGACACTCTATCCACTGAGCCAAACCGGTTTGGGCTGGAGATAATTTTTATTAAGGTTTTAAATAGTGGGTTTGGGTGGGGTCATTGGGTTAGGGAGAGGCTTGAAGTGGTGGTTCAGAGATATATAGGGTGTCGCCCAAAATGCATACACACAATTTGAATAATTATAAAGGCGGTGTTTATTAAAATACATTTTATTTTCAAAATGGAGCTGTCAGCTGTTACAGTGTGGGTACGTTTTTGGGGAACACGCTGTAGGTATAATACTGTCATTGGCAAATAAGATGTTCAGACGGGGAAGGTAACTGGGTCTGCAGTTAACTGTTCAGCGTGCGGGGGACTTGCCGAATGGAAAGTATTTCCCTGAGGTCAAGTACTGCACAGGGTGACTCAGGCCGGGCTGGGGTGACTCAGCCGAGCCTTGTTCTCCTAGACATAATAAGGCATCCGCAGATGCCCTGGACTGAAAGTAGATTGCAAGGGTCCCTGGTGTCTGGCTGAGCCGAACGTGGCTGCCAGCCAGCCATGGAAGTAGCTGAAGTGAAGAGGTTACATTTTGGAAACATTGATGATAATTAATACTGCTTATCCAGATTCAAAGCCTTCCCGCTTGCAGATGTGTTAGGTTTGGAAGGAAAATAAAAACTTAGGTCACATAAGATGACTTTCTTTCACACTATAAAAAACAAATTTCAAACACAAGTCAAAGGACACAGGTATTTGTTCTGTTACCGCTTTTTCACTCTGAGAGCTTAAGACGCTCATCTCACTCCCGGAGGAAGGGAAGACCCTCTCAGACAGGACTCGCTGCTCATCCTCCCCTGGCACTGAGTGAGGAGGCCTGAGAGGTGGGATGTGGAAAGAGAACCAGGGATGTTCGGAAATCATTTGCAAATAAATGGTGTACATCTCAGATGACATGAATAAAGTTAGGGAGGGTAGACCAGTGAGGCGCTTGGGAGAAGGAGGGTAGTGAAAAAAACTAAGTACCAGAGAAATGAAACTATCAGTAGAAGGAAAGAAGCAGTTAGCAGCTATTAACGTATGAACATAATTATCCTATATTAGAAAAAGGAAAAAAAAAAAATCCAAAGACATGCACACAAGCAAGAGAGAGAAAACTTACCTGTACAGTAGCTGAGCTCCTGCTTGCAGTCTCGGTTTGCGGGTGCTTCTAATTGCCCGGACTGGAGAGGGGAACCCCGATAAAGGCCTGCAGGTCCCCTTACTTCTGGCTTTCCTAGGGATGGTCCCAGTAGGTTTAACTATTTGGGATATTAATCTGAAAATGGCATCCCGTTTCAAAATAGCAAGTCTGAGGACTCCAGACATCTGGCACAGTGGTTTTTGTTTGTTTCTCTTACCTATTTGTGTCCACT
This sequence comes from Pipistrellus hanaki, assembly GCF_964339955.1. NCBI lineage: Eukaryota > Metazoa > Chordata > Mammalia > Chiroptera > Vespertilionidae > Pipistrellus > Pipistrellus hanaki. The sequence continues at coordinate 1,260,883 of NC_140506.1, read as the reverse complement.
TATCTCACCGCCTGTCTCATCCTCTGCATTTGGACTGAGCTGTGCTCACTGCAAACATAGCTCCTTAGGGTCCGCAGCAGCTGTAGGTGGCGGGGCTGGTGACTAGGGATGCGGGACCTTTTTCCAGGCCTGTTTGGTGCTCCAATCTCCAGTCCATCCTGCTGCTCTTTTTTTTTTTGGCATTAGATAAGCAGTGTAAGATTATGAGTCTGCAGGAACCTCTGGTGAGTAAGACATCCTGAGGTTGGCAAGCGTTCTGTGTGTATCACACCGTTGCTGAGAAGAAGTCTCAGCTCGGGTTTGAGACACAGCTAGGACATGTGGAAGCTGGGCTGGTTCACTTCACACAGGCTGGGAACCAGGCCCCGCTGACGGGCAGCTCCTTTTGTGCCCTTGGAGCACATCACAGCCACGTTTTGTGAGCTTGCAATGGTTTTAAGTTCTTTTAATACTTTTCATTTGGCTTATCTTCCTCATTAAAAAATACTCAAAATAAGCCGAAACAAGTTTGGCTCAGCTGTAGAGCGTCGGTCTGCGGACTGAAAGGTCCCAGGTTCAATTCCGGTCAAGGGCATGTACATTGGTTGCGGGCACATCCCCGGTAGAGGGTATGCAAGAGGCAGCTGGTCGATGTTCCTCTCTCATCGACATTTCTAGCTCTCTGTCTCTCTCCCTTCCTCTCTGTAAAAAACCAATAAAATATATTTTAAAATAAAATAAAATAAAAAATAAAATATATATATTTTAAAAATACTCATAATTAGTTGGTTTATTTCATCAGTAGCAGTATTTTTGTTGAATAATTCTTAGGAGAAGTACATACTTTAATACTAATAAATATTAGAATAGTGTCTGGTACCTTGTAAATCTTACTTAAATAAAACATGAATTTATGTTAATTCAGACCTGAATATTCTTTAATCTTGGTCACAGATTGGAATATTTGCTTACATTCCCTGTGACATCCCCCTCACAATCCAGGACCACTGGCTCCTAACCGCCTCTGCCTCCTGGCCTAGTTGCCCCTAACTACCCCCCCCCCCCCCCCCCCCCCCCCCCCCCGCTGCTGACCAGGTCACCCCTCATTGCCCCCTCCTAGCGGCCTCCCCTTACTGCCCCTCTCCTGGCTTGGTTGCCCCTTCTGCCGGCCTGGTTGCTCCCAACTGCCCTCTCCCTCCCAACCCCCCCCCCCCCAGCCTGGTCATCCCCAACTGCCTGACACCACCCCCACCTCCAACCCGCCATCGCCATCGGCCTGGCCGCCCCTCACTAACCCCCCCGCGGCCTGGTCGCCCCGCGCAGCCTGTTCGGCCATCAGTCTGGTGGTTTCAGTTGTGACAGCCCCTGGCTTTTTAGATACACGGATGAGGAAACATACCGGCGAAGCAACAGATTTTTCGGTTTACAGGCATGCTGTGTTTTATTGCGCGTGGCTTTATTGTGCTTCACAGATGTTGTGCTTTCTGCAAATTGAGGCAAGGCCTTCCACCGGCAGAAAGATCACAACTGGCTTTATTGTGAGCGCTGCTTTATTGCCGTGGTCTGGACCTGAGCCCCCAAAGCGCCGGGGATGCCCTGCTTTACTGGGAAACAGTCTGACTTAGCCGTCCCAGGACTGTGGGGACTGTGCAGGGAGCGCTGTCATGTCTGAGAGAGGTAAATTACACCTCAGCATCGCCCTGGTTTCTTCTCCTTCTGAGTGAAGTCTGTCCTTCGAAAGGCTCTGCGCTCTGTACTTTCCCTCCGTTGTTCCTTCTGTACAGCGAGTCGCTGTGTGTGTGTTTTCCGGTTAGGATTTTTTTCCTGTAAACTTGGTACATGTTTTTGGTGAGAGACTTTCTATGGGTGACTTGAAATTTATGCTTTCTCACCTTCTTAAACAAAGCCCATCCAGGGATGCATTAACAAGGTGCCCTGAGCGGATTTCCTGTTGTCCTGCTCCCCTGGTCCTAGGACAAACACTTGCTGTATTCTGCTGCCTTTCAGACGCAGCCAGGGTCTGGCAGTCCTCTGAGGGCTTGCTCTGCCGGTTACTGTTCCTGGGTCCTGCCTCGACTGCTCTGCTTCCCTCAGCAGTTCCCTGCCCCATGCGGTTTCTCAGGTTTGGCGATCAGGCCCGTAGCCCAGTGGACCGTGTGTAACGTGAAGGAGGGCTAACGCAGCCCCTCTGATGGCCGAGTGTACCTGGGACTGAAGCCTGGGGCTTTCTTAGGGGCCAGATAGTTAATATAGCTCAGCGCTCTTCCTGTACTTCCTTTCTGCTACCCAAGAGCCTGATGGAAGCTCACTGCACCTGAATTATGCAGTGGCCACACTTTTCATAGCTACTTTCACCTAAATATTTAGGTAGTGGAGTGAGCTGTTTTAGGCCTTTTGTCCTTTAAGATGTAGAGTTTAAGCAATGCCATGAGAGCAGAATTCTATTTCAAACCCTCTGCTGTCTGTCAGGAGCATTGTGACGAGTGACTAAAACCTGTGTTTCTTTAGGACGAGTTAGCTGCTCAGCTGTGATCCTTTCTTCCCGCCGCTCAGTAGACCGACTTTTTCCTTATGGGAATCGTGTTCCATTCGTGTCAGTGGCTTTTAAACGCTAGCTGTGCATCACAGTCACCTGTTGTGTGCGTGGGAATGCAGGTGCCGAGGCCCTGAGATAGGTATATCGGTTCGCTAAGTTTAGGTTGAGGCTTAGCTTTACGGTGATTCTGATGGGCAGCTAGGGCTGAAAACTACGATTTTTCTTTTTTAATAGTTTCCATGCTGTATCTTGAAGGACCTCAAAATGCATTTTTCCTTGGGAGTGGTGGGAGATTTCCAGAAACACAAATTCTACCATTTTTGCATACTTTCCCAGTCTAAACTAAGTTTTATGCTTTTCACCCAGGCACTGGAGAGAGGCTCTTTCTGGGAGAAACTTTCCTTTGAGGCAGAGCAGGCATTTTGAGAATTTTGGAGAGAGCAGGCCACGTTTCTCTCTCTCCAGAGACTCTCGCTCTTCCTTTTGGAAGGGCTCAGGTTTAATATAGCGCAGCTGTTGAACTCTGCCCTTGGAAGTTTTAAGAAGAAAGTGTTTTACCCTTTAAAATGGAAATGCCTTTTTTAGGGAGGTGGTATTTGGTGGATATAGTTCTCTAAGAAAGTTTCATGCTTTTCTAGAGTTCTTTTGTTTCATTGATTTCTTAGAATTGTCTCACATGTTGAGAGCAGAGTCTTTGAAAGTAAAGATCGGGCTGCTTTTGTATTATGTTTTGCTGCCTCTTTAATAAAGCCAGAGGAAGAGTTTATTTCTTTGTATTTTCTAGGACTCAAAAATATGTTTTCCCCTTTTATTCAGCCACTCCATACATAAGTAAATGGACCTTGAATAGGGTTTACTAGACAAAAGATTCTGTTCTAGATGACCGTTCAGCAGCCATATGCTTCTCCTAAAAATGTCAGTCTGTCTTGATGAGCTTTAAAGTGAATGCAGATGTTTTGGCTCTTTTGAGGACTACCACTCTTTGTGTGAAAGAGCACTGCTTTTTCAGGAGATTTCTTTAAAATGCCTACAGAAATTTGCATGAAATTACTTTTATATCTTTTGTCTTTTAAGTCTAATGAAATGAGATTTAATTAGACATTAGTAATTTAAATTTAAGACCATCTTTAGTACAAATGTGATGTAGAGGTTTAAATAGTTCTCAATATGTTTTTTGTTAAGATTTTATTATTTATTTAGTCTTTTTTAAAATTGGGAACTTAAAGTGCTTTATAATAGTTACTTTTACCCAGTGAATGGTGATATTTTGGCAGGAAAGGATATCTTTTATGATGTTCATTGTTTTCTACTTTGGTAGATTAACTCTAGAAGTTGATAACTTCACATAATGTTTGAAAAATTTAGGATCATCCTGTCCCACCTTTATTTAATGCAAGAATCTCTAGAAATTTCTGCTGCTTGATTATCTAGCAGTTGAAGAGTCTATGGTAAATTTCTGGTAGCCCTAGAAATCCCTCTATACACTTCTACTCATTGATAAATAATGTTTCCTTTTAATGTTACATAGAACAGTTCTGACCACCCCCTCCCCACGCACATGTCAGCCCTTCAGACAATGGAAGACACTAGTCATCACTCATTCCTCCTCCAAGTCTGGGCTCCAGACTTGGCATGTCCAGCTCGCGCACCCTTTATCCATGACCGAATTTCCTAATGCTGTCCCCCTCGGTAGTCCTTAGAATGGATTCTATTTTGCCAGTATTTTTCTTTGAACTATAATATATATATATATAATTTTCATGTTAAGCTTTGCAAGTTCTTAAAATGTTCTGGATACAAGTCCTTTGTTAGATATATATGGTTTGCAAATATTTTCTCCCAATCTGTTTTTTTCTTTTTGTTCTTTTAATAGTACCTTTTACAAAGTAAAAGTTTTTAATTTTGATTAAGTCCAGTTTACCAGGTTTTTTCTTTTATGGGTTATACTTTTGTTTTCATAGATAAGAACTCTTTGTCTAATCTTAGACCATGAAGATTTTTTTCCATATTATCTTCTTGAAGTTTTGATGTATTATGTTTTACACCCAGATCTATCATCCATTTCAAGTGGATTTTTGTATAAGGTTTGAGATTTAAGTTGAGGTTAAATTTTTTGCATGTAGATGTACACTTGTTCTACTACTGTTTATGTAAAGATTGTCCTTTTCCTTGAATTGCTTTTGTACATTTGTCAGCAATCAGTTGGCTACATCTGTGTGAGTCTGTTTTTATATTCTCTACTCTGTTCCGTTGATCTAGATCCCTTTGGCAATACCACACCGTCATGATTACTATGGTTTTATAGTAAACCAGAGGCCCAGTGCATGAAATTCATGAACGTGGCAGGGCGCGGGGGGGCTTTAGCCTGGCCTGCGCCCTCGGGGGATGTCAGCAGGGGGAGGCAGGGTGGCGGAGGCTGCCCCCTCCCTGGTCGCTGTCGCCTGTTGCCTCCCTGCATCGCGTCTGTCCCCTGGTCGTCAGTGTGCATCATAGCGACTGGTCCTTGCCCCGTTCAGTCAATTTGCATATTAGGGTTTTATTATATAGATTGTTATATTATATAGATTTATTATTTATTATATGTGTTGTAATTGATTAGCTGTGATTCTTCCAATTTCCTTCTTGATCAACTCTTTTTTAGCTTCCTTGCCTTTCTATTTTTGTAAATTTTAGAAAAAGCTTATCTATAGCTATATAAAAAAAATCCAGGTGGACTTTGAATGGCATTGCTTGAAGGCTGTAGAATAATTTGAGGAGAGTTGCCATTTTTTAAACTTTTTATTGATTTCAGAGAGGAAAGGAGAGAGAGATAGAAACATCAGTGATCAGTGAGAATCATGGATCTGCTGCCTCCTGCACTTCCCCCATTGAGGATCAAGCCTGCAGGCATGTGCCGTGCCTGCAATCTAAGCATGACCTCCTGGTTCATAGGTCGACACTCAACCATTGAGCAACACCAGCTAGGTGAGAGCTGTCATTTTCAGTATGTTGGGGCTTCCAGTCCATAAACATGGTATGTCTACGGACAATTATATTGTTTAATCTGTTCCTTTATTCCTGGGGTTATAAATAGCTCATTTATTGGAATTTGCTTTATTCACCAATATGCCGAAGGCCACGGCAAAGGATCAGAAGCTGAGGTCTCTCAGCTCCCTTAACTGTAGTTAATAATAGAAGCACTGCAGGGAGGAGGCGGTTTCGCCTGTAAATTCAGTGTTTAAAGAATTGGTGATGGCAGAATACTGTTGCCCCGTGTGGTTGACCAGGGACTGTGTATGTGTAAACACCCCAGCACACAGGACTTCCCTGCAGAGTGTGTGTGAGAAGGGAACAGGCGAGGCCAGTGGCCTGCAACCTAGACCGTCTCCTCCTCTAGCGGGCAGTGTTTCCTCTGCGCTGACACTGCCTAAGGGTCACATTGGAGACTTTTCCTGCGGCTCCCTTTTGGGCTCCTTCTCCCCTCCCCCCCCCACGTCTCTGACTGACAGCTGCGGGGTAGCCCTGTCTTCTGTCTTGTTAGTATGTTCCCGCCGGTTCAGTGCATAGATAGCACCAGGACAGATGCAGCTGCATCGGAGGTCATTGCCCAGATTTCAGCTTCCTCGGCCCTCATTGAGCCTTAAACATGTTACTCATGATTCCAGTATACCTGCGGTACTGCTTGTGAGGGGCCCCTCCTTGGGGCTCAAGTTTTAATTTTGGCCCTAAATAGAATCTTTTGGCTTTGAGTTCAAACTGTTGATGTGGCCAATTCCCTTAATAATCTCTCACTATTGTCTTTGACTCTAGCTTTGGGTCAAACTATTTTCAGAGATTTTCTATTAACTCCTGATATTAGCCATGGCTGTATTAGCTTTCTCATACTTGAGCTACTCTATTGGATCCTTCATCTCAGTGCAACATCATAGTCAGCAGCACACGTTTTGAAGTCAGCCCTACCAGCATGTGAGTCCTGGCTCTGATACATCCTACCGCTGCCTACTTTGGGTCTGTTTTCTGTTTTATAACATGGACATACTAATCTGTCTCATACAGCCTGTAAAGTCCTGAGGGCAGTGCCTGGCAGATGCTAAGTGCCTAATGAATTGTAACAGTAACATCATCATCACCATCACTATCATCATTACCACCACCACCACCATCATCATCCTTTCTTTTGTGGCTTCTTTTCTTTTCTTTCTCTTTCTGTTCCTTTCTTCCTTCTCCACCTTTTCTTTTTGTTCACAATTCTTTCCTAGATTCTAGTTCCTCTTTCTGGGTTATCAGAGCATCTTGGATTTTTTTCCTTTTACGAAAAGCATTTTATTCATGAGTCTCTAAAAGAAGGATCCACACCTGGCTTTTTCCAGATTGTGACCTCCCATGCACTCCGCAGTTCCATGCAGTCTATTTTCAGCATCCATCATTCTACCGAAATAGCTTTCATCAAGGTTGACAGTGACCCTGTTGCTAAATGAATAGACTCTGCTCAGTGCTTCTGGCGTGACCTTTGCAGTCCCAAACGATGACTTTCTTCTACTTGAAAGACTCATCCTTTGACTTCTATTTGTTTTTCCTTCTTCTCAGCTCCCTCTGAGTGCCCATCTTTTGCCCACTCCTTGAACTGTCAGTGTTTGAGTCTGATACTTAGCTCTTTATTTAAATAAATGTTTTATGTTACATGAAGTTTATATACATGTGAATACATGTAACATATAAACATATATTTGTTAGGAAGCATAATGGCCAAATGAGTGTGTGTGGCCCCACCGTTCAGTTTGAAAGCTTGGGACTGACCCGTATCTTTACTCTTTGCACACTCTGTGCTGAAGCCCAGTGTGTTCATCCTAATCCTCCAAACCTGGGCACTTTGCAGATATGACTAAACTGCGTCTCTCTCTCTTTTTTTTTTTTTTACTTTTTTTTTTATTGCCTTTAGAGGAAGGGAGAGGGAGAGAGAGAGAGATAGAAACTTCAGTGATGATTGAGCCCACAACCCGGGCATGTGCCCTTGACCAGAATCGAACTCGGGACCCTTTAGTCTGCAAGCCGACGCTCTATCCACTGAGCCAAACCACCCAGGGCAAGCGGAATCTCTTGAGAGAGGTTATCCTGGATTATCCCAGGGGCTCACGTAATCACAGGGTTCCTCGGAGACACATGTGGGAGGAGTCAGGAGCGGGAAATGCCAGCGTGGAGGCAGAGACCCGGAGCGGCGCACAGCTGCGAAGACGAGGAGCAGTTCTCGCTGGAGCCTGCGGCAGGACCAGCCTGGCTGACACATGGCGGGGGCCTGGAGGCGGGCTCTGCAGGACCTCCGGGACCCTGAGAGATGGAATGGAGTTGTGTCCTCCGCCCACCAACGCAGTGATGATGTGCCAAAGTGCTCTCTGTGTCTCTCATCGTCCTCCGTGACCGGAGCCACCCCCCATCGCCCCTGACACCAGCACGTGTGTGCGTCACGTGCATTGACCTCACTGCCCACTCAAGGAAGTCAGCACATACACACGGCCACTGAACGAGCAGAAAATATTTTTAAAACATTTAGAAATCCAGGTTAATTCTCTCATTATTCTACCTACTGATCATTTAGCACTCAACCAAAGACGCACAATGAGTCCCAGTGCTAGAGGGTTGGATCATTAGGGGGTAGGATGTGGGTCTCCACGGAAGCTTTGTAAAGGGTTTACAAAGATAATTTTATATATGCAGTTTTTGCCTAATGCTCTTCATGTAAGATGTGACTCTGTATCCTTTTATTGAATCTTATACCCTTAGAACCAACCAGGACATCTCCTCAGGTGTGTCCGTCACAGCACACCTGACACAATCTGATGATCACCTCCTCCACCACCACCGTTATCTCGGCCAAGAACCCATGGAGCATCCTGTCTCCTCTCTCTCGGGCCTGTCAGTTAGCCGTCCAGGCCTCGTGCTCGCCTTCCTGACGCTCATTCCGTGTCCATCCCGACTGCAGCCGCAGCCCTCTGCTCCCTAACAGTCTCCACGCGTCACCATTTCTCTCCGAAGCCTGCAGGTGCAGGCCTCGCTGCTCAGTGCAGGTGCCTCCTGCCTCCTGCTCTCGTCCTCTGTCCATTCCTGCTCGCACCAGTCCCGGTGCCTCAGTGGTCCTGAACCACGTGTGATCCTGGCGCGTGCTCGCTCTCACCAGGGAGGTTCTGAGTGGACAGGTTCTTCTGCTTTCCCTTTGTCTCTCTGCCCTCCCCCTCCACACCCTTTAATCTTTAGGTCCAGTCCGCCTGCTGCGGCGCTGTTCACAGGGCTTTCTCGGAGCACTGTGTGTAGTCACCGCCGCGGTGTGGTCTTGGAGCCTGAGCTGCCTCTGCTGGACTCAGGCTTCATGGGGGTCCCTTCCCTTCTCCGGGTTCCCACTGGACTTAGTTCTTCGAGAGCTGGAGCTGTTTCCTCTTCACCTCTGTGCTTACATCAGAGCACATTGATCAGCGTGCAGCTGACGCGCAGTAAACATCTGTGCACGCCTTTGATTATGAAATAATACAGAAATTTTAAAAATAGCATCTTCTAAGCAGGACAGCATTTGAGACATTGGTGTTACAGGTCAATGAAAAGTGATGACTTTTACAGTTTTATTGATGCACCTGCTTCTTCCTTATCCTATATAATAAAGAGGTAATATGCAAATTAACTGTCATACCATCACAAGGTGGCTGTGCCCACAGCTGAGGCAGGGTTCCCATAACGAGCAATCAGCAGGAACCTGAGGCTGCTCCTTGACTGGGCTTGACTGGGGACCTCAGGCCGTGCCCCCTGTCCAGGGGAGCTTTAGAGGGTACCTCAGGCCACACACCCCGCCTGGGGCGAGGCTTGATGGGGGACCTCAGTCGTACCCTTTGTCCCGGACTGGGGGACCTCAGGCCATGCCCCCCCACCCCAGTGCTGGGCCAGGGGACCTGAGGCTGCACCCCCACCCAGCAGGGTCTGACAGGGGGGTGCCAGCTGGATCTGAATCTTGCCCAATGGAGGTGGGGCCGGCCTGGTCTGGGTCTCCCACAATTTTGAGGTGCACATGGGTGGGCAGGGACTTGACTCTGGATCCTGCAGCGTGCCCCAGACTCTGACAAGAGGAAGATTTTCGTAGCATTTTACTAATTTTCTTTCATCTCTGACACTTCTATTATAGAGAAAGGGCAAATAGCAATATTAAAATATTTCCTCTAATTAATTCCCTTTTAATGTGCATGAATTTTGTGCACCAGGCCACTAGTATTGAGTAATAGTGTTGGTAACTTTATCTTAAGGCAGTGTTTATTAAACAGAAAGCTTTTTGTGTGATTTGGGATTTTACTGGGATTTAATGTTTTCCATCAAAAAAATAATGGGAAAGATGGAAAGATATTGCAAATTTAAATAATTACCAGTAGTAAAGTAATATTTTTCTCTGTACTAGATTGCTGTGTAGCTATTATACTACAGATATCGGAATGGCAGAGTGCTTGATATACAGAATAAACTCTGCCTTTTGAGATTGAGGATTAACATTAAACAAATGAAATTATTTTACTTAATTAGTTAAATTTGTTCTGTTTTATTTATCTCTATTAGAGATAAAAGCAAATACAAAACGGAATCTATTAAGATTTAAGGCATTTGGAATATTGTAGATGTTGTTAAATTTTACCATTTTGTTTAATTTACTGGGAGGGAGTTGGGAAGAGACAAAATAAGCATTGGTGGGAAAATAAGCTTTTAAAATAAATAAATGAGTAAAGAACTCATGACTTTTCAACCAAAATCTAAATTACTGGTTTTGTGGTGTTATACCTAATTTAAAAATGAGCTATGAACACATTTGTCAAGACTGTACCACGCATAATAGGCACTAAATGTGTGACTTAATATGCAAATGTTTTTTTAACTCCCTTCTCCACCCTGTAATAGTGGATGCTCCATGGAAACAAAGTAACTGGGCGGCACAGGACGTTCCCCTGACAGCCCGCCTCATCCCTGCACCCTCCGGCCCCCCCCCCCCCCCCACACACACACACAGTGCTCCTCCTTGCATGGCAAAGCACCTGTGTATCTTTGTCATAGAAATACCACCAGCATTCAAGGCAGCGACATTGGAATCATTGCTTACATGTTTGCTTTCCCCCAGTAGAATCTTCGGATGTAGCATTGTACAGAAGACATAGCAGATGTTTTAATAGATGTTTGATGAATTGGGCTAGGAATTAGAATCTTGGTGTGCTTTCTCAGTGTATATGATCAGCTGAGTTCACCGGGCCCTTTGAACATAGGTGCACTATTTTTTGGTCAGTAAGTATTAACTCTACCAGGTCTTGCAAACTTCTCTTCAAAGAGTATTTTATTGACTGGGTTATTCGTCAGCGTAGCCAGAATATTTTAGGAAGACATCTTCTTTAGGCACAGCATAGAAATTATGGTTAATAATTCTGCATTGCATGTTGCTAAGAGAGGAGATCTTAAAAGTTCTCATCACAAGAAAAAATATTGTAATTGTATGGTGACAGGTGGTAACTAGACTCACTGTGGTGCTCTTTTCACAGTAGTTGCAAGTGTGGCATCCTTATACACTTAAAATTGATATATTATTAAATATCAATTATACTTTAATTTCTTTAGGTGAATATATTTTTAAAAGGTGAAATGTTTTGGAAAGTCAATGGAAAAAGTACTGGTTTCATGTCTCATTGTCTTGTAATAGTTTTGTGGTTGAAATAAAATTGCATCTATAATTCTGACAATACTTACTGAAAGTTGTAAAATTAGGTGTTTTAGTTAGTGGGAGCTTTAGTTACTGAATCCAGGTCTAATAGTCGACAGTTTTATGGCTGTATTTGGATAAATCTTACGTTTTTCTTAAATGATATGAAGGGCTGTAAAACTGTTAATAAGGAGGCTACTTTCTTCAGTAAGCTAACTGCTGGAAGGGTAGTTGTGTGTCTGCATTGATATGGCTTTCTGTGCACTTGTCTGCATATACTTTGTTTTGTTACATTTATGAGGTTTTAAAGTCTATATTGCATTTTATACTTATTTTTAAAATTCTTTTTGAATTTTATTTAATTTGTTTAAATCCTATTTAAACAATTTTTTTAAGATTATTTAAATAAATTAATAGGTCTCCAGTTTATAGACATGAATTATTTTTTAAAAACACCATATTTCAAAGGGACACTGCTTTGCTAACTAGATTTATTGTGAAATCTTTCCTTGATTTATGACTTACTTAAAAAAATAATTGCTCTAAAGTAGGTCATAGGTAACAAACATCTACTGTAGCTATTGTATTTAGGGAAATGAATTATTGTTTGGTTATTTTTAATCTGAACTTTTTTTTTGTAGTTGAGTCCATATCTTAGAACTGGATCAATTTCTGGGTTAAACTAATAAACATTTGAAACATCTAAGTGGAATCTAATTTTTAGTTTAACAACATTATTTTCTCAAAAGTAATAGTAACGATTGGGAATAATTTTACCTGGAGTGTATCAGGAACAGTGCTAGCAGCTCATCATTTATATCTCATTTAATCTCAGCAGCTTCATGAGGTGACACCTTGACAAACTGTAAAGGTGGGTGATCGGTTCTGATGAGAGCATGGTCTGTGGTCAGCAGTCAGTGGCAGGGCGGCCGTGACCAGGGCTCCCAGCCCTGTGGGGGAATGGCCTCGCTGACGGTGGACAGGGCAGGAGGCAGGGGGCAGGGCCGGCCAGGCCGCCGCACTGTCTTCCTTGCGGTGGGGCTGGCAGGCCCGGCGGCGCTGAGCTGGAGCGTGCTCCGCTGTGACCCGGCTCAGCGGTGCCTGCAGTCTTTCCGATTCCACTCATTCTGTCCAGGAAGACAATTCAGTCTTGATTTATGCCAATTCGCCCTTATGATTCGGATTTTGGTGGAGATATTTGAAATCATGTCCGTAGTCGCCTCTTCGGGAGAGGTGTGGGTGGAATGATTGTGCACGTTAGATGTTCCGGACTGGCTGACGTTTATTGAGCCTTGACCGAGTGCCAGGCACTTGCTAAAGCTTTATATGCGTTGTCTCATTTAATCCCCAGAGGAACTATACGCAGTGAGTAAAAATGCGGCCAGTGTTACTTTTCAGTGTACTATTTTGAATAAAGAATACAGCAGTCTCATGTATGTAAATTATATGCAGACCTTCCTCTCATCTTTGACCCATCTGCTCATTCACCACTGCTCTCCCACCCCGCAAGAAACCACTGCTACTAGTTCTCACACTTGGCGGTTGTCTATGGATGTTCAAGCAAGTACATTCTTATGCTTTTCCATTTTCTACAAATGAAACTAGTAATCATCATATTTTTCAGTTTGTTTTTAATTTTACAACTTCTTATTAAAATCTTTACACCTGGAAAAAAGAGTGCAATGAAAAAGAATATATTTATATGTGCAATTTGCTCATAGATTTAACACCACCACCTAGATTTGACATTGTTGATATCTTGTTGGTTTTTGCCTTTATGCATTATATGTGTAATAGATAAGCAAAATGTATGTATCTGAGTATATATGCATATATATGCATGATATATATGAGCAAATTGCACATATAAGTGTGTTCTTTTTTACCTAAGCTATTTGAAAGCAAATGATAAATATGGTGCTTGCTCCCTAAACACTTTCCTTTTTTGAGATAAATTACTGTCAGCCATGCGGGTTTCTGGGAGAGCAGTGCATGCTGGGCTGTGCTGACTTGGCGTGAGGAGGAGAGGCCATGCAGGTGACTGTTCCCGAAGTCCAGGGAGAGGACTGACAGTAGCAGAGCAGGCTGGGGGTGAGGGGGGGGGGGGTTGGGAGGTTGGGAGCACTTTGTGGTTAATTGGGCAGAACAAGGAAGGTGGCTGTTCACGCTTTTTAGAGAAAATCTGGAAAAGAAGTGTTATGAGTTCATGTTTGGTAGGGTTCCTCCCCTCCTGCCACTGAAGGAGCGGGTCCTGCCTGTTACCGGAGAGGAAGAGGTGAGCGCTCGGTGCCAGGCACTGCCTGCTCTTCAGCTCCGCCGTTCCGGAGGGGGTGGCCCCAGTGCAGAGGAGGGGGTGGAGGAGCGGTGTGTGAAGCAGTTGTTCACGATCACATTGTCCTAAGTGCAATCCGGAGTTTTAACGTGGCTGGACTGCCTGCAGTTACTGTGACCGTCTTCCCAAATTGTTTCATGAAGTTTAAAAAAAATCTACGTATGTTGGTGATTTTTTTCTTCTAAATGTATTTTTTAATCATGTAATCGCATCAGCCTTTAAAAAACAGTATGCCCCTGAGTGCTCGATTTATTTGCCCCTGGACAGATACTCATTTCTAAGTTGGAGAACAAATACCTGTCAGCTAGCTTCGTCTTTGATGTGACACTGCTAGATGGTGAAGGCTGGTCTGTCCGACGCTCATGTTCTATAAATTCAGCATTGTTTTTGTGGTAAAATGTATTGCTTATTTCATTTTAAATATGTTTATGATATACACATGATTCCAGTGGTTTTTATGACAGAAGTTTTAAAGCAAAAGATTCTGAACTGAAGCAAATAAGCAACAAGTTGGGATAATTCAAAGTAAAGATGAATAAAGATAAAATGCATAGTCTTTAAAAAAATTAGGGAAGCTGTCCCAGATGAAACAGTAGTATTAAGCTGATAGGAAGCAAATTACATAATGGATTTTGACACATTTTAACCTTTGAAGGCATAAGAAAATAAATTATGTTGCTCTTAAAGACCAAAAAATGTAGCCTTTTAACAGCGACATCTTGCTTCACTGGAAAGTAGTAAACTCTCAGTCTCTAATGCTCCCGCCCTCACACAGTCCATGTGGAACACACATGCAACTCACATTCTCATGTGGCCTTCCTTGCACAGCAAGTTTTATCAGTCAGTCTGCAAACCCCGAACTCCTGTGGCTTCAGATAACGATTCATTCTTGTTCGTGCTGCGTGTCCTTGTGTGAGCGCCCCGACGCCATTTGCCTCCCTGAGGCCGGCTGGCGCTGTTGGTCCTGGGACAGGAAAAACTAGTCATTTTGCAATGACGTCTATGTGCTGTGCCTCATGCCCACGGCAGGCTGGAGGGAGCCGGGAAGGAGTCTGGAATGCTGGTGCTCAGCCCCGACTCCCACGCCTGTGGGAGCGCAGAGACCGGGAGGCAGGCCGAGTGCTCTGAGGTGCCCCCCCGACTGGACTAAGACACTGATTCTGAAGGGGGCTGTTCTCCGGGCTTGCTTTTCCTTTGGTTTGTACATTACATTTTTATAGTATATTAACGGTTTGCTTATTTGTAACAAATCTGTTAGTGAAAGTTCGAAATTCTCAACTCTTTTTGTGTAAAACGTGTTGAGTAATGATGCAAATGCAAAAATCTTGTAATTGCTGTTAAAATAAAGTGTCACCTATTTTGTATTACATACACATGCACTAGAAGTTCTTAAAAAGTGTATGATTTGGGAAAATATGCTACATGAGGACAAATAATCATATTGAAGTTTAACACCTTCCGTTGGTCTTCTGAAAGTTCATGAAGAGTGATATACATACACACACAGAATACTTCTCCATACATACGTACATGAATAGGCTATCTCTAAGCAAAGTTATAAATCTTTTTCGTCTTTGACAAACTTTTGGGTGTTCCTCTTCATTAGTGGTGTATACCAGGGCTTAACTGTTCCTTCACAAGGCGTATTGTTTTTAATTTTATTGGTAAGGTAGACATAATAAAAATTTTATCATTTTAATGATTTTGAAGTACAGTAACATTAAGTATGTTCTTATTGTTGTGCGACCATTACCACTATATATTTTAGCACTTCTTTTCATCTTCCAAAATTAAACCTCTATCTGTTAAATAATAGGTCTCTGTTATCCTGTCCACCCAGCACTCTACTTTCCATCTCTATGAACCTGACCAGCCTAGGTGCCTTATATGTGCGTGTGTAGAATTGCTGTGTGTGTGTGCTGTAATTTTTATTTTTATTTGGACTTTTCTAACACATGCATTTACTGCCATAAATTTCTAAATGCTATATTTGCTGTATCTCACACGTTTTTTAAAAGTTGTGTTTTTATTTTCATTTAGTTCAAAATATTTCTAAATTTCTCTTGAGGCTTCTTTGGCTCATAAGTTATTGAGAAGTGTGTTTTTTAATCTCCAAGTAATTGGGACCCTTCCAGTTTCTGTTACTGATTTCTAGCTTATTCCCGCTGTTGACTGGGAGCATGCATTGCTTGATTTCTATTCTTTTAATTTGTTAAGATGCACTTTATAGCCCAGAATGTGGCCTCTCTTGGTAAGTGTGCCATGAGAGCTTGAGACAAATATGTATTCTGCTGTTGTTGGATGAGGCATTCCATAAATGTCAATTAAATCCGGTTAATTGATGGGCTGTTCAGTTCAGCTATGTCCTCACTGATGTTCTGCCTGCTGGCTCTGTCAGTGCTGCAGAGCAGTGTGCAGGCTCCAGCTCAGTGATGGATTTGTTTGTTTCTCCTTGCACAGAGTTCTTTCAGTTTTTGTCTCACATATTTTAACATTCTCTTGTTTGGCTTGTGTACCTCAAGGGTTGTTCATGTCTTCTTGGAAAACTGCTCTTTATTCCTAGTAATTTTTTTGTTGGTTTGAAGTTCTCTTTGAGAATGATATGACTACTGCACTAAGATTTAATTACTGTTATCATGGCCTCTCTCTATTTCTCTCTCTCTTTACTTTTAATCTATCTGTCTTTATAGTTAAAATGGGATTTTTTTAGGCAACATATAGTTGGGTCTTGATTTTCATTTTTAATCCACTTTGACACATTCTCTTTCAGTTAGTTTATTTAGACCATTGTCAATTAAAGTGATTGTTGATGTAATTGGTATTAACATCTGCCATGTTTATATATATATATATATATATGCTGTTCTCCCTTTTTTGGCTAATTTCTGTCTTGGTTTCTAAGAGTTCTTTATATACTCTAGATATTAGTCTTTTGTCTGCTATGTGTGTTATACTTATTACCTCTGATATTTTCTTATTTAGTTATAGTGCCTTTTGTTGTCCAGAAGTTATTTTTCTTTTGCATTTTGTGGGTATTATTTCTTATTAAAAAAACTCTTCATCCTAAAATGTATAAAGAATTCTTATATTTTATTCCAGTAATTTACAAACACAACACATTGTGTTTGTGCATCTGTCAATCCATGTAAGAAGTCTTTGGTATCTGATGTAAATATTTTTTGAGGTTCAAACATTTCTCTTCCATGAAAGAATAGCCATTTGTCTCAGTGTTATTTTTTCAATAGTCTAGCCTTTGACCACTGATTGGAAACTGTAATTTTATTATATACTGACGTACAGATTATACTATAGACTCTGACCTACCCTATTATTTGATTTTTATTCTGACCTGTACTGCTTATTTGACCTGTGTATCTGTGCCTATACCAATACCATATTTTAGTTACTGTATCATATTAGCTGTCAAGGCAAATCTTACCTTATAAGTTGTTCACATTTTCTTGGTTATTTTTGTGAATTTTTTCTTCCCTATGACAATCATTTTATAAAAATTCTGTTGGAATTTCTGTTATTATAATTAATTTGTAGATTAACAATTGACATCTTTGTGGTAAATTTGCTTCCAATTATTTAGAAGACATGCCAAAGAACAAGCAGCTCAGTTCCTTCCTTCAAGGCGATCCAAGCCAGGACAGCTTAGTGATTGAGCCATTAGTAAGTGAGAACTTGTCATGTGCTTGCTCTGTTTTGTGATATAGTCACTGTCATCACCAGGACACTTATATTCCTCATTCCCTTTGTGTTCACCTTATTCCTGTTTATTTTGATAACCTAGTGCTATAAACTTGGATGTGTTTTTCTCTCCTTGATATTTTCCATCATGCCCTCCAGTTTCTGTGTTAGCACCCTCAGAAACCTTGCCCACATTCTCCTTCTTATTACTCCTCAATATCATTTCAAAGTCTGGTATGTGAGCATAATTACCCTTATCCTCTTGCACAAATTTTTCCTTCGTTTGTTGGATGACTCTCAGAGGATCGGTTTACGGTTTTGGCGTGGCCGGTGTCCAAAGGCGCAGTTGCTGTGAGTCCTGCTGCAAGTCCACCTGGCTCGGAGCGTGGGGAAAGGACAGCCTGAGCGGGAGGTTTTGCTTTGACCAGGTGGACATTGAAAGTGATTGAGGACTGGGCATAAAGATTGGCAGTTAGTATGATAAATGAATTAGAATCAAAGAGCTTATTTGTGACTAGGTTATAAAGTATCTGCACTTATTTCCAGTGAACTTAACTGAAGTAATTGTAGGATCTCTTTCCTTCCCTTTACTTCACTTTATTTCCAGAACATTAAAATAGATTCTGATCCCTCATGTTTATTTTTCCATTAACAGTTACTTCTTTCTTCCTTCTCTCTAGTGAGTACAATATGTTGAAGACAATTTAAATTTTCTCTGTAGTTTTAAGATTTTGAAAAGCTTCAAGATCAATTTGAAGATGCTTTGACCCAGGAATCAATTTTTTTTTTTTTTTTTTTTTTACTGATTTTAGAGAGAAAGAAGGGAGAGGGAAAGAGAAACATTGGTGAGAGAGAAACATCGACTGTCTGCCTCCTGCTTGCCCTCTACCAGGGATGGAGCCTGCAACCTGGGCATGTGCCCTGACTGGGAATCAAACCTTGGACCTTTTGGTGCATGGATCAGTGCTCAACCAACTGAGCCATGCTGGCCAGGGCAATATTAACATTTTAAAAACTTTTTATTTATTGACTTTAAGGAGAAAGGAAGAGTGGTAGGGATTTGTTGTTTTTAAAAAATATTTGTGTGTTTTTTTAAATAATATAATATTTATTTTTTATTTTTTATTGGTTGATTAATTTTAGAGAAAGAAAGGGAGAAAGAAACATCAATTTGTTCCACTTATTTATGCATTCATTGGTTGATTCTTGCCTATACCCTAACCAGAGATCAAACCCACAATCTTGCCCTATCAGGATGATGCTTTGAGCTACCCAGCCAGGGCCCTATATATCAACATATTTTAAGCCTGAGATAATTGTTGTGACATAAAAACTATGTATATATTATATTTTATTATTTCAGTTAGGACTTTTAGTAATATTTTTTTACAGTTTAGTATGGAGCTGAACACTTGCTGATTTAATGTGAATTTGGGTTCATTCATCTACCTAATAAAATAGTAACATGCTAATTGACTGCACCTTTGTGATACCCACCAGCCAATCAGGAGTGAGTATACAAATTAACCCAACAAAGGTGGTGGCTTAATTTGCATACACAGTGCTGAGCAGCTGGGGATGAGGCGGGATGCTTGCATCATAGCCACCCCACCCCAGCTGCTTCGGGCCTCTGGACAGAAAGGTGGCTCTGAGCTGGAGGGGGAAGGCAGCTCGGCCGGAGCGGAGGTGCTGCCGGCAGCCAGGGGCAGGGAGGCCCACTCTCGCAGGAATCTTCATGCATCGGGTTTCTAGTTTTTCAACAAATTGTCAGCAAACATAATTGGGTTTAATGAAAAGGCTGAGCGTTAATTGATTTCTTAATTCCTTAGGATTAAGAATTGTACTTTGCCTAAAAGTCCAGCCAATCATTTCTGGTCCTTTGAAGTTACTGGTTCAGTTTTAATGTCTATAAAGCCATATTCAAATATTTATAGGGATGTTTTTGCTGCCTGTCATTAGACACAAACTACCCCAATACTCACCTGCTTGAAACAACAGCAACCATTTGTTTTGCTCACAAATCGGCAACCTGGGCAGGGTTTGGCAGGGGAGCTTCTCTGCCCCATGTGGTGTCCCTGGATGACCCACCAGTGCCCTCCCAGCTGGCCGGGGGTGCGGCCTGTTCCCCTGGTAGGCCTCTCTGTGGCCGGTGCGGGTGTCCTCCTAAGACGGTGGCTGGTTTGCGAGGATGCATATCCCAGGAGATGGTGTTCTAAGAGGTAGGAAGTGGAAACTGCTGGTTTTCAAAGGCCTGAGCCTGGAAGCACGCCTCGGCTTGCCTTTGTGCTCTATGGGTGAGCAGTCGCAGAGGGCGGACTGTAGGACCGGGGAGCATGGCGCTCTAGCTCTGAGAGGAGGGAGGAGTGTAAACAGTTTTGGAGCCATGCTTCCAAACTGCTGCCATGATAGGGGGCATTGCTATTCCTAATTGATAAGGTTGATTTGCTTCAAAGGGAGAATAGTACTGGGACTTGAGACAGTGATGTTATTTCTGTTCAGATATTATTTTCCAGTACAAATGTGTTTCTTCACCATTAAGACTTCTTGAGGTATTAAAAACAGTATTTGCAAGATGTATGTGAGGAAAGCTAGAAAACCCTGATGAAAGAATAAGAAAAGACTGATGCATGAATGTGGAGAGAAAGGCGATATTCTTAAGATGACAGTTCTTTTAACTGATCTATAGACTCAGGAGCAACCATTGTCGGAAGCTCACCAAGTTCTCTGTAGATATTAAGAAACTTATTCTAGGTTTATATAGAACTTCAAATGATACCAAATATGGCATGTCACAGTGAAGAAGTACAACAGAGAGGAATGGCACCAACTTCAGTGTTCAGTGCAGAGCCACAGTGACTCAGTGGGATGAGGGAAGGAACACAGGTCAGTGGGCAGAATTGGTAGCCCAGAAAGAGACTCTTAAATACAGTCAGCTGATGTCTGGGGAAGGAGCACAGGCATTCCGGGGGGGGGGAGACACTGAGTGGAACTGGGACTTAGCCTCATGCCGAAACGAGTCTACACACTGGCCTCGCGCCTCCACAGAAATGAACTAAAAGTGGATTCGAGGCCTAGATGTAAGGAACAACACAACCAGACTTCTGGAAGACAATGTCAGAGAACACACAAGGTGACTTTGATTGGCTGCTGGGTTTTTAGCTACAACACCAAATGCACAATCCATGAAAGAAAAAATTAGGTGAGCTGGACTTGGTTGAAACTATAAATTTCTCCTCAGTGAAAGGCACTTAAAGAAAGTGAAAGACCTGCAGAGAAAATGTTTTTCCCAACATATTTCTGATAAAGGTATCGCTTCACACTATGCAAAGAACTCTTAAAATTCAACAATAAGAAAACAGATCACTTCATTAAAAAATAGGCAGAAGGTCTGAACAAACATCTCACCAAAGACGATATGTGGATGCCAAATAAGCATATGAAAAGATACCTCAACATATGTCATCTAGGAACTGGAAATTAAAACAACACTGATGCCACTACACACCTATTAAAATAGGTGAAATTCCAAACAGTGACAGCACCAAACACTGGCAAGAGTGAAGTGAGCTGTCTTTTTTTAAATATATTTTTATTGATTTTTTTTTTTTTTTTTTTTTTTTAGGAAGGGTGGGTAGAGAGGTAGAAACATCAAAGAGAGAGAAACATCGATTGGCTGCCTTCTGCACTTCTCACCCCGGGCTTAGAACCCACAGTCTGGGAACCCAGCCAGTGACCTCTTGGTTCATGGGCCACGGGCCGGCCTGACCAGTAAGTCTTATTCATGCTGGTGGGAATGCAAAAGGTACAACTGCTTCTGAAGACAGTTTGTCAGTTCCTTACAAAGCTACAGTCTTCTTTTTCTTCCTCTTTATTGAATGTATCGGGGGACACTGGTTAACAGAATTATACAGGTTTGAGGTGCACAGTTCCACAGCGCATCATCTGTGCACTGCATTGTTGTTCATCACCCCAAGCTGTCTCCTCTTTCACCATTTATTCCCCATACTCTCCTCCACCTGCCTCCACTCCCCTCCCCCAGCCATCACCATACTGTTATCAATGGCCATGAGTTTTCTCCCTTTTTTCTTTTTTGCTCAATCCCTGCACCCCCCCCCTCCCCCCCAACAGCTGTCAGCCTGCTCTCTCTCTCTGAGTCTGTCTCTGTTTTGCTTGTTAGTTCATTTTGTTCATTAGAACATACAGTCCAGCAATTGTGTTCTTAGGGATTTGCCCAAATGAGTTACAAAAACCTGTGCCTGAGTGCCTTCAGCAGAAACAACCCAAATGTCCATCAGCAGATGACTGGGTAAACAAATGTGCTGTATATGTTTTTGAAAGTTTTAACTCCTTAGATTTTTAAAGAAAAACAGATTATGAGTTTAGAAATTATTATGTAGCATTTCCATAGGGGATTATTAAACCAGAATTATACTCAATTCCATTTATTAGAATCAAACTCATCACTAGATGAAGCTTCAGAGCAACAAGTTCTCATCTTACAGATTTACAAAGAGTGAAACTGAGATGCAGAGAGGTTAAGTGATTTGCTCATAGACGCAACCAGTAAATAATAAAACCCGAGTTAGGAATAAGATCTCTGATATCTTACAAGTAAAGTGACAGAAAAAGTAAACATCATAAATGGCTTGTCCACTGTAATAATGATAATTGATCATAACAGTCATAGCCCTGAGGGTTTATAGGAGACCTGGCCATGTGAACAGGCCAGCTAACAAAACAAATGAGTGGCGAATACAATTTCTGAGTTTCTAAAGAATGGGAACTAAAGAGCGAAGCGAAATTACCATTTATTTACTAATGACTGCAGATTAGTCATCCCTACATGTACACTAAACTCTCTAGTGTTACGATACACTGCCCAGTACAATGTGATTACTAACATTTTGGCACGGTTTGCTTTTGGCTATTGTGAATAATGCTGCAATGAAATTGGTGCACAAATATCTGTTAGAGTGCTGCTTTCAATTCTTTTGGGTATACACTCAGAAGTGGAGTTGCTGGATATTATGGTAATTCTGTTTAACTTTTTCAAGAACTGCCATACTGTTTTCCATGGCAACTGCTTGAGTTTATGTCCCCACTAGTAACATACAAAGCTTTTCAGCTATCCCACCAACACTTTTTTTTTATAACCATCCTAATATGTGAAGGAGTGTCTCACTGTGGTTTTGATTTGCATTTCCCTAGTGCTTAGTATTGTTGATCATGTCTTCCTGAATTTATTGGCTATTTGTAGGTTTTTGGATAAATGTCAGTTCAAGTATTCTTCCCACTTTTAATTGGGTGCTTTGCCTTTTTTTGTTGTTTGATTTCCTCTTTTGAAACCTAAGAATTATCCATACTTACTGATTTGTAGAAGCTCTTGTACCTATTTTGGACATTGAGCCTATACATTCTTATTTTGAAAATATTTTCTTCTTATTATGTTTTATTCTTCATTTACAGTACCTCTGGTTTAGAAGTTTTTATTTACTAGCTTCTGCCATTTTTTCCCTTTATACTTTCTGGGTTTTGTACTTGCTTAATAATGTTTTTATATTCTAAATTATTAAAAATATTGCCTTTACCATTTCATTGATGAGACTTTTTTACAGGCTAATCAGTAAGTAGATATTTGCTATATAATTCACATTTAATTTGAATTTAACCTTAGGCTGTATTTTGTAGGTCTAACAAATTAAATGCTGTGTTCATAATGAACTCTAGATCCTTGCTGCTACCTTTATCTACAATTGGAGGAAAATGTTTTCCCACAATCTGAGATTTGATTTTTAAAAAATAATTGCTGTTTCCATATTTAAGGATTAGTGACCTAAATGACCCCCCCGGCCTTGTCATATATAAATTTTGAATGTGCTTTTTTACTTAGGCAGTTTTTTACTGAAATAAATTATGTGAATATATTTATTTAAATAATAAAAATCCTTATATGTGCTCTCTTTGCAATCTAGCCTATCTTAAAAAAAAGGTTTTAATTGTGACATTTAATTCTTTCTGCTAGTATTACTTTATTTAACATCTTTCATCTTTTATTTATTGCGTTACCTTGTAAATATAGACTGATAAAATATGAGAATATTTTGTCTCTGTCTTTATTTATAATAGCTTTCTGTTTATAGAAAATGATTTAATAGCTTTATGATTAGTTGGACATTAATTTAAAATTATGAAAAATACCTATAAAATATCTATGCTTTTTTAAAAATATATTTTTATTTATTTCAGAGAGGAAAGGAGAAGGAGAGAGAGAAAAACATCGATGATAAGAGAGAATCATTGATTGGCTGCCTTCTGGATGCCCCACATTGGGGATCAAGCCCCCAACCCAGGCATGTGTCCTGACCAGGAATTAGACTGTGACCTCCTGGTTCATAGGTCGACTCAACTAATGGGGGAGGAAAAGGATGTTGGTGACCTCTTCTCTTTCTCTTCCTCTTTTATAGACAGTGCTGTTCAGGCAGCCTGCCTCTGTAACGTTAGTCTGCCTCCCTGTCCCAGCGCACGGATCATTTTTAATTTAAAATCTCCACTGCAGGTCATTGAGCGCTTCCACATGGAGGTTGGCACAGGACCAGACTCGAGACACGCAGCTCATAACAGTTGATGAAAAATTGGTAAGAATTTTTTATACGCCCTGCTAGGATTCTGCCTCAGGGCTATTTCTGTACGGTAGATTTTTAAGAGGGGTGTTTTGTGGAAACTGATATGAATTTGACTGTCTAGATTCTATGTAAATTTACTTTAAGAAATATCTGTCACAAAAAGATAAAGATAATTTATGTTAAGCATTATACACAAATATTAAGTCATACAAATATTTAGAAATTGAAGTTACAAAAGGCTTCCATTTTTTTGGAGTTATAAGTAGCAATTAGAACATTTTTTATTTTTATAATGCATGCATTATTTTTTATTTTCTCAGTTATACTATTTAATTAAGTTGTAAGGTTCCAGTACTATTTAAAATTAAGTATGTTGAGTTTTCTGGAATCAGTTTTTGTGTGTATGCATCTAATTTCACATTACACATGAGAGATTACAACTAGCAACAAATAAATAATATTTTTCACAACAGTAGAATTTTGGTAACCATGACATAAAATATTTAGATGTGTGGCTTTTTAGATTCAGCTTGCTATTGATGCTTATATTATATAACATACATTTTGTAAGTGTCGTAAGATTTCCAGTTAAAATGTGTAGTCGTATTTTCATTTTTACTTGGCTTACCATTACCAAATATATGGGTGTGTTTCTTAGCTACTCCCTTTCTAATCGTTGTATATTCTTTTATTGCTCAGTTTTGAGCCTGTGAGCATAATTTAAATAATAGGTCACACTTTGGTTTCTATTTGCACCATTAAAGGTCTAAATAGGGAAATAAATAGATAAGGAAAAAGTGAGGCAAACCCTAAATATCTTATGTTTAAGGCTGGTTGATTTGAACTTTAAAACAAAGGATAACCAAACTAGTTTATTAAAATGCTGCTTTTGGCCAAAACCGGTTTGGCTCAGAGGATAGAGCTTTGGCCTGCGGACTGAAAGGTCCCAGGTTCAATTCTGATCAAGGGCATGTACCTTGGCAGCTGATCGATGTTTCTCTCGCATCAATGTTTCTAACTCTCTATCCCTCTCCATTCCTCTCCGTAAAGAATCAATAAAATATATCTTTAAAAAAATAAAATGCTGCTTTTGTCATCCTCTTCTGAAAAATCTTACAGTGCTTCTTACTGACCTAAGACGAGTGATCATTAAATCCTGACATGGCCTGAGGCCTTCCTCTCCAGGGCTGTCTCCATCCCGGTGCCCCGCTGCTCTCTGCCTGGCCTGCTGCTCTGTGTGCTGCTCCGGCATTTCGTCCCCGCTCGCTCTGCCCCGCTGCCGGGACCAGCCCCCGCTTTCCACGCAGCACCGTGCACCGTCCTCACATGCCCCTCCCCTGGCACTGCCTCCTCAGTCTGGGAGAGGAGGAGGACTCACTGTGCCCCGTGTCCATTAATGAAGGAGGATACTATGTAATGTTTCTGCTGCATCTCTTTTGAGCCCCGAGAGATTACCTTCTTGTTCCAGAATTATGGCCTTACTCTCTAAAGATTTTCACAGTTTACGAGTAATGCTTCTAAGTTCTGTTCTCTCTGGTTTGAAGATCATAGGTCAGAACAGACACCACTCTGTTGCTCCAGACAACACACCAGGAGCAGCGGGCTGCTTTGAGTGTTTTGTTTTTAATTGTCAAACAAATCAGTTGCATACTTTTAATGAATTTTGTTGCCTGTGTAGATTTTCTCCAGCTTTGTTATGTCTTTCTTGAAATGTGTGCTAGTCAAAATGTAGGTTTGACATTCCAGCTAAAGTCAATTGAGGTCTCGTGTAATTATTCGTAGTTATTGAGGTAATATTTAATATGGATAGCTGAAACCCATAGCCATTCATTTATGTTTATATTAAAATAAAGGGATTAAATAACCACATAGGTAGCATAATGCTAATAAGGGTTTTGGCTCTTCTTGTTCCTACCTACTACCAGATGAAAGATTCAGTTAGTAGCATAATGACAATTAACAGTGGCAAGTGGAATTGATTAGATATGCATTTTGGGGGGAAAAGGGATTCTAAAAATATATATATCAATATTTATGATGAAAATGTTCTGAAGGGTGACGTAAAAGAAGATGTGGAAACCGCATTTTAATGTCTATGCTATAAGCCAATTTATTAACTTAGGATACCATTTTTCTTAACCACTCAGCATCCTATATAATAAAAGGCTAATATGCAAACTGACCCGAACAGCCAAACAACTGGTTGCTGTGATGCGCACTGACCACCATGGGGCACACGCTCAACGCAGAAGCTGCTGCCTGATGGTCAGTGTGCTCCCACTCAGCCGGATGCTCTCGCCTGGGCTCCTGGCTGGCGAGCACAGCAGCGGCACTAAGGATGGCTGATTGCCGGCTTAGCCCTGGGGGAGCGGGCCTACACCAGCAGTCAGATATCCACCAAGGACTCCTGGACTGCAAGAGAGTGCAGGCCAGGCTGAGGGACTCCCACCCCCACCCAAGTTCACAAATTTCATGCACCAGGCCTTTATTTAGCCTTTTGCACTCCGCTATCCCCTCTCAGGGGACATCGGAATTCTAGCATATCACTCGGATGTCCCCTCTCAGGGGACATTGCAGTTTATTAGTGATTACGGGGAATTGAGTTATTTCAACGCAACTTTTTGAGGCAGGCGTCAAACCACTTATTACTGTCAAACATGCAATGCATATTGGGGAGTGTTTCAAAACTTATCATACTGTACAAAATTATAAACAATAAAATATTGGTTTTTTTGCAAATATACATTCCTCGATGTCACCCAATTCATATAAGTCCAATATCATTATAATACGTTACTTGGTTCCAAAATTATACTAAATAATACGAGGGTCTGTAAATGCACGTTTCCGCCGCAAAGTAGCGTCGAGAGTAGCTGGTAGCCAATGTCCAGAATGGTTCGGAGTGCAAAGGGTTAGTAATATGTGTACCTGAAATTGGATAGAAGCTAGGATCTTAATTGTGTGGTAAAGGAATTAGGCATTCTCCTGACTTCTATTGGATATCTTATGTGATGTAGTTTAAAAATCAATACAGGTGGCCAAAACCAGTTTGGCTCAGTGGATAAGCATCGGCCTGCGGACTGAAGGGTCCCGGGTTCGATTCCAGTCAGGGACATCTCCAGTGGGGGGTGTGCAGGAGGCGGCTGATCGATGACTCTCTCTCTCATCTATGTTTCTAACTCTATATCTCTCTCCCTTCCTCTCTGTAAAGAATCAATAAAATATATTTTTTTAAAAATTAATACAGGTGATGCCTGTTAAGCATGTGGACTAGGTCTTAAGCCTGTAGACTAAACTTAATTGGGGGTTAGTTTTAGTTTTATTTTATTTTAAAACCAGAAGATAACTTTAGATGTTATCTAGTTACATTATTGAATCTATTTTTCATTTTAAATTTTTCAACCTTTTATTCAAGAGAAACCTTGTGTGGGTGGGACTCCGGTAAGTAATGGACTCAGTGAAAGCTGACTTTGCTGGAGGTGAGGCTGGCGGCATGAGGGAGACCCAAGCTCTCCTCCGGACAGCGGTGCGCAGCGTGGCCGGGCGGGAGCCCGCCCTTGTAGGAGGTCTGCAGCATCAGGCTATTTCCTAATCAGACAAAGGCTTTTAAAAGCAATTTCACTCAACATTCTTGATGAAGCAGTAAAAATTTCCACCCTGCATATTCATCTTTTTACTCTTTGAGTGGCTAAACAAGAAGTACTGTGCATAAAGCACGTCTGCTGCATGTCCCCAAGGGTCCCCGGGTCCGAGGACAGCTGCTGTGCAGCTGAGTGGCGGTGCATGTGGAAGCTGGCCCCTTTCTGCATGGAGCACCTCTAACTGAGACAGCAACAGGTGGCACCGGTGGCTCTTCAGTCTTCAGCACACGCAGACATTTTCTGGGAAACACACCTGCTACTGCAAGGAAGCATTACCCATGATAAACTTCAAGCTTCCAATTCTAGCCCTTTGCACTCCGCTGTCCCCTCTCAGGGGACATCGGAATTCTAGCATATCACTCGGATGTCCCCTCTCAGGGGACATTGCAGTTTATTAGTGATTATGGGGAATTGAGTTATTTCAACGCACGTTTCCGCCGCAAAGTAGTGTCGAGTAGCTGGTAGCCAATGTCCAGAATGGTTCGGAGTGCAAAGGGCTAGAACTTGATTGTGCTACTCATCTGAGTGAGCCTGACAACGCTCCAGTAGAGACTGTTGTGATGCTGCTGGTGGCGATACTCAGGACTGTGACTGAGGAGATTAGGTAATGAGTGCGCTAATTTTGGGAAGATTGGCATACCTCTTCTGATCCAGTGCTTTCCAGATGAGCAGTGTATGATGTTATAAAACCATGCATTGTTCTCTCTTACAGTGCAGAACAATGCTTTTAATGTGAGTATGACAATATTAAGGCTATGAAAATACTGCTCCCTTTTCTAATTACATGTCTCCTTTAGGATGAATTTTCTTCATGTAGTTCAACCAAGAAAGCTTAGTACAACAGTTTGAACAAAAGAACAGATGTTAGAATTAACCTGTCTTGTGTTAAGCTACTCATTAGAGATTTTCAAAAACACATATCAGTGCCCCTCTTCTCACTAAATTCATTAGCTTTTGAAAATACGCATAACAACATTATCCTATATAATAAAAGGCTAATACGCAAATCGACCGAGCAGTGGAATGACCAATCGCTATGACATGCACTGACCACCAGGGGGCAGAAGCCCAACACAGGAGCTTCCCTTTGGTGGTCGGTGCGCTCCCACAGGGGGAGCACCACTCAGTTAGAAGCTGGGCTCATGGCTGGCCAGCGCAGCAGTGATGGCGGGAGCCTCTCCTGCCTCCGCCGCCGCAGTGCTGAGGAGCAGCAAGCAGGTGGGTATCCAGGGGCAAGGCGTCCTAGACTGCAAGAGGGATGTCCAGCCGATGGCTTCGGCCTGGTCCCTGTGGACATCCCCCGAGGGCTCCCAGACTGCGAGAGGGTGCAGGTTGGGCTGAGGGATCCCCTTCCCCCCCAAGTGTTTGAATTCTGTGCACCGGGCCTCTAGTTTTTATAATAATGCTCTATTAATATATAATTAGTTTAATCATTTTAAACTATGGTAAGTATATATTTAAATTTTTCTCCATTTAAATTTCTTATATGGCAAATATCCGCTGATAAATAAACAAAACCTCTTAGGGTCCAATAATTTTTATTTTTATTTCATAGATTTTTAAATTAAATTTATTGGGATAACATTGGTTAATGAGATTGTTAGTTTCCACGTGTGCGATTCTATGATTCATCATCTGTACATTGCATTGTGTGCCCGCCACCCAGGAGCTTTTGGAGTGTAAAGGATCTGTGAGACCAAAATGTTTGAGAAGCATTCTCCAAGTCTTCTTTTTGCTTCAAACATCCCCAGGGCTTTGATTCATGGCCCATGGATCCTGGTTAACTCATCGTCTTGATTACCTTGCAGTTTAGCTGAGACCCGTTACCCTGTTGTGGGGCTGCCGGTGTGTGCAGGGCATGCTGGGATTGTGGCCTCCATCCCTGCTCCTCTCCGCAGTCCTAGGAAGGCAGCTCACAGCTGTTCTCACCACTTCCTGAGGCGGGTTTCATGGAGAGCTAGCATCAGACCTTTGGCCTTTGTTCCATAACCAAGTCATGTGTCAGTTCTTCCATCTCACGTATGTGCTGTTTATTATTTTAACTGTCATTCTCAGATAGTTCAGAGGGCATGTTACCAAATGAAAAGTTTACTTTTTTTTATTATTGCATTTGACAGGCAGAATTTAATATGTAGAACATAAGAAATTAAAGGAATTCTTACAGTATTTCATAGATGTCAGTATTATTACAAGTACAAAGAAAAAGATGTTTTATTCTGAGTATCAATTGTGTATTGATAACAGGTAACTTATATTTTTTAGGCATAAAATGTAAAGGGAGAAGTCTGCCTAGCATTTTCCAGTGTAAATAATCTATTCTTTCATTTTACTTTTGCATTGCTTTTTTTTTCAAATTTATTTGAGAGAGAGAGACAAGAAACAGAAACACCAAGAGAGAGAGGAAGAGAGAGAAACAGAAACATCAATTTGCTGTTTCACTTACTAATGCATTCATTGGTTGTACCTTGGCCTGGGATCAAACCCAGGACCTTGGCATATCCGGACCACGCCCTGATCACCGGCTACCGGGCCAGGCCTTGTCATTCACACCTGGATGCGATGTTGGCGGGAAGAGAACAGATCGTAGTATTTCCCCGTCTCATAGACTGCTGTCAGTGAGTCCTAGAGAGGCCCCTGGCACGTTTCTAGCCAGTCAGTTTTCAGAAGGCCTTCTCTATTGTGTATAAACTAGTGTCCTTTTCATTTCCTGTCAGAATTAATAAAAATTTAAATATCAAAAGAGTAGAAGGCAGCATCTTAAAATAATCTTGTCAGTGGATGTAGAAGCCCAATGTTTAAGAAACCGTTTTGTTATTTCCAAATCCGGGTACCTCCGGGCACAGGAGGCGAGCGGACAGCTGCCGGCTGCGGCCGTGCTGTGGCCGGGCTGCGGTGTGGGGCGGCGGCGGCGGGGAGAAGGCCCTGGCCTTTGTGCTCTATGAGGAGAGAAATCCTTCCCTGTCCCCCACCCCCACCCCGCTTCCTCCCAGCGCGTTTGACGGGAGCGTGTTTCTTTATAGTCACGTGGGTTTTACAAGGGACAGCAGTGGGCTGTTTGTTGTTCTGTAAAGATTTTGAGTAAGTACTCCCCATAAAACAGCTACAGCATGAATGAGACCTACATGGGCATGCTTTGTTATCATTTTTATTTCCTATTTTTAAAATACTAATTTCTGTATGTCACAATCACCTTATATTAAGTATCTACTACTATAGATAAAATTTAAATACAAAAGAGAGAAAAATCCCCTAAAAAAATGTAAGAATTATTTCAGTGTGGTAGTAAAGGTAAGGTGAAATGAGCCTCAGGAGTTTGGACATTAGTATATTACTTTTGTAAAATCAGTTGGCTGCCATCTAGCCTTCATTATTTATTTATTTATTTATTCATTCGTTCATTCAGTAAGCATGTATTGAGCACCTATGTGTGCCAGGCATTATGCTTCAATGTTTATGTTGACACTTTCAAAGGCTTATTTTCAGTTAGGTGCCTGGTCATTTCATTATAAACTATTAAGCAGCAACTGTTTTAAATTAATAGTAATTTTACATACATCCTCAACATAAACGCATATCAAAAAGGAAACTATGTAGCAGTCTGTAAATCTCAAATAGGTAGGGTGGGAAAGGCTGGCTATCATTTCTGTGATTTTTTTTGAGAAATTGTAGTAAGCACTTTAATATAAATCCTGCCTATACTAACACCTGTATTTTAAAATTAAGTGTGCATGCAGAGTAGTCGGTGTTTTGAATGTTGTTCGTTTATTGTCTTACTGCTTGGCAGTTTCCTCCCGCAGCACAGCCGCAGTGAGAGCTGTTACTTGTTGATGCTTGCAGTAAGTAAGTGCTGTTCCGTCAAGCACATGGATTCAGCGCACACGCAGCCAGCTGGGTGATAATGCTGCTGTTTTAGAATGTCTGCAAGCAGCAACAAGTTACTTAGGATAATTCTTTGTCACTTTAGTAGGTTTTCAATTTTCTCATTGCTTGAACTTGCTGCAAGAAATTTGTAAAAATTAGTGATATTTTTGCAAGGCTTCCAAAATAAAACAATTATATTTGCTACATAAGTTCTAGTTTCATGTGTTTTTGTTTTGTTTTGTTTTTGTTTTTTGGTTTTTGTTTTTTTTTTTACTTCCTAGCATACTAAAAGTTTATAGATGAAAACTTTTTATAAGTCTGCAAACTGGAATTAAAGATTGATCATTAGGAGTGACCTCACAAAGAGATAGCCCTGAGTTAAAAGGCTCGCTTTGCTTTGGCGGCTGGCTTTTCTGAGGGTCAGTTTTCCCTGGGAGAGATTACTTTCCTCGGTGTATGGCGGCGCTGTCTCTGCTAGATGATTGGAGGCGTAGTGTCTGTGATTGGGGTTATACAGCCTCCTAGCATCTCAAGTGTCTGTTTTGTCTGGACTTTCCTCATGCAGCATTCTTGTGCAAAAATTTCAAGGCTTTAGTCTGGAGCACTGGGTCAAAGGATATGTCTCTTTGAAGGGTAGACAGGAGTTTTTTATGTTTTATTCACTAAGTAGTATTTCATTTTACATCAAAGAATAGCAGCCTTTGAGAGCCTTTCAGGGTGGCAGTTGAGCATGTGGGCTTCTTTTTTTCTCAAGACTTGCACTAAATATGGAGTGTTTCTTCATGTTTTTCAGTCTACGGAAGCTTATTATATTCTTGTATTTAGATGAGACTATTAAAAAGAAAAAGCATTGATTATAAAAGTTAGTTTGAGGTAGAGTTTTATTTTTAAAAACTTATAATGTACTTGTCTCTCTTGGTTTTTACACTATCTACAAGCTACTGAGGGGAAAAATTGGTAGATAGCATTTAAGATTGTAGCAATACTGTTGTTTAAACTTTTAAGGAAGCTGTAATGACTAATGATTTTGGAAGTGTAAATTTTATAGTGAAATTGCCTTTTTTATTGGCTTTTTTTCAAGTCTAAAAGGGAGATACTTATTTTGAAACATAACAAAATGCAAGTAATGAAAAATGTTAAGACTTACTATAGCTAGAAGTAAATGTTTTTTATGTGCCTTTGAGATAGTAAATAACTTACTATGAACCAGTAACAATAATTATACAACATATGATTGCTTATGTTTAGAAGATAAAATGGTATTTAATATTCCTATCACACAACATATATACCTGAGCATCTGAACCAATATTAAAATAGCTTATTTTAGGTTTATAGGTAAACATGCTCTTAAAATTACTGAAAATGTATCTAAGCAGAATTGGTCGATCTTTTAAGCTAGAAATATTTGTACTCATTAATGACATATCGTTAGTATTAAAACAACTTCATATAACTTGCATTTGACATTGATTCAAACAAGTCAGATCATTAATTATATACAATTGTTTTAAAAAAATGTATTTATAAGTACAGAACTTTGTTTTCCAAAATACAATCCCATTAAAATAAGTTATTTTCGCATACTATCACGCTGTAAAAAAGCTTGTACTTATTAAATAGTTATAGAGGGAATGAACGGTAATGTTAGGTTTTATATGCAGACAAGGACCATTGAAAGTAGAGAAGGATCTTTCTATATTAAAATTGTTTAAGGAACAAAAGATCTTTCCTGGTAGGTTCGCCATCTCCATTTTCTGCGATTCTTTAGCAGTTAAAGGCCCTTTGTTTTCCTCTTTGTTCTCCCAGACAACCTGATCAGTACTGGAGAATCACTAACTGGAGTGCTTTATCTTCCAAGGGCTTTAAAGTTCTGGGTACCAATTAGCAAAGTACAGTGAGGTTCGGACTTAGCCACCACATCTCTCAGGCCTAGAGGCCTGGCTGTGCTGGGTCCAGCCATTGTGTCTGTGGTGAGGACAGTCACTGGGTCCCTCCTTCCCTGCCTCCCTACCTGCGGGGGCCGGGCATTGTGGGGGCACTGACACTCTGACACTGTCCTTTCAGGTTTAAATGCTTGTCTGCTGTCATCAGGAGCTTTGGCTCTCCAAGCAGAATTGATAATGTTTAATCGTTTGGATGTTACATTTTTTGTCCTTTTAGTGATTATACAGTTTGTATGTGAAGATACATTATTTTTCTTTAACATAAGCTGTATGTTGTCTCCTTGGAAATTGGTTGTCTGATTTTATTTATTTAACTGACTATCATTATAAATGAGTCATCAGAGCTTGTATTAGTATGTAGATGCCGGTGTTTTCTTTTATGCTGTATTTGAATGTAGTGGGTGGGTTTTTAAGTTTTTTACATTTTTTGTTTGGTTGGTTGGCTTTCCTCTGCAGGTTGGCTTTACGTTGTTGCTTTGGGAGCAGAAAGAGAGTACTTTGCTTTTAATTGGCTAGCTTGTCAGATCGTTTCAAAGCTCAAGAATTTATCCAAATCCCCACCTTGAACTTGTTAAAGCCTCTTGCCCATCATCTTATGGTGGCGTCGTCATGAAGGCAGGGGGAGAGGAAGTGAGGAAAGCGGGTGCCATCTTCCCCTGACAAGTGCCTTTCTCCTTATGCACATGTCTACGAGGGCGGTGGAGCAGGGAGAGAGTGCCATCTCGGAATGGGAGACCAGAGGTGCCATCCTGCCTCTGCCCTGCTCTCTCTCTGCGGCTCCGCCTGGGCTCTCAGCCCCCTCACAGCCCACTCCACGCTGGCTGATACCCCATGTCCCGCAGCTGCTGTGCGCAGGCGCTCTGCCCCCACTGCCTGTCGGCTCCTGCAGGGGTCTGAGGGCTTCTTGTTCAGTCTGCATCATGGCCAATACTTCACTGCATGCAGTGTGAGTATGTTACGTACTGTTATTGGAGGTGTTTATGTCACTGCCTCCGGTGACTAAGCAGTGAGAACGGTCCTGGCTGCCTCTGAGCGGCACGCAGACACAGGCACACCTGATGCCGGGCTGGACGCGCTCATGTAAATGGAAGACTGAGGGTCTGATCAGTGTGCTGATTGGCACGTATTACAATGACTACTGCGTCCATATCATTATAATTAACATCTAACAATTTAAAAGGTTTTTAATCTAAGTGAGGAGTGTGAGATTTAACATCTGGAAAGGTAAAAGAAGGCCCGGGTTAGTTAGCACTGCGGTGTATTAAATATTCCAGCGTGGCTGGGGTGCCCTGCCGGAGCGGCCCGATGCCCGGAGAGGGAATGGCGGTGCAGTGCAGTCTGCTGAGGGAGAGGGCCGCGGGGGCCAGTGAGGACAGGCAGCCAGACCGGGCGGCCAGGGAGGCGAGCAGGGCCTTCTGGGTGTTTGTGAGATATTTTTACAGCTTTCTACAAGGATTACATTTTAACAACTACTTTTTAGAAAGGATCCAGTTTTTTAATGTATTGTTGAAAGTATTAGATGCCCCTTTCTCTCTCATTGGCCCCCCGCCCTGCACGTGCTCCCCTCCCCCTGGCAAGAGGACCCCATTTTATTGAGATTTTTACATACGGAACCGTATGGCATTCAGTGACTTTTCTGTCTAAGTTCTGACTTTGAAATTGCTTTTTGATAAAGGCATATTGGGACCTGGAATCTTGAATTCATCTCCTTCCTCTAACCCCGCGGTCTCCATGGCCCCGCACACCTCACTGCCACCACCCGAAGGGGAGTCGGTGCAGAGGCCGAGTGCTGTCCACACGGCGGTGCTGACACGGGCACAGGCACCTCGGCTCTGGCCTGTCAGCTGGTGCCCGGCTGTGGCCATGGCTATGCCCTTGTCTCACCGGACTCCGTTGGGCTCTGCCTCCTTCTCCCTTCTCTCTGTCTTTGGCTCCTTCCTCCTCTGCTGCCAGGGCAGCTGACAGCCATCGGCTCCCTTCCTGGCTGTGGGTGGTGCCCCATCCATCAGGCCTCCCTCCAGCCACCGGCTCCCTCGCTTCCTCTCCCCCGCTGCCTGGCTGTCTGGTTCTGGCTTCTGGCCAATGTTTTGACGGTTACTGTTCTTTTCTTCCTGGTGTCCTCTGTGTCTCTTCTACTCCCTGGTTCTCCTCCCCTTCTCTCTTTCTCTCATACTTCTGTAGCATTTTCCTCTTCCTTCTTTCTTTCCTTCTTTCTCCCTCTCCTCCCAAAGGATGAGAGAGACAGAGCTGGCCCTGCCCTCCCATTGCTTTTTCACTTAGGTCTATTCCCTCCGCTCACCCCAGCTCCCACCCCTTTCTGGAGGACAGACAGGACTTTTGGAGACATTTACTAACTGGAAGGAGAAATGCTATGGTTTAAACATTATATTATAATTATCTTTAATTGAATCTGAATTAATTGAAAAGAATACTGTTCTGATTCACATTTGCTGTTCAGATGCTGAGTTCTAGGGGATCTTGGAGCAAAATATTGGCCCTAATTGCCATGGCCTTCCATTGGGTGTGTTCATTTGTGTATATTTGTGCGTGTATAGTTGGCATTCAACCATTTCTCTTGTGTAACTTGCCTTTTCTAACAGCAGTTTTCTAAGTCATTTAGGGTATAACTCTGCATCGATTCCGATAGTTGTGTGAATGTATTGCTGTATAACTGTCATTCCAATGAGAATTGCTTTAGTCACTTATAACTTGTTTTTAAAAAACATATTTTTATTGATTTCAGAGAGGAAGGGAGAGGGAGAGAGAGGTAGAAACATCAATGATGAGAGTGAATCATGGATCGGCTGCCTCCGCACACCCCACACTGGGGATCGAGCCCACAGCCCGGGAATCGAACCGTGTCCTCCTGGTTCATAGGTTGATGCTCAACCACTGACCCTTTTCAGTACCGCACAGGCAGGTGGTGGAGCTTGGGTTCCTCCGGGTTTGTCTGAATCAGACACAACTCCCTGCTCCCAGCCAGTGCTGTACTTCATATGGGATATGTACAATAGTTCCCCTCCCTCTGCCGGGTGCCGGATTAGAACCTCGAAATCAGGCTAGTCTTTTTACTCTCCGCAGCCTGGCTGGTGACTTGGCATAGTCAAGATGAAATTTCAATGACGAAATTCGACATTTTTAAGCGTAAAAATATATATGATGTTAACACCTTCAGCAAATTTAACATATGAAGTATTGAAGCTTGCTGTCAGTACAACAAAATAGCATACATATCAAATCACATATATATCAACATATGTGTAACTCCATCTATTGAAAAAATCTGCATTATTAACTGGTATACCTCGTATACTTAGTCAAACAAATTTATTTAACATATATTGTACTCAGTGCTTTGACATACACAAGAAATGGAATAGTCAGCCCTTAGAGAGGAAAACTATGTTGTTCTCTCCTTTAAACTTGAAGCAACTTACTGACTCTGATTGCATAACCCTTTGTTGTATTTTAATGACTAACTCATATTTTTCAAGGAAGATTTTCTGCACCTGACACCCACTTTTTGCTTACTCTTTCCTTTTAAAAAGTTCAGTAGTGATTTTTAAGAGGTGGTCATGTCTGTACGTTGAGCATTGTGCCCAGCATCTGATACATATAGGTACTGAAACAGCTGTTGAATTAAAGAGACACATTCTTTTTATTGTGCAAGATAAGCACTTCGCATACGTTACTGGGTCCTGTTATACTTCATTTAATTGGCTCTATAGATGCTGAATCCGGAGATGTCTTCATTTGCCCATGTTGGCCCTTTGGCTTAGCCCTTGCTGCCCCTGTCCTCTGCACAGGGTCCTCTGGGTGTGACCGTGGTGTGGGATGGAGACACAGCTCTCAGTTTCTGATTTCCTGCTCATTATGTGCTAGCCATTTGTGTGATCTTTCTCTGTCTTAAAACCTCACTCGGGGCTCCCTGGTGGCTTACAGCGTGCGGGACAGGGGGTCACATTGCAGCTCTCGTCTCCTCCCGGTGGGACTCGCAGCAGTGCGCTGCCCTCCTGGCACCTGTTTCACAGTCTGGTTGTATCTGACCCTGTGGCCACGCGTTCTCTACAGTGACTGCAGTTCTCATGTGATGAGTGAGTACACACGGCATGCTGTCACCTTTCTGTATTTTTCAAACTGTAAATTTTATTTTATAAAATGCCCTTTATTGTTCTTGAGCCCCTTTAAAGAGTTTCTTGGGTTAGGTATCTGTGGGAACTTAAAGACTTTAGTGCAGATCTAAGATGGTTTTCCTTTTAACTTCTTTCATGGTTGAAGTAGAATATAAACACAATCACAAAATGTACCTCAGTTCAGCTCTAACATAAATTTAAACACATAATTGGTAGCCAGTAGCCTCCAGCGGAGCAGGTTTCTGTAAGCAGTATTTGTAGTGTCCCGGTATGTGCTCTATTCAAACTTTTTAGCGTTGATCTATAATAACAAGCAATTTAGTCGCATTACCCAAAAAGCCTGGTAAAAATTTTGGTTCTTTTGAGTATACTGAGAGACCTATCAAAAATTTACCCATTGGCAAAAACCTTTTTCATTTATTTCTCTTTATGACAAGTGTAAACTATTAAGGTTAAGTGGGAGGGGCAACCGGAAGTAATTACGAAGGCCAGTGTCATTTTGTGGTTTAATAAAGGCAGAAGCTAATTATTCCGTTCTTATTTAAGGGAAATGGTGCAAAAGGAGGCTCCTGCCTGCAGCTGCACTCCCTCCGCGTTACCCCAATCTACCAGAGACACGACTGTCACAAACAAACCTCACACTGATACACAGCCACAAAAGTAAGGAGGCTTTTGTGTGGCGTGCATGCAGAAGACTCCTTTGTACACACCAACCGCCAGATGACGGACAATGATGAAAATTTGATTCTTTGAAGTCATAATAGTCATTGAAATGTGTGAAATTCTGGTATTGAAAAGAGAGAGGCCCACAAGACTCTGAATCCTGGGTGGTTGCAAGAGGCTTGCTGGGAGGTTTGTCTGCATTTTGACACCAACTTCCCATTGCTTGTTCCCTGCTTCCTTTGTTTAAAAAAAAAAAAAAAAAAGTGGAATTCACACAAGATAAATAGGAGCAGTTGATAACCGCATCATATAGTTTTTATGTGGAAAACTAATATTTTATAATGAAAGTTAGTATTTGAAAGAATGAAGTTCATTCACATGTGCTGGCATATACTTTCTCAGCCGTCTTCTTGAGCATTTCTCTCTCACGGGAGCGCGGTGGCACGGAGGGCAGGCTGTGCTCACAGCGAGGAATTGTGGAAGCGGCGGGGAGAGGGGCCTTTGGAAGTGGGAAATGCGTCTTTGCAGTAGCAGATTCTGTTCGAATGCTCTTTCACCTCTCATGATGATTCGTCACTATGTGAAAAATAGCACATTTACATGAGATTGTGTTTCTGAAACTTTAGCTATTTAGATAGTAGCATTCTTTAATAATAGGAATATAGGTTTCATATTTGACCCAACCACTTGAAATTGTTAAGTTTTAAAATTCAGTAAGTGTGTATTTATTAACTATAAAGTAACTTGATTTATTAGGATTTACAGATAATTGTTAACTGGTGAGTTTTGAGGTTCTTAAAAAGCCAACTTGAAGGCTTCTCATCCCTTATCTGATGGAAGGTTTTGTCATCCTAGAAAATGTGTGGGTTATTATTTATGGTTTTCTGTTTTACCAATAAAATGAGAAATCTGTGAAAGGCAGTATTGACATCTTCAGAGCATTTCTCTCTTCGAAGGCTTTAAAAATGACAGATGATCTGGTGCAACACAGAAGTAGAACTCTAGACAAGAGAAAAGAAGATTAATTCAGCAGAGTTTAAAGCACTTGCTGATTGTGCTTTAATTTAATTAATTGTGTTTGTTTGTTTGTTTATTGCAAAGGTCGAGTCACGGGTGGGCCATTGGGAACTTGAGGTAAAGCACAGCTTTGTCGACACAAGTAACGAGCCCAGCGCAGTGCCTCCGGTCCTTTCAAGAACCGCATTGTCTTTACAGGGTCTCGGAGTGGGAGCTTTCCCATTGACCCGTCGCTCCAGGGCCAGGTTGTCTGTCGCTGGCTGCGCTGTGCGGGTGAAGTGATAACAATGGAGTGTCGCAGTGCATTTCACGAGTGTGAGAAATCAGTTTGTCTAGACGGGGATGTGCCTGCGGGACCGGGGGTCAGGGCGCCGGGGCCTCTGTCAGCTACGCACGGCCTACTGCAGCTTGTGTGTCCGCACTGTGCTTCTGAGTTCAGAAACCCAGCTGTCTCTGCTGTAAATTGGGGGAAGATATCGGTAATTAATTGCCATAATTTTTGGAAGCTGGTAGTTAGGAATTCAAAATATAAAGAGCTTAGCAACATTTGGTAGTTTCTTTTTAAAAAAATATATTTTATTGATTTTTCACAGAGAGGAAGAGAGATAGAGAGCCAGAAACATCAATGAGAGAGAATCATCGATCAGCTGCTTCTTGCACACCCCCTACTGGGGATGTGCCCACAACCAAGGTACATGCCCTTGACTGGAATCGAACCTGGGACCTTTCAGTCTGCAGGCCGACGCTCTATCCATTGAGCCAAACCAGTTTTGGCAGTAGTTTCTTTTTTTAAAAGGGGTTTTCCATCCTAAAAAGTTTTGCACTTTAGTAGGGAGTACAAATCAAGAAATAACTGTTTCCATTTTAAAAGCTTTGTTGGTGTTTAAGTCACTATGTAAGTTCCTTATAAACTTGCTGATGCTTATGGAGGAGAAGCCTGTCCTGTCACCTTCCCTCCCGAGGTTCCCGGCGCACGGGGGACAGTGAGTCTGAGTTTCCTGACCCGGGATCCTCATCGAGAACAGCCGGAATGTCGTTCCAGGCCTTAGGAATTGAGCTCACACTGCAGAGGCTGCTGTGCATTTGGAAACGAAGCCTCATCCCACAACTTTGTAACATTGTTTCTCTGCACCCAGCTTACGCTTACACTGTAACTTCGGAAACAGCACATATTAATATAAAGATACAAAATGTTGAATAATAAGTGAATATGACAGATTGCAAAACTATACTGAATTCAAAAGCAGAAATAAATATTAAGGACTTGCCAGGAGCTGAGTCCTTTTCAAGCTTTTGAGTTGAGGAATATGTTTTAGGAAGCCACTAAATGTAGTTGTACTGGAAATTCCTTCTCTTTGAAGTGAACTTGACAATTAAAATGATCAGTCAGCTAAACCCTGGTTGGTGTGGCTCACTCAGCTGGTTGAGCGTCAACCCATGCCCCAGAGGTTGCTGGTTTGATGCCAGGTCAGGGCACATGCCTGGGGTTCAGGATCCCTGGTGACAGGTGTGTGCAAGGCAGGGTTTGCTGTTTCTCTCTCACATTAATGTTTCTCCCTCTCCCTTCCTCTCTAAAAACCAATAAAAATGTATTTTAAAAACACAATTAAAACATATTCATATCTTTAAAAGTATGTGCCAATTGCACTCAGATTATTTTGATTTTATCCTCTATAAAAATACTTTTCTTAAATGTAGGCAAGTATTACAAGTACATATTTGTATAAATATTTATGTGGATCATTTTTATAGTTCCTCCAAGCACAAATTTTGACAACGTAACCATACTTAATTATTGGTGCAGGTAGAAAGGTATTTTAAGCAGAGGATTGGTTGCCAGCTAAAATAACTTTAAAGAATTGTGTTTTTAATCTGTGGGTAGAAAGACTAGTTGAGTCAGAGATACACTTGTGTTTTCCCAATACATATGGCAGCACTGAGTGTTTATACTCATCGTTGGTCCATGGCATTGATAGAGCGGTCCCACGGCTCTCGCTCAGCAGTGTGTGCGTGTGTTCTGCAGGACATCACCACCTTGACCGGCGTCCCCGAGGAGCACATCAAGACCCGGAAAGTCCGGATCTTCGTCACCGCGCGCAACAACATGCAGTCCGGGGTGAACAACACCAAGAAGTGGAGGCTGGAGTTCGACACCAGGGAGCGCTGGGAGAACCCTCTGATGGGCTGGGCGTCCACGTGAGTGCTTGGCTTTCCTGGAGCAGCTTTCCCAGCTCTTTTCCAGGCGGATTTCCTCTTAAACGTCTGATGTTCACACCCCTTCGTGTACAGCGCTCCGTGCAGTGCTGTATAGGTGTC
Organism: Pipistrellus hanaki; assembly: GCF_964339955.1. NCBI lineage: Eukaryota > Metazoa > Chordata > Mammalia > Chiroptera > Vespertilionidae > Pipistrellus > Pipistrellus hanaki. The sequence goes on along the minus strand of NC_140506.1, from coordinate 1,219,457 downwards.
ACGGTGTTCTGCGATGTAGACATACCTATATAGAGAGAAGACTAAGTGACCGTTACGGCTGTCGGCTGGTTGCTATGATGCCCACTGACCACCAGGAGGTAGACGCTCAAGGCAGGAGCTGCCCCTGGTGATGAGTGCACTCCCAGGGGGAGCGCTGCTCAGCCGGAAGCCGGGCTTATGGTTCGCAGGCGCAGCTGCAGCGACGGGAGCCTCTCCTGACTTAGCTCCGCCGCAGCGGGCAGTGGCGGCAGGAGGACCAAGAGCGGATTGGCGGCTGGCCCGGCATGGACTCCTTCCCGGTGGCCTGCGGGGATCAGGCCTAAACCGGCAGTCAGACATCCCCCGAGGGGTCCTGGACTACAGGAAGGCCCAGGCCAGGCCGAGGGCCCCTCCCTGCCCCATCTTTGTGCAGGAATCCATGTACCGGGCCTCTAGTTTATCTATAACGCTAGGGGCCCTGTGCATGGATTCGTGCACAGGGGCGGAGGGTCCCCTCAGCCCAGCCTGCACCCTCCCAATCTGGGACCCCTCAGGGGATATCTGACTGCCTCTCACAATCCTGGACTGCTGGCTCCTAATCACTCACCTGCCTGCCTGCCTGCCTGGTTGCCCCTAACTGCCCTCCCCCCACCCGGCCTGATCGCCTCTCACTACCTCTGCGTGCCGACCTGATCACGCCTAACTGCCCCTATCACCTCCCCCTTCCCCTCCTGCCGCCAGTCTGGTCACCCTAACTGCCCCCTGCTGCTGGCCTGGTCACCTCCAGCTGCCCCCTCTGCTGGCCTGGTTGCCCCTCACAGCTCTCCCCTCCTCCCCCCCCAACTGGCCTGGTTGTTCCACGCAGCCTGCTGTTCGGTTGTTTGGTTATTCCTCACTAACCCCCCTGCCAGCCTGGGTGTAGGCAGCCATCTTGTGAGGGTGTGGTGGTCAATTGCATATTACCTCTAGTATATAGGATACCTGTTTAATATTCATATATTAAAATAAACCATAGACAGTTGTTTTCAGAGTACTCTTTATTAGATAAAAATGGCTGTTGATGCCAAAACAGGTTTGGCTCAGCGGATAGAGCCTCGGTCTGCGGAGTGAAAGGTCCCAGGTTTGATTCATGTCAAGGGCATGTACCTTGGTTGCGGGCACATCCCTGGTAGGGAGGTGTGCAGGAGGTAGCTGGTTGGTGTTTCTCTCACATCCATGTTTCTAGCTCTCTATTCCTCTCCCTTCCTCTCTGTAAAAAAATCAATAAAATATATTTTTTTAAATGGCTGATGTTGTGAGCACTGTTAGCACACTTCCCAAGCCATTTACGTTAGTTTAAGATGCACTGGGTATATAGTGTTAATAATTAGTAACACTTCACTTTTAAACTAAAACTTCTTTATAAGATATATTTCTCTTTGTAAGGGGGGAAGACTAGATAAGATTGGGTACTGGCTATTTTGAAGGAAACTTGTAAGTTTCTGAGATTTGTGACTAATAAGTGTGCGGTGCGCTGGAAAAAAGTAGCCATAAATTCTGTGGCCCCAGTGAAATCAGTGACCTAAATCTCTACTGTGGAATGTGGCCCAAATGTTCAGCGGCAGGACCGCCTCGCATTGAATAGAAGCTGCTGCTACTAGAGAAGCAGCCAGATAGCGAGAGCCTGCGCTCCGGCCTCCCAGAATGCCGCTGCCGGGCGCTGCCGGAGATGGTGATCAGCGTCAGCTGCCTGCTCAGCAGAGGGTGACATTCAGCTTTTCTTCCCGCGCTGTGACTGGGGGGATGCTTGTTAAAAAGAAATTTAATAGAATTACGTTTTGCTTGGCAAAATGAAGTATAGGCACAATAGTAGGTATTTTGTATCTTTACGTTTTATATTTCATGGAATAATATATGGAGTGTTGTAAATCACATGTTTGTAGAGACTAAAGAAATTTATAAGGGACAACTTTGTCCATACCCAATGGTTGAAATGCTATGATTATCTTTGTTAAGTCACATGAAATTTTAATGTGTTCATCTCTATGCAAAATTCATCCATTGCGCTGTTTACTAATAACATTTGGTTAGCTTTTGGTGGGGCTATTATGCATAATGCTAACATGAAGATTCTTGTATATGTCTTTTGGTGAACCTTTGACTTACTGATATGCCAGTTTGGGGTATCCATGTCATTTTGGAAAATGAGAAAAGGGGTGACAGAATCTTAGATTTCAAAAGTCAAAATGAGTGATTTACAGGTAACTGAGGAAGAGTGAAACAGACATGGCCGGCAGATCCCTGCCAGGGAACCCAGAGCTGGGACGCGTGTGATCAGCTCTCAGGCCTGCCTGTGCCTCCCACCCACCATCCTCGGTTGGTTTAGTCGGATGCAGACATCCAAGACTTCCTCCGGGAGCAGGCCTCTCCGTCTGCCTCTCCTGTGCAGGAAGGGAGGGGCAGAGCTCCGTCTGCGCTGGGTGTTCTAGGAGCAGTTTAAAGTCAGCACCCCAAATGGCTCGGATCCTGGGGTGGCAGAACTTTTTGGTCCCCTTCAGAATATACAGTCTCCTTTAGACTGTACTTATTGATATTATAGCAATTGTTTATGTTCTAAACATTTTACGTTAAGTATTAATTGTTTTTAGCCAAAATCTAATGTTAAATCCTGGAAAAAAAATTGTTTCTTTCAGGGCTGATCCTTTGTCCAACATGGTTCTGACCTTCAGTACCAAAGAAGATGCAATGGCCTTCGCAGAGAAAAATGGTATGTTTGGTCTGCTTTTGTTTGACTTCAACAACAAAAGGAAGATAGGAGTTTATGTTCTTAACATTAATCAGAACCAGGCAGGGATATAGAATTTGAATAGAAATAAAATTTTCAATGTTATCTAATCCACTGGTTTTAAGAATGTTACAGGAGGACCCCCCCCCCTCCAAAAAAAAAAAAAATCTAACACGGAATGCCCACAAAACATGGGCAAGCCAAACAGCTCTGTCTACAGTAGAGGCACGGAACAGGCTGCCATCCAACGCCTGCCCTGTGTGCGAGTCCCTCTGCAAACCCTGACGTCTGACGTCACGTTCTAACTTAGCCTTGCCGGTTCGACACCTCTATGTTATTTCCTTTCTTACTTTGAGCCAGAATCCATGTCTCCTCTTCCACCTAATAGCTCTTCAGTTATTTCAAAGCAGTTATCATTGCCATATTTCCTCTTGATCACTCACATAGATGGGTTAGTGAATGCGCGGATGAGACCAGTGCCACGCTGCAGAACTGCTCTGTCTCAGTGATACAAATTCTTCCCTTATTGGAGCTCAGAGAGGCAGAAAAGTTGAACAACCAGATGTTCTGGGGAGTTTTCTCACCTAACAGAGAATGAATCTCTAAAACCATAATCTATTGAAAGGAATCATCAAATGATCAGGCTGTAAGTCAATTCCCAAGAGGAGCAGAGAGCACAATGGAGGTTAGGAAACAGTCAGCTGAGGAGCTGGAGCGGCCGGGCCTGGGCCTTCAGGAGGCCCGCACAGTGAGGGCTGCCTGGCTCTGCCCGAGACCACGAGGCCTCTCACCGCCCACCCTGGTGAAAGGAATGTTTCCGAGATAAAGCCCGGCTCTGGCACAGACAGAAATGAGCATGTGCTGAAGAATGTATTTCACTCGTGAACGAGGCGGCCAGACATGCTCTAGGCAGTTCAAAGGAGCAGTCCACACTCGGATTTCTGTAGCCTTAAAGAATGAAAACTCAGCTGCTTTCTCAGACAGCACAGAATCCACACGTCTATCAGACAGTTAATTCCTGTTACTCACAGTGTCTGTATTCTGTACATCACCATAAACACTCCATTAGCGAACGCCGGAACACTGCTCCTGCGAAAATCTAGGCTTCCATGCCCCAGAGCCTCGGATCACAATATTTTGTCAAACAATCAATGCATTGTTTGCATGTGTGTCTGTTTAAGAGAGTCTTGTTGATTCATAGACATTGAGCTCGTGGCCAGCAGCCTGTCACTCAGGCCCATCCCGGCCGTTTAACAGCCACGTCCCCGCAGGCAGCGCCGAGTGAGGCCACTGTGGCTGGAGCAACCTGCCGAGGACACTGTCTGCAGCGTGAGGGTGGAACACAGGCAGAGCACGACCTTGCTTGACCTCAGCTGGGCACGGGTGTGGGTGACATACTTATCACTTTGGTCTGCATGCCTGGGGACCATGGAGCATGGTCAGTGTTGGGCTTGCACACAAGTTCTGGTGAGAAGGTGAAGTCACAAATACCCGCTCTGAAGATAAGGAGATTCCTCATACCTACAACCGAGAGCGTGGCACAGCAGCCCAGGAAGCGAAGAGGGCCGAGGCCGCCAGTGTGCCGTGGGCAGTGCGTGGTGTTCTGGGGCGGCACCATCTTTCCCCGGACCTTCTTCCCGGCACAGTCTGCGGCCAGCTCATGTACGTCGTTTCACATCGTTTCATGGGGGAAAATGGGTTTTTTTGCCAGTGAATACAGAACACATTTCTCCTCCGTCGTATTTTCTAAGGAGAAGATCTACGATATGTTCAAATTATCCTGGACCTCACCCTCTGCCACCCCAAAGAAATTTTAAAGTGAAATTCCTGAAAAAAGTGGTGTTCTCTGCTTTCCCTCTTAAGTGACGGTTTAAGTTGATGCTGCTTCTCCCGAGCATATGTGGGCACCCAGCCTGGCGGGGAGTCTTCGACCCTCCCTGGTGCCCACACAGCTCACTTGGTTCCCAGAGTCTCTGCTCTCCTGCCCCCGCCTGTTAGCCGCGGGGCCGGGTCTGCCAGCTTGTGCCAGACGAGGCAGAGGTTCCTGCTTTTACCCACATGGGCGGCAGGAGAAACCATTGAACTGCTCCCTTCTGAACTGATGTCAGGTTTGGGGTTCCGCGGGCCTGGCCAGGCTCGCTAGAGGTGACATAGTCACATGTAGTGGAAGCACTGACGGATGTTGCTGTGTGTTTTTGTGTTCCTGAACCAAATACAGCGTGGGCTCTAAATGAAGATGATTGGAATTAGTTTCCCTCTTCTGTCTCCTGTCTCAGACCTGGGACTCACAGTTCACTGTGGTCTGGTTTGCTCAGAGGTGATGGTTGGCATTTGGGAAGAATACACCGCACGTAGCTGTCGTAGGGGGTGGGCTATGCCCTCGGCTGGGGGCCGGCATGCTTGGCACGTCCGGGAGCAGTCTGGGCGCAGGCCGCCTTGCGCTCCCGAGGGCCTGTGCCAGGAGCGCTCCGATGGGAGGGCTCACACTCCGGGCATCCGGAGCGCTGCCAGGGCTGAGGGTGCGCCTGTGTCTGGCTGCCGTCCCGGGTGCGGTGGCAGCGGCGCCCGGAGCTCCGCCCACCGGTGCGGCCGGGATGTGGCATGACCCGCTGCCCGCTGGGCCGAGGCCAGTGTGCGGGGCCCGGAGCAGCACGCAGGCGGGAGCCACGCTGAGGTCTGGAGGAGCCGCTTCCGAGCCTAGATGCTCCCTCTCCCACAGCCTCCTCAGAAAACCAAATCCAGTTATTTCTGTTAAACACCTTGTTTTAGGGGAGAAGAGAAATTCTCACAGAAATGTAAACATTTCACAAAGAAATTCCATTCTTAGATTTCTGCCTGTATTTCATGCACGCTGTATTGTTTTTTCTTTAAAAAAAAAAAAACAAAAAAAAAACTTTTTTTTTATTGATATAAGTAAGAGGAAGAGAGAGGGAGAGACATCAATGATGAATCATTGACTGGTTGCCTCTTGCACGCCCCCTACTGGGGATCAAGCCTGCAACTGGGTATGTGCCCTTGATTGGATTCAAACCCAAGGCCTTTCAATCCGCTGGCCTGTGCTCTATCCGCTGAGTCATGCCAGCCAGGATGTTCTGTCTTTTTAAGAGCAAATTTCAAATGGGAAGTAGGAGAGGTCAGTAGAGTCTGTGTAGCATCCCTTTTAGTACAAGCATGCCATCCTGGGCGGTGGCTCTTACGGTTGTTGGTCTTGTTGGCTGAGCCCACTGCTCGCTCAGAAGCCGGGATGTTCCCCAGTGGTGAGGGTGCAGCCTGGGAAGGGCTGTGCTGTGCAGCGTGCGGGACCAGCACACTTGTCCAGCCAGGCACGGGCGGTGCTCCCTCCGTCAGGTCCTGTCAGAGCTCAGGGGAGCAACGGGAGACGGTGACCTGCGTTTGTCTCAATGGGAGTTGTTCTTGGTCACCCTCATGCCCTGGGCAGCGTTGGGAACACAGTGTTTTCCCCGGAAAACGGCGGGAACGCCCTCCCGCCCATCCTCCACGGAGGCTGTGGAGTGGCCTGCGGAGAGGGCAGGTCTCCGTGTGTCTCCGCTTGTCCGGCACTCACCCCACCCCCAGGCCTGGAGTGGCATTTGTGTGTGCTGTTGTCACCAGCAGCAGCAGCTGTAGGCCGGCCATAGCTCCCGTCGCCCTAGGAGAACACCGCGCCAGTGGCTCTGTGAACCAGCCTGCCTCTCCCAGCAAGGACATGGCTCAGGCCCTCTGGCTCAGGAACAGAGCAGGCACAGAGCGGGGTCCGCCTTCTCATCAGTAAAAACAGTCCTTCTCCCTGGGGCTGGGCAGGCTGTTAGCCGTCTACCCTGTACAGGGACTGTCAAAGGGACTGTCGGGTAAGTTTTGCATATAATACCCGCCCCTAAATATGTCCGCACCCTCCCATCCTTCAGTTCCTCTGGCAGCGCCTTAAGGGGCAGGAACATGTGTGTTGGGAGGCAGACTGGGCCAGAGGGCACAGGTCCTCTCACACAGCATTGGAAGAAAAGAATCTCTAGCAGGGAGAAATTGAGTTCTGGGTTACACCTTTAATTTAGACATGGTAAGTCATCCTCAGACAATATTTTGAATCCTGTTGTCACAGGAACAAATTGCTAAGCAGGTATTTATATTTCAGATGTGTTGACATGTACTCCTGATGATAAATGACCTTGAATTTATGAGCATTAGCTTCTGCTCACTGTGTTCTTCAGGCATGCTGCTTAATTCTGTTCCTGTGAGTCTGTTTTTTGTTTTCTAGGATGGAGCTATGACGTTGAAGAGAGGAAGGTTCCGAAACCCAAGTCCAAGTCTTATGGCGCAAACTTTTCCTGGAACAAAAGAACAAGAGTGTCCACAAAGTAGATCGGCCTGGCTGTCCCTGCGTGGCCGAGAACGAAGGCAGCTGTGCAGTGTTCATAGTCCATGCACGGCGCACCTCTTGCTCTGCTAATAAAGTTTCCCTGTAAGCTACAGATGCAGTTTGTGGTGTTCATTTTTAATCTCAAATGGAACGAGTTGTAATTTTTTAATGTAAGAGATTGAGATGATTATCAGTACTTAAAGTCTGCTAAAAAGGAGTGCTTGAAATTAGCTGCAACATTGAGGTTTTGCACTTGCTTTTTATAGCCATTATCAAGTTAATGGTATTTAGGAACTACCAGCCATCATTGTTAAAGTGCTGTCTTAGAAAACCTTTATTTTATCGTGGGTAGAGAAATTCATGAATACATTACAATCTCATAAACCTAAATCCAAATGTTACTATTGGAGTTCTCTTTAACTAGAACTTTATATTCTCTAAGCTGCTTTGAACCTGAATCAATCTACAAGAGACACATAAGAAAGAAAAAGAAAGGAATCCAAACATGAAACTAAGTCATCAATATGCGAGAGAATAAGAACAAAGAAAAACTATAAAAACAATCAAAACAGTTTATAAAATGGAAATAACTACATATCAATAATTACTTTAAATATAAATGGACTAAATGCTTCAATAGAAAGGCAGGGTGGCTAAATGAATAAAACACCCATACACATGCTGCCTACAAGAAAGTCGCTTGAGATTGAAAGGCACACAGACTGAAAGTGAAGGTATGGAGAAGATATTCATGCAACTGTAAACTAAAACAAAGCTGTGGTAGCAATAGTTCTATCAGACAAAATAGACTTTAAGGCAGTGATTATCACAAGAGACCAAGAATGGCATTTCATAATAATAAAGGGGTCAATCCAACATGAAGATACAACTCTTGTAACATCTATGCACCCAGCATAAATGTATAAAGCAAATATTGATGGACATGAAGAGATCAACAGCAGTAGAGTCACAGTGAGGGACTTCAACTCCTCATTGACATCAATGGATACGTCACCCAGGCAGAAAATCAACAAGGAAACAGTAGCCTAAAGTAACATATTTAACCAAATAGACTTATTTTTCTCAAATACACATGGAACTCAAAGATAAGAGACAACTGACATCACGGAAACAAAAAGGATTATCAGGAAATACTATGAAAAAATAAATGCAAACAAATTGGACAACCTGGAAGAAATGGATCAATTCCTGGAAACATACAATCTTCCAAGGCTGACTCAGGAAGAAACAAAGTATGAACAGACCAATAATTACTAATGAAATTGAAACAGGATTCAGACACTTCCAACAAATAAAAGCCCTGAACCAGATGGATGGCTTCCCAGGTGAATTTTGCCAACATTCGAAGAGTAATTCCTACTAACCTTCTTTAAAAATGTCAGAATGGTGAAGAGAAGGGAAGGCCCCAACACTCATTATATGAGGCCAGCATTACCCTCATACCTAAACCAGACAAAGACACTACAAGAAAGAAATTATGGGACAACATCCTTGATGAACATGAATACACAAATCTTCGGCAACATATTAGCAAACCAGATCCAGCAAGACATTAACAAGATCATACACCATGATCAAGTGGGATTTTTTTCCTGGTATGGAGGGTTGGTATACTATCTGCAAGTCAATTAATGTGCTACACATAAGTAATGAAGAATAAAAATATCAATGGATATAGAAAATGCATTTGACAAAGTCCATCAGTTTGTTATTAACTCTCATCAAAGTATCAATAGAAATACGGGGAACATACCTCAACATAATAAAGATTGTATATGTCAGACCCACAGCTAACATACTCAACAGTTAAAAGCCGAAAGTTTTTTGTTTGTTTTTTTTTTTATAATCAGGAACAAAACTAGATGTCCTCTTTCATCACGCTTATTCAACATACTGTGGAAGTCTTAGGAACAGCAATCAGAGAAGAAAAACAATATTTGAATTGAAATGGAAGTAAAACTGTCATTATTTGCCAATGACATGATACAACATAGAACCCTAAAGGAAAACTATTAGAACTGATAAATGAATTTAGTAAAGTAGAAGGATGAAAAATTAATACTCAGAAATTGGTTGCATTTTATACTCTAATAAACTATCCAAAAGAGGAATTAAGACAATCCCATTTACATTTGCATCAAAAGGAATAAAATACCTAAGAATAAATTTAACCATTAGGTTAAAAGACATGTACTCAGAAAACTGTAAGATATTGAAGATACAAATAAATGGAAAGATATACCATGCTCATGGATAGGAAGAATTAACATCTTTAAATGTCCATACTAAAAGCAATCTAAAGATTCAATGCAATCCCTTTCAAAATGCCAATGGCATTTTTCACAGAAATGTAACAAGTAATCCTAAAATGTACATGGAACCACAAATACCCAAATCTTCAAAACCATCTTGGGAAAGAACAATGTTGTAGGTATATTGATATCAAAAAGGCTGTAGAGACCAAAACAGTATGGTACTGGCATAAATACAGACATGTAGATGAACAAAACAGAATAGAGAATCCAGAAATAAACTCTAACAAAAGAGACACGAATATACAATGGGATAAAGACAGTCTCTTTAATAATAGGTATAGTAATAATGTCGTTTTCTAATACTTTTTTAAATCGAATTTATTTAAACAATACAACAAAATTTAATCAACAATATAGTTGCCGTTGTTTTCTACTACTTGTGCCCAACGCTCAGGAAGCATTTTAATCCCTCTGTTGTAAAATTCTTGTGATTTTGATGCAAAAAATTCGGTCAATGCATTTTTGAGGCATTCTTCATTATTAAATTTTTTCCAAGAAGAAAGTTTTGCAAAGAACGAAACAAATGGTAATCGGAAGGGGCAATATCAGGAGAATATGCAGGTTGAGGGAGAACTTCCCATTCCAACTGGCGCAGTTTTTCAGCAGTGATTCTTGCAGTATGCGGTCGTGCGTTATCATGGTGAAGAATTACACCCTTCCGATTAATCAGCACGGGTTCTTTTTCTCTTAAAGCTTGGGCTAACCTTTCCAATTGGGCACTATACACTGCACTTGTAATGGTTTGGTTAGATGGTAAAAGTTCATAATGAAGAATTCCTTTAAAATTCCACCAAACACACAACATCACTTTTTTCGCATGCAAGTCAGGTTTTGGCGTGGGCTGCGGAGCCTCATTTTTGTCCAACCATTGAGGCCGCCTTTTCAAATTAACATACAGCACCCATTTTTCATCTCCGGTAACAATTGCCGGTAAAAAAACGGCAAACGGTTTTGACGAGAGAGGAGCGAACTGCAAATTGTGACTCTTTGATTACGGTTGTTGTCGGTCAACTCATGAGGAACCCATTTTCCAAACTTTTGGACTTTGCCAAGTGCACGCAATTGATTGGAAATTGTTTTTTGTGAACAATTTAAAGTTGTCGCAAGCTCTTGTTGGGTAATTTGAGGATTTTGCACCAAAGGAGCTTGAAGAGCTTCTTGATCAAAATTGGACACACGGCCTCGACCACTCTTGTCATTCTAACGAAAAATTTCCCTCGCGAAATTTCTCAAACCAACGCTGGCATTTTCTGGCGCTAACTGCATCTTGACCAAGAGCACTACAGATGTTTTTTGCAGCCTCACTTGCTTTTCTTCCTAATTGGAACTCGTAAAGCATGCAGTGCCGAATATGCTCTTCATCCGCCATCTTCTTAGCCCTAGTTTTGCAACAAAAACCAAACCAAACACAAACTTTTTCAAGCAAAACTTGTTAATTGCACTTCACACGTTCTGTAGATACCACGTGTTTGAAGGTTATGTCAATACAAGTCAACGCCAAGCAAGATTTTAAACGAATGTTTAAGAACGACATTAATTATTACTAGACTCGATAAATGGTATTGGGAAAGTGGACAGATACATGCAAACAAAATGTAACTATACCACTTTCATTGTGCAATATAAAAGATAAACTCAAAATGGATGGAAGATTTAAATGTAAGACTTGAAATCATAAACCCCCTGTAAGAAAAACAGGCAGTAAACTCTTCAACGTCGCTCCTAGTAATATTGTTTTGGATGTGTTTCCTTGGGCAAGGGAAACAAAAGAAAAATAAATGGGACTAAGTAAAACAAAACAGTTTTTGCACAGCAAAGGAAACCAACAAAACAAAGAAAGCCTTCTGAATGGTGGAAGATAGTTTTCCAGTGATACATTTGATAGGGGTAAATTTCTGATATATACAAGGAATTCATACAACATAACACACACACAAAAAAAATCTGAATAAAAGTGGGTGGAGGTCCTGAATGGACATTTCTCCACAGAGTACATGCAGATGGACAATTGGCACGAAGGGATGTTCAACATGGCTAATCACCAGGGAAATGTAAAAACCACAATGAGAAATCCTCTCGCACCTGTCAGAATGGCTATTATAAATCAGTAAACAGCAAGTGTTGGTGAGGCTGTGGGGAAAGACACCTCACCCTTGTGCACTGTTGGGATTAAGTGGTGCAGCCACTATGCGAAACAGGATGGCGGTTCCTCAAAAATGTATGACTCAGCAATTCCACTTGTTGGCATTTATCTGAAGAAATCCAAAACACTAATTTGAAACGATACATGCACCCTTATGTTCTATACAATGTTATTTATAACTAGGGGCCTAGTGCACGAATTTATGCACCTTGAAAGGAACTGTTGGCCAGGAGGTTGTGGTAGGCACAGGGGCGGGTCTCAGCCCATCCTCCTGCCCTGGCCCGGCCCCTCCCACCTCAGCCTCTACTTCCCCCATCCCCTGTCTGCCAGCAGCCCTGCTCCGCCACTAATCCCTGATGGAGCAATTGGGGCCCGAGCCAGCAGCAGGTGCGAGTGGGGCTGGTGCTGTCGGTGGGTGTGAGGGCTGGCTACTGCCCCGGTTGTCCCTCAGGAGCAGGGGGAGTTGGAGAAGCTCTTAGGGGCGCCAGACACTGGCAGCAGGTGCAAGCGAGGTCAGCACTGGCAACAGGCACTAGTACCAGACGGGACCTCGGCATGTGGAAGCAAAGCATTTTCAGTAACCACCACAGGCTCACCCCGACAGCAGCGGCTGGTGCCCTGCCTTGGTCTGGCACCCCCGCTCACCGGCAGGATCGCCCTTAACCACCTTTGTCTCACAGCCTGATTGTCCCTAACTGCCTTTCCCTACCAGCCTGATTGTCCCTAACTGACCTCTCCTGCTGGCCTAATTGTCCCTAACTGCCTTCCCCTGCCAGCCTGATCACCCCTAACTGCCTCTGCCTTGGCCCCCACCACCAGAAGGACATCAGAAGATGTCCGATCTAATTAGCATATTACCCTTTTATTAGTATAGATAGTCTAGAAGTCAGATTTTCCATTCCTGCAGGTATTTTCACCATGACTAAGACGTGGAACAAGGAAAGTGATGAAATGATGGAAAGAAATATTACTCAAAATTGACATTTGTAAAAACCAAAAAAATGATACTTCTCTAGTTTTCCATTGTGTAAAACAAAACACAACAAAATTCTTAACATACTTTATTTGATTAAGCATTCATTTTCTGGTGTGATTTGGTTTTCTGTTTATAAATCCATGCATGGGAAGATGAATTCATTCTTAGTTATATTGAATGCAAGATGCCAGTGAGCTACCCAGCCGAAAATTCACAGCAGACCATTGGAAATGGTCTGGAACCCAGCCTGTGGGCCAAGAACATTGGCGGTTGGGTAATAATTAAAGATATGGTAATGAATACAGTGGCAAGAAAATAAGAGATGTAAGTAAGGAACAGAGGAGGCCAATAAAGGATTCTTTAAACGAAAAGGTTATCTTTAAGCACAAAGATCACATTCTTTTTCCATTGCTAGGTCAAGGTTACTAGGATATCAGAAATGAAAATTAAATAAAGCTAGATGCGTAACACAGTAAACTTTTATAGATCCACCTATGTTGTCACGATGGCAAGATATCCTTTTTTATGGATGAATAATAATATATATGCCACATTTTCTTTAATTCATCCATTGATGGACACTTATTTCCATGTCTAGACTGTTGTAAATAATGATGCAATGAATATGGGGCTGTATATATCTTTCCGAATTAGTGTTTTCATTTCCTTCGGATAAATACCCAGGAGTGGAATTGCTTGATCTATTTTTTATTTTTCGAAGGACCCCCACACTTTTCCATAGTGATACACCAATTTACATTCCCTCCAACACTGCTCAAGGATTCCCTTTAATAATATGTCACTTTGATTGAAGTACATAAAGAAAATCTAGCCCTGTACAGATAAGTAGTTGGAAAAGGAAAACATATTTCTAATAGCATTTTCAAATAATTGTGATTGGTCATATGATATTTTCTTAAAGGTTAGTTGCAATGTGAGGTTAGAAACCCTATCAATGAACTTTTCTGTTGCATTAAAATCCATTGATTTATCTTGTACTTTGATTTTTTTATGCATGCATGAGTTTGTAACACCATACATTGGCCATTTCTATATAGGTTCACAGAATTATGCCAATTTTCCAAATTTTAACAGGCTACATTATGTAATATCCCCCCAAATTACATTTATCAATAGCAGTACCAATCAAATTAAAAACATCTTTTAAGAATTGGGAAACTAATAAGCCTATATAGCATGAGGACAAGTTTTCCAAAATTCACATTTTCACTTGAAAGCTCAGAGTGTGTCTTTGGATAAAATATTCTAGTGGTATCCTTCCTTTAAGGGTAAGCTCACTTCATTCACTTTTAAGAAAGGGTTTGCCAAATATCCCAGTCTAAGTAGTTTATCTGCCAATTTTTCTTCCAAGTGAAAATTGTTTCTCTGAGGGGAAAGAAAACTGGCTAGTTCAGCAAACAACTCACAGCTGGCACTTCCCTGGAGGCACTTCCCTGGAGGCAGCCCTCCCAAATGTGTTTCCGATTTCATCCCACACCATATCAAAGGCCGTACTCGGAGCTAGTGTTCCAATAAAGCCATCGACGGCATCTCTGAGCAAATCGATTGGCTAGTTTTTTTTACTGTGCATGGAAATGGCAGTACCTGCTGGCATGTTTGTTGCTACTGCTTTCACTGATGTTCAGACACCAGTGATTTTTCTCTCCATTAAAAAAATAATTCACTTTATTTTATTTACAAATGGTACAAAACGTTTTTCTTAGGTTTAAGAAAATTGCCAATTGTGATAACTATTTGAATGCGCTTCACAATGTGGGAAATCTATTTTAACACTTTGTCAAACAGCAATTTCCTACCACTTTTGAACCATCATGCAAATAACACAGTGAAAAGGCAAATAACATTTTACTTTTGCTATGAAAAGAGGCTTTTTTAAATAAATCTTTATTCACATTATTACAAATGTTCCTCTTCCCCCCCCCCTCAATTGCTCCCCTCCACCAGGTTCCCACCCCACCCTCTGCTCTTTCCCCACCCCCCATTGTCCTCATCCATAGGTGCAGTTTTTGTTCAGTCTCTTCCCACACCCCCCACTCCCCTTTTTCCCGAGAATCGTCAGTCCACTCCCCTTCCATATGAAAAGGGTTTTGATCTTATCGATTTCTTGAAAGGGTCTCAGGTAGCACCCCGGGTCCATGGGCCACTTGTTTTAAGGACTGCTAGTTACAATGACGCTTTGCTCTGCATCTGTCTGCATGGGAAGAAGCAGAGTAAAATAGAATGAGTGTGGTTCTACCCAGTTTGGCTCAGTGAATAGGGTGTCAGCCTGTGGATTGAAGGGTCCTGGGTTCGATTCTTCCCAAGGGCATGGACCTTGGTTGCAGGTTCCTTGGCTCTGGTCCAGGTGCATGCAGGAAGCAACCAATCGATGTCTCTCTCTCACATCTATGTTTCTCTTTGTCTCTCCCTCTCCCCTCCATTCTCTCTAAAAAAAAAAAAAAAAAAAATCAATGGAAAAATACCCTCGGGTGAGGATTAACACACATAAAAAATTAAAACTAGGACAAGTATGAAATGTAGGGGTACAGATAAATTCTAAGTAACGGAATTAAAGCACGTCCCTGAAGAACATTGTAGGGTTTTTTCCATGTGATTTATTGTAATTAGGAAAACGTTCAATTATACAAGTAGACCACGACTGTGAATCCCTGTGAGCTCTGTTTAGGTTAAACTGGAATTACTCTGACATTCTGGCTAGCGCCGTTTAAAGCTGGCTGCAGACAGCATGCCATGCTACCATTGTGCTCTGAAACCCAGCTCGTGCTCAGACCCCCAATGCCACCCTCCGTGTTGCTCTGCAGTTACTGTGTGTGCATGTTAATCTAAACAGAGCGAGGTTCTCCCGCGGACGTGGCCATTATGAATTAGTAAGGAGACCAGGTCAGCCCTCCAACCCTCTGTCTCCCATTCTGGATGTCTAATTGCTTCCAAATGCTGTTGTTTATCTGCTCACTCGGGGGGCCCCACGTGTCTATAAACAGAGTCTGTTCTGCGTTTTGGGAGATGCAGGTTCAGTGTTTTTGGCGAGACTGCGTTGTGGCCATAATGACTCCACAAACCCGGGCAAAGCTCATCTTCCTGGAAGGCCTGCGTGCAGCGCTGACCGCAGAACGGGTCACACAGATGTGCGTGTCCCTGTAGGAAGGACCCAGGAGCAGGTCACCCGTTAGAACCGGGAGGTTCCTGCACCACAGAGATCCGAGCTAACTGGTCTACCCACAGGCCCGCCGCCGTGGGGAGGAGTTTCACCAGCTGGTTTGCTTCGCTGTGCCCATTAAACAAGCAAACACAGCCGAAACCGGTGTGGCTCAGCGGATAGAGCGTCGGCCTGCAGACCGAAGGGTTCTAGGTTCGATTCCGGTCAAGGGCATGTACCCTGGTTCCGGGCACATCCACAGTGGGGGGCTGTGTAGGAGGCAGCAGATTGATGTTTCTCTCTCATCGATGTTTCTAACTCTCTCTCCCTCTCCCTTCCTCCCTGTAAAAAAATCAATAAAATATATATTAAAAAACACACACACACACACACACACACAAAAAAAAAAAGTGCCAAGCAAACACAAATACTGATTTTCAAAATGAGAGTCACTGGCTTCTGTCATCATTGCCCTGCCCCTGTCCTCCGGCAGCGGTAAAGTGCTGACTGCCTTCTTCACTGGGAAGTGCCTTTCCAGTGCCTCCGAGTGGCAGGGGAGCTGAGAAAGGTAAAGTTTATCATTTATTCAGAGAGTTCTAGAAGCACCGAGTGAAAATCCTTCCCTCTGCTGAGACTTGGGTTCGTGGCGGGTGGGTGTTCAGCAGGCCTAACGAATGGCCTCCGTGAGGATAAACAAAACCAGAACCAGGACAGACGCACAGCAGAGGGGCTGGCGGCCTGGGGCCCTCCGGCAGCATCGGGACCACCACGGGCCCCGCGTGTTCTCTGCGGCTCAGCCCGCCGCGCGGACCCACCGAGACCCGCAGGCGGCACCACTGTGAGCCCCGGGCGGGTCCGTGAGGAACCCTAAGAAGTCAGTCACCGAAGGGGGTTCCGGATGGCGGACCGAAGCCACAGGGACGTACGTGGTTCTGCTTCCGGAGTCTGTCTGGCCGTGGGAGGAGGGTCAGCTTTGGGGTCATTAGGAAAAGGGACAGAAAGCTTGTGCCTGCTCAGGACACCGTCACCACAAACACACCTTCTGACGGTGTTGGACGGGCCTGTGCGGTGCGTCTGTGCGGGTGAATGTCTGGGTTGGACTCGAGAGCGCGTTTTGTACGGAAAAAGGAAGGTGGTCACACTGACACCAGCTCGGAAAGAACCGCCGTCCGGGGACCGGAAAGGAGCCGGCGTGGGCGCACGCTCCCTCGGGCTTGTCGCTCCCGGGCTCCGTCCGGTCTGGAGCGG